>NC_045600.1:144328403-144645464 GCF_009762305.2 Zalophus californianus
ACCTACCTCCTAACTTCTTCCAAACAGTAGATCCGACGTACCCTTTTTATTAGCTAATAATATCCCATGTCCCAGTTGTACCACAGTTAATTCAACCATCCTCCTTTGGCTGAGAAGTTAGGCTATTTGATTGCTACGAACAACTTTTCAATGACGTTCTCATTCATAGACCCTTGTCGGCTGCTACTGTTGGTCCCCAGATTGGGTCATTAGGTCAGAGGCTAAATATAAGTGAAAGTTTATCAGAGTGGAAGCCTTCCATGGAAGACAGAGACAGGGATGCATGAGCCCATCCTGGGGGCGGGGGAAGCCTGAGGTTTGCAGCTAGAATCATCCTAGCTGATACGGCAGTTACACTTACTATAAACATCTCCTGGGCTCTCAGTGAATGCTGATTTTGTTTCTATCTTTTGTTGTGCCGAAAAATTGTTTTTTTGTATTTTCAAATAGGGTTATATTTCTCTTTAAAGATGTTGAGCTTTCCGTATTAATTAGATGGTTTCTCCAATATCTAGGTTATAGAACGGTTGCTGTTGTTTTACACTTAACATTTTTACAATGTTTGGAATTACTCTTTTATGAGATAGGAGGCAGGGATTCAGTTCCTTTTTTTTTTCCAGATGAAGAGCAAATCACGCCAACATTAGTGCATATTAAATAACCTATCCTTTCCCACAGTATACAGAATGAAGCCACTCTGTTGAGTTTTTATCATAATACTCAGTACGTATGTAAATTATTTTGTTATCATGTAGTCTAACTAAATAAGGGAACTGACCAGGGGATCCAGTGTCCCTTTAAGAGATGCTCTCTGAGCTCTCACCGAGAGGACAACCCCCATCTCATCCCCACCAAGTGAGGGTCGTAGGCTTGGTCTTTCCTGGGAGGAACACACTGTCCTGCAAATTTAGAAAAATGGCCATGCTTAATTCCCCTGACAGAGTTGATCTTCAAACAGTTGTAGGAGATTTCCTTTGAGGGAGAGTGAAATCTCTCTGGTGGGTAAGGAAATCAGAATGTGTCGTGGGCCCACTTTTTCCTAAGCCCGCCCCATCTGTGTGTTACTGAACATGTTCTAGATTGGGGCAAAGTAAAACGGAGACTCTCCAAAGTAAACTTGCCCCTCACAGGCGGCCTGACAGCTCTAAACCGCTCAATCTTCTGGCTTCTCCTGGAGCCAGCCAAGCATCCATCCTGTTAATATGTACTTTCAACTTCATTAACAAGGGTGACTTACGAAACACAAGCCTTTCGAAAGCAGTAAAATCAATGGCTTCCCTTCACTCTGACTCCTGAAGGCTGGCAAAAATGGACCCTGATTAATTATGTTTCTACCACGTGTATTTCTCGGAAACTTCGGCAGGGGTGTGTCAGAATGATAATGGCTATGAAGGAGAGTAGTGCACGTTTTTCATCTGCATACATAATTTATGCTAATGGATGCAATTTCTGCGAGTGCACTTAAAAACAAGCAGGTTGAATTGTATCCGTGGAATGCATACAACCAGGGCATCACATATGTGCCATTTTCCTCTTCTGCCATTTCAAGTTTGTCGCCTAAAGCGCAGAACCACTTAGCAATGACGGAATGCACCTGAGGTTGCAAAGATAATTGCTTTTACATTTCATCGGTTATTGGCTAGCATTAAAACTTCTTTATGTGTGGATTTCTGACCAAACGACTTACAAATGAGTAAACACAAGTCGCCGTTGACAATGAACTCTGAGTTCGCACTGTGATGCTGTTCCCACTTTGATACTAGAACCGGTGTTTCTCATTCATCTCCTCAGTCCTGTCACTCACTGATCGTTTTGGAAAATACAGCAAAAGTCAATTATTACAGTAATGAAACTTTTTAAAAATACAAAGTATAATCCCTAGGGTTCCTTAAAATTTTTAGATTAAACAAACAGAAAATTGCTCACGTTGTCAGATCACCACGAAAGTTCTAAGTCTCGATTCTTTTTTTTTTTTAAAGATTTTATTTATTTATTTGAGATAGGAGAGAATGAGAGATAGAGAGCACGAGATGGGGGAGAGTCAGAGGGAGAAACAGACTCCCCGCCGAGCAGGGAGCCCGACGTGGGACTCGATCCCGGGACTCCAGGATCATGACCTGAGCCGAAAGCAGTCGCTTAACCAACTGAGCCACCCAGGCGCCCCTAAGTCTCGATTCTAATGTATATATCATCACAGACCAGTGACCAATAGTTCAGGAGGGATGCTCTTCACAGACCCATCTTGAGTGCTGCCGCCCTAGATGACAAATGATAAAGGAACCTGTGCAACTTCCGAGTTTCCACTTTGTTCAAAGAAGCCCAGAAGGTTAATGAAAGTGTACCCTGTCTTTGTCTAAACTGCAGGGGTTTATGGGACCTGATAATGTGCCTTGGATTCTATTTCTGAAGAGCTGGCTCGGAGCAGAGAACGCATGAGTCCAGGATTTTCTCCTCAGTCACATCTGGTTAGCTATCTGAGCATGTGAATAAAATCTCTTTAAGACCCTGTTAAAGAACCAGAACTTAGGAAATAGCTTCCTGGGGATGGGTGCTCTTAGGGTCCCTGAAGAACATCTCCGCAGGCAGCCCGCTTCTCTCCCTCCCTGCTGCCATCGCTGGTCTAAACCAGCACCATCACGCCCTCATCTGAACTTCTGCAAAATCCGTCCCCGGTTCCCCTCGGCTTCCCTTCCCGCTCACCCCGTGCTCACGTCCCTGCCGTGGCTCCCCATCGCCCTCTGCATATCAAGGTGGCTAACCACGGCATAACATCTTGTCTCCCCAGCGTCTTCTTCTCACTCTTTCAAACCCTCCCTGAAAACACGGTCACGTCAGAAAAACTCAGAAGCCAACTGGTAAGAAGTTGCCCTTACCAGACAAAGACAGACAAGTTTGAGCAACCCTGGGAAAAATAACTACAATGGATCAAAGCACGTTAAATGTATTTAAATCCGTGTGTTCGCAATAATATTTTAAAGATGCATTGGTCATCTTTGGAGGGTACTAGGGAACAACTCATTATTCTGAGAATCAGTGAATAAAGGAAAGACAAGCACTTGTCCCCCCTTTGCTATCCACAACTGTACCTCAAGACTATCAAATTGTTGATGAGGGAGTTTTTCCTTATAGACTTATTCCAACTAAGAGATGAAGGAAGAGCATCAGCAGCTGGCCAGCCCCAGTGGAACAACAGATCTAGGGAATAATCAGCAGCGGGAGTACTCTTGCTAAGAAACTTAACTCGAATCTGAGCAAGTTTCTAGCTCCAACTGTGCGTTTCAGGAAATACATGTGGTAGAGTGAGGTATACTCTGCCTACCCTGGGGAGGCAGCCGGGAAAATCCAGACTATGGGGACGTCGCAGGATGAACCTCCCAGTTTCTCCAGCAGATAACTAGCAAGGGAAAGATGGAGACAGAGAGCTGGTAATTCATAGAGTAAAGTGCACATATATGGCCGATCAACCAAATGTCATTTGTAGACCTGATTTGGCTTTTGAGTCCACCAAACCTACCTATTCTATACGTGAGATAATTGAGAAAATTTGAACCTTTAAAATGGATGTTAAGGAGGACTGACATTTGTTTGATAGTGGTCAAGTGGCTGGTTTTTTAAGACCTCTACCTTTTAGGGATGCATGATGAAACGTTACAAATAAAGAGTTTGATAGTGGTCAAGTGGCTGGTTTTTTAAGAGTTTGATAGTGGTCAAGTGGCTCGTTTTTTAAGGCCTCTGCCTTTTAGGGATGCATGATGAAACGTTACAAATAAGATTATGCGATGTCTATGTTTTCTTCAGAATACACCAGGGGAAGGGGGATTATATGAGCATATAGATGAAACTCGACTGATGAAGCGCTAATAATTGAAACTGGATGGTGGGTCCAGGGGTCCATTATTCTATTCCTTATTAGGTTTGAATTTTCATAATAAAGTATTTTTTTATTAAATCACCTATAATTTCAAGATCCAGAGGAATCACCACTTGTAACTTTTGAGCCAGTACTTTTCTATGAGTATGTACAAATATATACATATATTCCTATCTAATTTTATTTTAAAAAGAGACAATTCTATACCTATGTTTCTCATTCTGCAATTGGCACATAAATAGTACCTCATAAGAATTTTGCATATCCTTAAATAGTCCTCTACAATATTATTTTAATGACTTCAAAGGGTTCTCTTATATTATATATAGTAATTTTTACTACGTTTACTCTCTATATTTTTGATTTCTATTTCTACTATGCTGCTATTATAAATAATGCCATATAAAACTTCCTCGTATGTTGATTTTTTTAAATGATCATTTTTTAGGAAGTATTTCAGGTATACTGAAATAAAAGATACAAGTTTGAAGAGTCCGCACATTGCCTTTGTGCTCACTCCTACATGTCCATGCCGAATGCAGCAAGCATGCTCCCCTCGCCACTCCTCCATCAGCCGAGACACTATCAACTTTAAACAAACAGAGTAAATCAACTATGCTCAAAGCCAAGCTTATCAGGCAGCAACCTTTGGGCCATACCACCTCTGGAGCATTTAGAAGTTAAGAGAAGCTTCCAGATACGCTGGAACATACCACAGACTGAAGTGCATCCTGATTTCCGAGACCAAAAGTGTGGCAATTTCTGCACTGTACCCTTAATGAGGGTCTGGTTGTTCACTTCCTACCATGAATGTATTTACTTACCCATTTACTTAGTGCATAATTCCCTCATTCGGAAGTATTTTTCCAAGCCCTTAATATTCAAGGTATTGTTTAGAACGGACATGTAAAGATAAGGTAGGAATGGATTCTGCCTCCGGGAAGGCTGGGGTGTAGATCTGTGTAACTCCACTACAATACCATATTTGTACGCCAGATCAGACGTGCACAGGAGATATTATAGGAATAGAGAAAATCACACAATTAGTATTTTTCTGGGGAGATTGGAAAGCATTAGCGAAGAGCATGCATGCCCCCTGCCCTTGAAGAAGGAGCCCATTTGTCCGGGCAGACGGAGGCAGATGAGTGGGGATGCACACACCCTGGCCCGGGCCTCTGGCCCCAGCTCTCATCACCTGCCCCTTCGTAAATGTCTGCGTCTGTTAGGCGGGGTTGTAAGGACTACATTTCAGTCTTGGCTCCAAAAATTGCAGAAGCACGCTTTTTTTAAAAGCTTCTGAGGAATTCTGGACTACAATGGATTTCCTCTAATGCTGGGATGAGAATCTAAAATCAGTGCAAAGGTTTGAAAAAGAAAAAGTGTGTATATAGCTAAATCTGCCCTGGGGGGAAAAAATTAAGTCTTTTTTTTAAATTACCCGGCCTTGGGCCTTTAAAGTTCCAAAGATGTGATTTTTTTCCTTCATTGTTCTGTATGTTTAAAGTGATGGCTTTTTTTTTTTTCTTCTGGCATTTGACAAAAAGTCCTTGGGAAGGGCAAATGAGGAGGTAAAAAGCCTGTCTGTCTCTCTCTGCCTCTGTTTCTCTCTTTCTCTGTGTGTGTCTCTCTGTCTCCAATCTCATAGTAGACTTTGCCTGAGTTAGTTGTTCAAATATGATTCCACTGCAATCACCTGCAGAATTAAGGCAAGTAAGAATCTAAAACAGTTAAAGAGGGGCGCCTGGGTGGCTCAGTCATTGAGCTTCTGCCTTCGGCTCAGGTCATGATCCCAGGGTCCTGGGATCGAGCCCCGCATCGGGCTCCCTGCTCAGTGGGCTGCCTGCCTCTCCCTCTGCCGCTCCCCCTGCTTGGGCTCTCTCTCTCTCTGTCAAATAAATAAATAAAATCTTTAAAATAAATACATAAATAAAACAGTTAAAGAATAGAAAGCAAGTAATCATTGGAGAAAACAAAAACAAAAGCCGCAGACCAAAAGGCAAGCCAGCAGTAAACAATGATCTTAGCAATCCTGTAACAATTGTCATAAACCAAGGAGCGAGGCACTCAAAACAAATAAAATCAAGATAAAACCGAAACCAAACCTTTGTTTTAAATAATTATTTAACATAAAGATGTAAGCATGGCTTTGGACGACCGCCGATGCTCTACGGTTAGCTGCAGCTTCAAGCCCCACACCCTCTTCGGCTTCTTTTCCAGGATACAAGCACTGTTAACAAGTTGGCATATATTCTTCTGCGTTTTCTGTTTATCCACACGAAAGTATACCACATATATGATCACACCGGCATGTGCTGACGTGCATTCCCCTGTTTATTTCCTCCTGTGTGACTGCCGGCCTTCCCGGGGGAGAGTCAAGGCTTTCACGAAGGGAGCGAGGAGGAAGTATCCCGCTAAAAGAATGGCAGTCCGAGTAGGGATTTGGGGTCTGCAGCAAGATAAAAGGTTTTGCAAGCTTGCGTCTGTCCTGAGAGAAAGAATTTTTGTTTTAAATGTCATTAACGCAACCGATCTGACCTCCTTCTGGTGTAGACAGCCGGGGAGAGGGAACGCGGGTGTGCATGCACACACTCACACCCGCCTGCAAAACCCTCTTTTCTTTTCCAAGGGCAACGAGGTCAGACTCCAGCCCACGCGGTCCCTGAGGCATTCCTGGGGGAAGGAACCTTGCGTGGTGGGTCACAGGTTGTTGCCGCGGAACGAAGGAATCCAAGAGAAGCGAGACCGATGCCTCATTCCCATACACCGCACTCCTTTCCGAGTGTCCTTTGGCTCGGAGTCGCATCCACACGGACGGCTCAGGAGCATGGTCGGCAGAGCTGAGCAGGCCTGCTGTGGGCGGAGCTAACAGCTTCCCGGTCCACTGGTTTGGGGGCTCTGCAAAGGGGACAAAAAAGCCACAGGGTTAGGGCTTTGATGAAAGAACACCGGCCGGAGTGGTGCAAGGCCTAAGACGAGGGTCCAGTGTCACGAGCAGCCTACACATCCGGGCCGGACCCGCCCCCAGCAGGCCCCCTTCGCCGCTCTGCTCTGGCGCGTTAGGCTCGCTCTCATCGTCAGGACGGGACACCAGTCCTGCGTACCCCTGAGTCATGGGTTTCCTTTCCCGGCCAGCTCATGGAATTCCTCAACCAAGTCCATCACAGCCTCCCCAGAACCGGGGCGCCCCTCATTCTCTTGACCCTACAACGCCTGTTGCCTACAGACCCCGATTGCTCACTTTGTTCCCTGGGCGCGGCCTGGTGGTCCGGGTGGTGTGTGGAATCGTCCCTTCGGGGCTGTGAGTGTATGTGATTAATAGACCACACTGACTATCTTCTGTCCAGTGTTGGGTGTCACGTACTCAACCATGCCCTTAACACTCGGCCGGGGTCCCCCCTCACCAACACGGGGAGGACAAGGTGTGAAAACAGTCTACCTACGTGGCCAGCCTTAGCACAAGGGCTGGCCCAAGCCTCCAACCCAGCCTCAGGTGCTCTCGCCGCGCCCCAGAAACCACCGCCGGAATCCGAGGCTAGACCTGTCGGTGAGGTCACAGCACCCCCACCCCACCCCCAAAACCCCCTCGCCCCGTCATACCAGGAGCTGGGGACAGAATCTCCCTGACTGAACGTTTAACCAAAAAAGAAAAGGAAAATCAGTAAAATTCTATTACGTTCTTGACCTGCCCCCTGCTATTAAGAGTGGGGGAATCATATGAAGACTAGATTAAAAATTAAAGCAGTTAAATTTTTTCACTGTAGATCTGAGTATAAGTGAGTAATTGTGAGACCTAATACACACACATGCATACAGAGCCAACCTCTTAAAAAGTATCAGAATAATAAATGTAAACAGATTAAAAGTTTTATGTAAAAGACAAAACCTGGGACGCCTGGGTGGCTCAGTTGGTTAGGCATCTGCCTTCGGCTCAGGTCATGATCCCGGGGTCCTGGGATCGAGCCCCGCATCGGGCTCCCTGCTCGGCGGGAAGCCTGCTTCTCCCTCTGCCACTCCCCCTGCTTGTGTTCCCTCTCTCGCTGTGTCTCTCTCTGTCAAAAAAAGACAAAACCTCACGGAGTAGGGAAGAAAACCCACCTAAGTTCAAGCTATTTAAGAAATGAATATTTAAAGCCAAGTAAAAGAAATCAATTTAAGTTAGACATGTGTGTATTACATTTGACAATAAATGTGAAAAATGATATCAAATGATATAAAATGAAGTCACATATTGAAAAAAGGAGCAATTGACATGAGGAGCTATTGTCATAAAACCTTACGTGATGACTGATACATCCTCAATAAAAGCAAAAAAATTTTTTCATCTTATAAAAAATTCACTGCAAAATGTGACGTCTTGATTTTACTTTTCTTCCTCAAAAAAAAAAAATTCCCAAACTGTTTCTTTCCTGACATTTGCATGATGTGTGTATGTTTATGCCCTGGAACGTCTCTGTCTTTTCCATGTTTTGTTCTTCAATGTGTCCAGCCTTAGCTCCAGGCCCAGTATGTTCTCGAGAAACAGGTGCATCACATGAGCACAGCTGGTGATCTCTAGGCCCTGTGCCATCGGACCAACACGAGGGGAGGACATGGAGCTGGGGCACGGGGAGATGTCAGCGGTAGGAATTCCTCTGGGCAGTTTTCCCTCACTTTTGTACTATCCCTGAAATGGCCAGGCCTCCTTGGTGCAAGAATAGTCCCCTTTTATCTTGGACCTGGGCCACCACGAGTTAAGTTTTGCAACCAAAGAAGTCTCCTGAGTGTCCAATGACAGATGAATGGATTAAGAAAATGTGATACACACACACGCAAACGCACACGCACTGAAATATTATTCAGCCATAAAAAAAAGAAGGAAATCTTGCCATTTGCCACAACATGGATGGACCTTGAGGGCACTGAGGTAAGGCAGAAAAAGACAAACTCCCTGTGATCTCACTTATGTATAGATCTATAAAAAACAAAAACCCAATTCATAGATACGAAGAACAGACTGGTGTTTCTCGGAGGCCAGGGGCAGGGATGGGTGAAACGAGTGAGGGAATCAAAAGGTACAAACTTCCAGTTATAAAATAAGTAAGTCATGGGGATGTAACATACAGCATGGAGACGAGGGTTAATAATACCATATTGTTGATTTGAAAGCTGCTAAGAGAGCAGATCTTAAAAGTTCTTATCACGAGAAGAAATTTTTAGAATTCTGTATAGTGATGAATGTGAATGGGACTTGCTGTGGTGATTGTTGTGCGACATAAACAAGTATTGAATCATGATGCCTTACACCCAACACTAATATAATGCCATACGTCAACTGTGCCTTAATTTAAAACATAATAAAATAAAATGCAAGGAAGCCCAGCCCCAGCAATTCTGATTCAAATGGGAGCTGAAGATGCTACGTTTCTGATAATCAACCCAGGGTTTAAGACGTTCAGATTCTGGTTCCCAGCCTGGGCAACACGTTGGAATCGGCAGGGAAAGCCTGAGGGATTTTTTTACTGCCTGTGTCCTTCTCCCAGACCTGCTGATGTATTGGTGGCCTTGGGTGGCCAGGACATTGGGATTTTTACAAGGTCTCAGGTGAATCTAACGTGCAGCCAGGGCTGAGTATTCCTGCGATAAGCCAGTGCTTCTCAGAGTGTGGTCTCAGGGACCCTCAGCCTCAGCATCACTGGGAACTTGTTAGAAATTTAAACAACGAACCCGAGTCTCCTTGGAAACCATTCTCAAGAACCACTGATATGGCTTTGACTAGTTCTATGCCCTTAGCGCAGAGTCCTCTGACCCGGCTCAAGTAACAAATGTAAATGATCAAAGATTACATGCAAAATGCAAAACTTCATAGAATTGAAGAATCATACAAGACTTAGGGGAGAAAAATTAAACCTTTTACTGGAGGATGTAAGAAAAAAACTGGGGGGAAAAAGGAAAGATTTTGATATGGATATAGAAAGGCATACCATAATCCTCTGTGGGGATAAGTCAATGTTTTGAATTGATTCCCATTTTTAAAAATCTATCAATTAATGCAACTCCAGTCATATCCTCTTTCTTTGAGATGTGTGTGTCTGGGGGGGGGGGAATAAAGGAGAGAATGTAGTGAGGTCAAATACAACAGTATTTACAAAAAGCAAAATAATCATAGGATTGTTAACAAGGCAACAGAAAGAGTGTAGAAATTTTAAATTAAAGAAACTGAGACAGTTATGACAAGGAAATACAAAGAAAAGAAATGAATAAGGCTGGCACTATGTAAAAAAAGATTTCAAGAGAATTTAATTTTCTGAGATAAACTTGAAGATGTGATATTTATAAATCTTTGCATTAAATAGACTCACTTTCAAGTGCTCCCTCCTTGAGATTGCTCCCCAATCATCGTGACTGCGGTTGTGGTTGGATGCCCCAGCTGACTAGCAATGTCCAGTGTGTGTGTGTGTGTGTGTGTGTGTGTGTGTGTGTGTCTTTCAGTAGTTCATGCCCAAATGTTGGAGAGGACCCCCCTTTGCACTTGCAGTTACTAACAACAGGTGTAAAGCATATCAGTTTTTTTTCCAGAATGACATTGCCTTCATGGAATGGATCGATTGCTCAGTCAATCAATCATTCTTTGGATGGTGTCAACCCAGGCTGCATGGCCTCTCTATGATTTTATTCTGAGTTGGAAGAAAGGAAGTCATGAGGAAGGATGGCTGGATCTGCAAATCATTTCAGCAGCTCGGCCGTGACACCGCTGGTCAGGACAGCACTCAGATGGGCTAGAGGAGTCAAAGGAAGAAAAAACAAAGAGTTCTCTGGGATTCGTTGGTGGAGGGTAGGGGGTTTGCAGGCAGCTGAATCGTCTGTGTAGGGGACACACACACACAGCGCCTTTAGCAATCGCTACAGACAGAGCCCTCTTTTGCATCCTTGAAATACGCTCGGACCGTTGTTATTGCTGAAGTTTTTGACAACAGTGGACAAAATTGCTGCAGGAAATACAAGCATGAAAAGGGAACCAAACCCACCATATCTAGGTTAGGTGATCACTTAGTTTTCAGCACACACAAAAAAATTCAGAACAGAGAAAGAATCATGCTGGTCTTTTCATCTTTATTCTGCCTTCTGTGGATTCAGCCATCTCTAAGGGTTATTTCAAGAACTGTTTTCACACATCCACGGATTTTGTTTCTTTTTTTAAGCTTTCTGGAAGCGAAACCCAAGCTGTCGATTGCAGCTATGGAGATAAACAGAGATCTGAAAGCCATAATTTTTTGAAGTCTTCTTCTCTTTTAACTATTCTTAACAGGATGAAGCTATCCTGACTGCATGATAGATCACCTGGGGAGCTTTTCAAAAACTCCAGATGCTCAGGATACATCCAAGGCCAATTAAATGTGAACCTTGTGAGGTATGCACCAGGCATGGCTGAAGTGGATACCTCCTGGCAGCAACATTGTCTTGGGACCCAGATTCATGGCTCTTTTCTAGGTCATCAGAATTACCCTTCATGTAAAAACAGCTTTCGCTTCTCTCACAAGCATCATCTCAATTAATCCTCACCACAAGCCGTGTGCTGGGTTTCCTTCTCCTCATTTTACAAACGAGGAGATTAATGTTCAAATGCACCTGTAAATGGCAGACCCAAGTGTATAACCCAATGACCAGCATCCAAGGAAAAATTACATCTTCCTGATTAGACCCCCTACCAGTTTCCCCAGTGACTTAACTCTCATTGGCGAAATCCGGCAGAAGAGGATGTCTGGGTCCATATTGTCAAAAATTGAACAGCACTGGGGAAGGTTACCATTGCCGTCCTTATTGTTCCTCTTCTGAGGGGAGTCCTATAGCTTGCAGTGAGTATTGATTTATTAGTATGATTATAATTCCTCATACAATAGGAATTGTAAGGGAAATTATATAGGAAACATATAGACTCACACATCCTGTGAGATAATAGAAAATGCATATTGATTTCTGCCCCCAGTCCTGACATGGTGTGCCTGAGACTTGTAATTTCCTGGAAGAGAGCAACATCTTTTATTCTAGGGAGGTGACTCTGGGTGGCTCCCAGATGGCTCCCGGATAGGGACTGCTCATGGGAAAGAGGCAGCCGTGATCAGAAACATGGAATGTTCAGGTCTACTCACCATTCTCTTTAGAAGGGAGAGGGCCTGAAAATGGAGTTCATGACTAATCATGCCTATGTAGAAATCCATCATCAAACCTCCATAAAAATCCCCAAAGTACAGTGCACCCTTCCCCATTCCTCTCCCTATGCATCTCCTCCATCTGATGATCATCTGTATCCTTTATCACCTCCTTTAATAAACTAGTAAATATAATTGAGTGTTTCCCTGAGTTCTGGGCCATCCCAGCAAATTAAGCAAACAGAGGGGCTCATTGGAACCTCTGATCTCTAGCTGGTTGCTCAGAAGGACAGATGACAACCTGGGCTCGTGGCTGGCCTCTGAACTGGGGAGTGCAATGCTGGGGACTGAGCCCCAAACCTGTGGGATCTGACACTGTCTCTGGGTAGACAGTGTCAGAATTAAGCTAAATTGTAGGACACCCAGCTTGTGTTGCAGAGAATTGCTTGGTGTGGGCCAAAACCTGCACACGTTTGGTGACCAGAAACAGCGGAAGTGAGGTATCTATGTAAAGTTAAAGGAGACATAGGAAAGAAACCTAGGTGGGAAAACTGAGTTTTTCCTTAACAAACTCATAATTTGGGGAAAGAAAAATACCCAAAACTGGGAGGTCTTCAAATCATCATGTGGTCAGAGAGGCTCTCAGTGATGTATACCATTATCTCTTATGATAAAGCAATACGAGCCTGATATTGTTTGGCCTATTTTAGTAGCTATAAAGCACTGTTAACTTTATTACGATTATAGATGTGAAGTTTCCGGGAGAGGGTACCCACCTTCTCTTTCATTGTCAGCACTGATTCAATGATTGGCCAGACAGGTAGAACTTTCCTGTATAACCAAGTGCTTGGTTGCACAATAGAGAGGTATGTCCTGGATAGCGGAGGAGGCTTCACTGGGCAAGAATATTAACATTGAAACCAATCAAACACATGGATGACTCTTAGAATTATAATACGAAGACATGAGTTAGAATGGTGAACGAAAGACCTCCGAAAACCCTCGCCATAAATGAAATGACAACATTGAAAAAAATGACAAAACCAACTTCTTCAAAACTCTAGAAATTAACCAGGCTTGCAGTAGCCTATTTACTCAAGAAAAAATGGTGGATATTACCTGGTATGTTAACTAACTGGAATTTAAATAAAACCTTAAAAAGGAAAAAAAAAATGGTGGAATCATCATTAAAAATAGTGAGCTTTACGACGTTTTAACTCACCCTATCACCATGACCTTCTCCTAAACTCCATGGTACCCTTGAAAATCAGCTGCCCACAATCGCAGGAAAACCAGCAGCCTAATCAGGCATTGGAAGGGTCAGATACTGTTGAATCTCTTTCAAAACACCATTCTCGGAGAATTATCACTCTTTGGCCCATCTGGAAAATAGCACACACAAGGCTTGTCTTTATTTGACTTTGGCTCCGAGGTCACCCACTGCTAATAACCTTGTGCCCAGTGGCATTTATTATTTTTTTAAAGCAGCAATTGTTTCACACTGCTGCTGATGTTTAACATTGTTATTGCCTGCAGTGGTAATAAAAACTGAAGCAAGCAACAAGCAGGCCAAAAATTTGAAAGGAAAAACTAGGGTGTGAGAGATTGTCATAGGATGTGTCGCATTCCTGGGACTCTGGAAAGCCACTCCTACACGTAGGGCTGCGCCCAGGCCCACAGTGTGCAGCTGCTCAGGAAAAATGGAAGAAGGTTTAAGTTCTCACCTCTGGCTGCAGAGGGACCAAGGCTCTGTGCAGAGAGGGAGAGGGGGCTGAGGCGGGATTGTGAGCTATGTGACTGCCCTACCACACATGCAACGCTCTTAGCAAAGACCAGGAGACTTATTAACTCAGGGATTTTAAGGAAATCTGTCCAATCGCTAGCTGGACACTAAACGAACCAAGCAATGATCATACATGACAAAGCACACAGACTTCACAGAATTAGTTCAAGAATGAGATTTAAACACACATACACACAACAATCGCAACACAACGAACAGCAACAATATTAAATACTACAGAGGGGGAGAATCTGATTTCAAGAATCACCACATTATATTATTTAAAACATTTGGTTTTCAACAATAAAAAATATGAGATGGGCCAAAAGACAAAAAAGTCAGACCCAAACAGAGGGAAAAGAAAAAAGTCAATGGAAACGGTTCTCGAAGAAGCCAACATATTGGACTTCCTACTTTAAATCTTTTATTTGAAATACGTTCAAAAACTAGAAGACAAAAAAGCATAATCTATAAAAGGAAAAAAATTGATACACTGGACTTTGTTAAAATTAAAACTATAAACACACTATTGAGAAAAAGAAAAGACAATTCATGAACTGGGAAAAATATTTGCAAAATACATATCTGATAAAGGACTGGTGTCCAAAATACAAAATGATTCTTAAAACCCAACAACAAGAACATTCAATTAAAATTAAAAAATTTTTAATTTCTAAAAAATTAAAAGATGTGAACAGACATCTCACCAAAGAAAACACACAGATGACAAACATGCATATGAAAAACATATGTCATTAGGGAATTACAAATTAAAACAACACCGAGATAACATTGCACAACTAATATCATACTTACGGTGAAAAGCTAATATGCTCTCATCAAGATCATGAACAAGACAAAGGATGTCTGTTCTCACCACTTCTATTCAACTGTGGGCAGAGGTTCTAGCCAGGACAGTTAGGCAAAAAAAAAAGAAAGAGAAGGCATTCAGGCTGTAACAGAAGTAAGACTACCTCGATTTGCAGATGACATGATCTTGTTTATAGAAAATCCTAAAGAATCAAGAAAATGTATGCTAGAGCTAATAAATACATTCAGCAGGCTTAGGATACAATATCAATATATAAAAACCAAATGTCCTTCTATATGCTAGCAATAAATCATTCAAAAATAAAAGGGAAAATAGTTCCATTGAGAATAGCATCACAAGAATAAAATAATTTAGAATGAATTTTTTAAAAGTGTATTACTTGAACTCCAAAAACTATAAAACATCATTGAAAAAAATTAAAGAAGACCGAAGTAAATGGAAAGCTCCTCATATTCATGGATCTGAAGATTTACTATCATTAAGATGACAACACTCCCCAAATTGATCTATAGGTTCAAGGCAATCCCTGTCGGAATTCCAGCTGCCTTTCTTACAAACATTGACAGGTCGATGATAAAACTTACATGGAAATTTAAGGGACTCGGAAGAGGCAAAACAATCTTGAAATAAATACGAGGATAAATTTGGAGGACTTACAGTTCCATATTTCAAAACTTACTACAAAGTTACAGTTAAACAAGAGTGGGTGCTACCGGCATAAGGATAAACATATAAATCAGTGAAGTAGGATTGAAAATCCAGAAACATACCCCTACGTTCATGATAAACTGATTGTTGACAAGGACGCCAAGACAGTCCAATGAGGAAAATTTCAACAGATGGTTCTAGGATAACATGCAAGTGCATGACTTGGATCCCTACCTCACATCATGTACAAAAATTAACTCAAAATAGATTTTTTAAAAACCCAAAGTGTAAGAGGTAAAACTACAAAAATCTTAAAAGAAAACATAGGTGTAAATCTTCATGACGTCGGATTAAACAAATGGTTCTTGAGGTCTGACACCAAAAGCATGAGCAACAAAAGTTTTAAAAAAAGATAAATCGGAATCCTTGGACTTCTTTTTTAAACTGAATTGTGCACTTTACAAGGATTAATTATATGGTATGTGAATTATTTTTCAATTAATAAAAAAATTATACCGCTGAACAAAATAAGCCAAACACAAAACTTCCATTGGTATAAATTCCAAAAGGCAAAACCAAACTATAGTGTTCAGGGATTTGTACTTGGTTGGTAAAACTATTACCAAAGCACTTGTGTTTCAAAAGGCATTATGAACAAAATGAAAAGACAACCCATTGAATAGGAGAAAGGTCTTTGCAAACCATGTATCTGCTAAGGGACTAGTATCCAAAATACATAAATGTCTCTTACAACGCAACACTAAAAAGACAAACAATACAATAAAAAATGGACAAAGAATTCAAATAGACATTTCTCCAAAGATTACATACAAATGGCCAACGATTACATGAAAAGATGCTCAGCATCATTAGCCATCCAGGAACTGCAAATTAACTACTACAATGATCTACCACTTCACACCCACTAGGATGGTTATAATCAAGGTGATGGTTATAATCAAGCATTACCATATGACCCAGCAATGCACACTTTGGTTTATACCTAGGAGAAATGTAACCATATATGTATACAAACGCTTACATGCAAATATCCACAGCAGGATTATTTTTAGTAGCCAAAGACTGGAAGCACCCCAAATGCCCATCACCTCATGAATGGACAAGTAAAATGTGGTTCACCCTTACACTGGAATGTTACTCCGTCATAAAAAGAAACAAAGTTATGCATCTGCGTGGATGACTTTGAAAAAAGTATGTTAGGGGTAACTGGGTGGCTCAGACACTCGATTGAGTGTCTGCCTTCGGCTCAGGTCATGATCCCCGGGTCCTGGGATCGAGTCCCATATCAGGCTCCTTGCTCAGCGGGGAGTCTGCTTCTTCTCCCTCTACTCTTCCCCCCTGCTTGTTCTCTCTCTCTCTCTCTCTCTCTCTCATGCTCTCTCTCTCAAATAAATAAATTAAATATTTTTAAAAAATGAAAACAGTAAGTTATGTGGAAGAAACTGGACACAAATCCAGGTATTGTATGATTCCACTTGAAACAACCGGAAGACGCAAATGCGTAGGGGACAGAAGGTTGACCAGTAAGTACCAGGGGCTACGGGCGGAAGGAATAGGGAGTGATGCCAAAGGGTACCGGGTTTCTTTGCGGAGTAATAAAAATGTTCTAGAATTAGACAGTGATGATGGTGCACAACTCTGGGATGATCCTAAACACCACTGAACTGTACACTTTAAATGGGTTAGTTTTGTGGCATACGTATCATTTCTCAATTTTTTCAAAAAGGAAAAATAAAATGATGTTGAGCAAAAAAAGACAAACACAAAGATTCCATTTATATAAATTTTAAAAGACCAAGCAAAACCACAGGGCTCAAGAATACGTGCTTAGGCTATAACAAAAAATTTTAAGTGATGATTATAAAGTCTAGGATAATGATTACTTTAGGGATTTAAAGGTTTTTCGTTCGAAGGGAACACACAAGAGAGCTAATGGGGTGTGGGTAATACTTTGTTTTGGATGCGGCTGGTGGTGATCTGGCTGTTCACTTTATGATGATTCAGTAAGTTGTACATTATGCAGTGTGCACCTTTTCTATTAGATGCTATATTTCACACTAAGTGTTCTTCTACTTTGCTAGGAAAGAAAACCCCACGAATTAGACGGACTACAGTTTACGTAATCATTCCCATATTGTTGACATTTTGATGCTTCCAATTTTTCATTATTTGTAACAACATTGCAGTTAACATTTTTGTGCAAAAATCTCTTTCCGTAGTTTTATAAACTCAGGATAGGTTTACATATGTGGGGCCACAGAGGCAAAGGATTCTAATATTTTGTAGAATATTTCATACTGTGAGCCATCAAGTATAGTTGGTTTTTTTGATGTTACATGTGGTTTATTTCCACCCAGCGTTCCAGTTTTCCATGGCCTTTCTGGATTCTGATCCTGTCCTTAGATATGTCAGCGATCTCCTGTCCCTCAGAGACGTTGCCATCTTCCTCTCAGTTCGGCTCACCAATCTCTCTGCAAGCCCGGATTTGGGCCGTGAGCTTGGCTCTGCCTCCTCCTGGTTCCCTGTATCAGTGTTGGGCATTGTGCTGAGAGCCCTCCTGAGAAGCAAGGAGTTCCTGGGCTGGAGATCTGTAACCTGTGATTGTCAGGCTCCGCTCTGCGTTACACTCCTAAAACCATGATGCAATGCATCCCCATTGTCAAGTCACAATGTTCCTCATTCTCACACAAATATAAATGAACATGCACCAAACATTCTATGCAACTCAATTAACGAGCGACCAGTAGGATGGTAATGGTGGGTCAAAGGACAATTTCAGGAATGAAGATTGATTGACTTGGTCCAAGGAATGCTGAAATGAATTTGCTAACAGATAAAAAAAAAACTGTATAGTGTCTCACAGGATAATGAAAAAGAAAAAAAGTAGTCTTTGAATTGTCCTTTTCCCAGATAGTAATATACAAGTGAACATGGAACTTCACCTTGTGTGCGTTCTAAATCAAGTGGTAACAATGTCAAACTTCCGTGTGTGTTCGCGAGATAGTAAATAACCTTCAGGAGAAGGATTGTGAAAACCCTGCCTCAGCAGGACATTGGAAGGACATTTGGTCAGCCTTTGGTTTTGTTTCCAAGTGTGGCATAAAGTTTCCTGACATCACGCTTTTTCAGTGGCCCTGAAAAAAAAAAATCACTCAGTTTTTGTCTTTTGCTATTTTGAAAATCCTGAAAACCTTAAGTAGCTTTCACTGTAAAATCCAAGTCACTACACAGAAGACTTTTTTCCCCCTTTAAGGCCAACTCATTTCTATCTTACATCTGAAAACTCACACAAAAATATCAGTTCTCTTTAGCTTGAAGCCGTTGCTATTTTGCAAGATGTAAGAAATAGCCCATCTCCAAGTATCCGTGGAGGGAGCGAATGCCCACGTGTCCCCTAAATGTGTGCTCAGGTGATCGGTATAGGTGCATGTGTGCCTTCTGTCTAAAAAAGGAAATAAATTTTGATGACCGCAGAGGGTTAGGTGGGGTTTCTGCAGCAAGTCCTTCCATGAAACTAGCCACCATGTGGCAGGTGCCTTCGCTTTTCCCTCATGAATGTCCTACTGCCTTCTTTAAAATCGCTGGTTATAAACTCCACTGCTCGTCACAACCCTCCCACCCACCAGTCTGTGTGCAGCTTTGGCCTTCTCAGGCGCATAAAAGGTGCCCGGACTACCTTACAGTACTAATACGTACATGCTCAGGGTACCAGTGCCCAAAAGGCAGAGCCGTAAAAAGGAGTCTCGTGCTTGTCAATTACATTTTGCAAAACAAACAGACAAAAAGTCTTGCTGTTCATGAAGCAGTGCTCATTGCTCATGTAATTCCTTTTGCTCTGAAGTTTATTTGCAGGCTTTCTTTATTAAGAATTCAAGCACACCCTCCCGTATCATTTGCATTATGTGAATATATGTTTAACATAAAGCTATTCCAAGACACCAAGAGGAGTTGATGGTAAAATTAGATCTCCCATGTCAGCTGTGAAATAAAACTCCGAACCCCGACTCACGGCAGGACCAAGCCCTCGGTGTGTCTGTCACAGAATAAACCATGTGGCCATTTGTTCAGTCCAAGGCCAATGCCTCAGGCGAAGCCAGGAAAGGCCACTTTCAACTCACAAATTTCACTCCAATTAGAGATGAAGGCTCCTGGTTGCAGAAAACATTGTCCCCATAAAAAGCTTTATATTTAAATACACCGCGAGATACTATTTTTACCAGAATTTTTTTTTCTTTATTTCAATAAGAGGGACAACATTGTAGGGGACAAAAGGGGATAGGAAAGATAAAAGAAAGACAAAACGCAAGGTTTTCAACCTCCCTGCAATGCTGGGTAAATAATATTTCACAGTGTACTAGTAGAGGCGCTTAATAGGCGCCAGTCCCCGCGCTGTAAGCCTGACAGATATTTGTTCAAGTAAGAGCACTTCACATAAGATCGACCTTCTTGGCAAATTTTTAAGCACATAATACAGTATTATTAACTGTGAGTGCTGTGCCAGACGGTAAATCTCTAAAATGTATTCATCTTCTGTAACTGAAAATTCCTGCCCTTTGACTAATCCCTGCCCGAGGCCCCTGCCCGAATCCCCTGGCAGCCACCATTCTACTCTCAGCTCCTAGGAGTTTGATGATTTTGGATTTCTCACGTAAGTGAGATTAAGCAGTGTTTTTGTCCTTCTGTGTCTGGTTTATTTCACTCAGCGTGATACCTCAAGGTCAACCCATGTTGTCACAAACGGCAGGATGTCCTTCTTTATGCAGCCTGCGTCGTAATATTCCATTATATGAATACGCCACATTTTCTACTTCCATTTGCCCATCAGCGGACATTGAGGTTGTTTTCATGTCTTGGCTATTGTGAACAGTGTTGAAGGTGAACCTGGGAGTGCAGAATCTTCGAGATCCTGATTTCAGCCCTTTGGCTATACACCCAGAAGGGGGAATGCTGGAGCACATGGTAGGTCTAGTTTTCGGAAGAGCCTCCATACTGTTTTCCATACTGCTGTACCAGTTTGCTTTCCTATCAACTGTGCACGAGGGTTCTCTTTTCTCCACATCCTCGCCAATACTTGTTATCTCTTGGGTTTTGATAATGGTCATCTTAAAGGAAATGAGGTGTTACCTCCTAATTTTTGATTTGCATTTCCCTGATGATGAGTGATATTGGGCACCTTTTCATATAAACGTTGGCTATTTGTATGTCTTCTTTGGAAAAGTGTCTGTTTAAGTCCTTGACCCATTTTTTTAATTGGTTATTTCATTTTATTTTATTCTTGCTATTGAGTCATAAGAGTTCCCCATATATTTTGGATATTAACTATCAGAGTTTTGCTCTGATTTTTTTGCATAGTTTGCAAATATTTTCTCTTGTCCTGAAGGTTGTCTTTTCATTTTGTTGATTGCTTCTTCTTCTGTGCAGAACCCTTTTTAGTTTGATGTAGTCCCACTTGCCTATTTTTGCGTTTGCTGTGTGTGCTTTTGATGTCATATCCAAGAAATCGTTGCCAAAACCAACGGGAAGAAGCCTTTCTCCTATGTTTTCTTCTAGGAATTTTACTGTTTCAGTCTTGCATTTAAGTCTCTAATCCATTTCAAGTTAATTTCTGTGCATGATGTAAGGTAAGGGTCCAGTTTCATTCTTTTGTATGTGGCTGTCCAGTCTTCCCAGCACCATTTATTGAAGAGGCTGTCCTTTCTGCACTGGGTATTCTGGGCGCCCTTGAATATCGGTGCACCCACCTGTCAACACTCATTTACATATATAATTTTAGAACCTGAAATGTGGCTTAAAGAAAACAGGCTAATAGAATACAGAGGTACCTGGAGTGGGCTGGGGGAAAGCTGTTTTGGCCGGATGGTCAAAGGTGTCTCTGAGGAGGCCCCATGAGAAGACCTGGGGAAGAACTTTCTGGGCAAAGCGCAAGTGCAGACAAAGCCTTTGAGGTTGAACGGAGTTTGGCATGTTCAAGAGACTCAGAAAGACCCGTGGTCATGTTAGATGAGGATGAAGATGGGGAGCGATGAAGCGAGCATTTCAGGATTTAAGTAGGAGAATAATGTCTCTGATTCATTTTTCACAGATCACCCTGGTTGCTCTGTGGGGAACACATGGTAAAGAAATAGGAGGCTGTTGAGCTGGTGCGGACAAAATATGAGGGTGGTCATCTTTCTGACCAGCATGCATGGAAGAAATGGCAGATTCTGTTTATATTTTTGCAGAGGAGCTAATAAGAGCTCAATGCTGGATGAAATACAGGGTGTGAGGTCTGGGAGGGATCAGAGACGAATATTGAGTCAGGAGAGAACCTCTGTCCTCTCTTACCCCCTTTCCCATAATGGAAAAATGAGTATGAGATATCAAAACTTCACCATACGAGCCAAACGAGTGTCCCAAGACAGTGCAAAACATGTTCAATATCATGAGTAATCAAGCAAGTGAACATTTCTATATTAAAAAAAAAAACTGTCATTTTGGTTTTCCCAATTGGCAAAGAGTTTTAAAAGATACGTATCAGGATTATCAAGGAATGTAAATGATTCAAACCCTCTAAAGAGAGATTTGAAATGTATTTTTTTATTTTTATTTATTTATTTGACAGAGAGAGAGAGAGAGAACGCAAGCAGGGAGAGGGGCAGCAGGAGAGGGAGAAGCAGACTCCCCGCTGAGCAGGGAGCCCGATGTGGGGCTTGAACCTAGGATCCTGAGACCATGACCTGAGCTGAAGGCAGACACTTAACCAACTAAGCCACCCAGGTGCCCCTGAAATATATTTTCGATCACCTTTATAGTACAAGCTTTCTCTAGCAATTCTACCTCTTGGAAAATATTCTAAGGAAATCAAATATGAGCTAGATTTATATTCAAAAACATTAACTGTAGTAACAGTAAAGGGAAATTAGAAACAACATAAATGTCCAACAATAGAGAAATGGTTAAGTATATGATGGTACAGCTGTTTATGCTGTCATTAAAATCATATATTGGAGTAAATTGGGTAATTATAAAATAATCATGATGTAAGCAATATTGAGTTGTAAGATATGATCAAAAACTTCACATGCAAAAATATGCACATACATGCAAATTACAAGAAGGAGAAAGTGAAGGTTAATAATGGTGTTATCACAGAGGCCAGATGATAGCTAATTATTTTCAAAATCTCCACAATGAACATGTATTACTTCTTTCCCCCAGCTTTATGGAGATATGGTTGACAAATAAAAAATTGTCAATTTCAAGGTGTACAACGTGATGCTTGATATATGTACACATTGTGAAATGATTGAACTTCCATCATTACAAATTATACAAACCCTAAGAAATCCAGGGAACTTTCTGGGCTCCAATTTGTGGTCCCAGCAAGAGAGGACAGCTTGGGAACACTGGTGGGTCCTCCGGGGAATCCCCTCCACCTACTGTTGGATTTTCTTTCTCCCGTGACTTACAGATTTGTTGGACTTTCCCTTCATCTGGTCTTGACGACAGAAGACCATGCTCAAAGGCCTGAAGGTTGGAGGCGTGCCTCCCTCATAACTGCGGGTACAATACCTCCCTCCTGCCATGTTCCTTTCGTGATTTAAGTGGGATTGCGTGAGAGGTGGAGCTAATTCGCCGAGCCCAGATCACATTTGAACACACAACCCTTAGTAGCCAAGCATCTCATATCTGCCACATTCCCTCACACCAGCAGGAGGAGACCGGAGGAGGAAAATTACAGTTTACAGAGACTCAAGAACAACAGGGCGCCATTTTAGGGGCATCCAGGACACTTGGTTTTGCCTCTCTCTCTGGGTTATCTCACCAGACCTGGGTGCACTTTCCTCTAAATATGTGTAAGGCCAAGAAATGAATAAAAACAAAGATACGCTAGCAAACTTTTTTCTGTCACAGTGGCCATATCTGGCCAGTTATAGAAGCACACGTACGCTGACTAGTTGGTGTCCAAACACAACAAAGACCGAACTTTCAAATGATTTTGGATACATAGTCTGACTTACAGGATTGTGAAAGTAAGTTAGGAAGTTTTCCTAAAGGCTGTCACATTCAGTGACTCCGATCATCATTATACCAATTCTCAAATTTTATTTAATTCCATTTTATTAAAGTCCTTTATGAAAAACTTTGCTTGCATGAGTATTGTGTCCCTTGTGGTTGTTGTGCGGTTTTGGGGGAGAGGCAGTACTGGGGAAAGGTGGTTGCTGACGGGTGATTTAATCAGCAAGCTCATAAATTACCCATGTTTGCTCTCTGATTTGCATAGAGGGAAAAGTCTTGGGGCAGAAAAAGGGTCTTCCATATTTTAATTTGATTTCCGGGCCTAATTGCATTTGCTTAAACTCAACACACTTGTGATTTTACAAGGAGAACAATGTGATGTGATACAATTTCAGCTTTTTAAAAAGTCTAAACTTAGTTCTCTTTCCTAAAAATTAAACTCCTGCTGTAGTTTAAAGATACAGGCATCAAAAGGAACTTATTTTGATTGCATATTAAAAAGAAGATTTAATGTAAAGCTGATAAACTCACGACAGCCTCTTCACAAAACCTGATCATGTAAAACGTAGCTAGGATTTTCAAAGAAGAGCAATAGGATAAAAAAGTGCCTTCTGTTGATCCTTCCAGGTGTACAAGCTCCCACCTTCTCCCTAAATGCACCAGTTACAGCAAAAAAAAAGGTTTTCAAATCCTGTCTGGGTTTTTTTTTTTTTTTTTTGGATGCTCTGCACAGTTTTCTAGACCAAATTTGAGGTCTTTTTTTGGACAAGCCTGAAATACCACAGTGTCTCTCTCTCTCTCTCTCTCTCTCAATCTCTCTCCCGCCACCTACCGATCTATTCAACACCTAAACTGTCACTTCTATTATATAAATTACCTAGTTGAAATATTCATAATTATCTCCTCAATCAAACTCAAGCTCTTGAGACTGATAGGAATGTAAAAACAAAAAATAACAATAATTATATATTAAGAGAGGCTAATTTCTACTGAGCATTTATGTTCCAGACACTTTTCTAGACATTTTGCTGGATATAACTTTATAACTTACTAGCTCCCACAGTAACCCCACGGGGTGGGTAAGGCGATGCTTATTTGGCGGGTGTAGAGACAGAGGCGCAGGCCAGCATGGCCCCAGGCAGGAGCTGGGGACAAGATAGAAGCAGGGAGCCAACATAGTTAGAACAACATGTCACCCAAGAAACTGAAGGGGAAGCCAGTGGAGAGCACTAGAGAGGGGACTGGAGTCTTTATTATCAACAATGAATACAGGAATGGATGACCAAGGAGCCTGGAGTCAACGGTATCAGAAACCGTGCAAGCATACGAAGCGTCGGGAAGCAAAGCAGATCCAGATGTCCTCCAAGAACAAAAGAAGAGAGTCAGCACGCATCCTCACTGGATGGTCCTGGGCCACGCCGGCAGATTCAAAGCTTCAAGGAAAGGCAGAAGAGTAATAGTACCATTTCTTCCAGCGCTATCTACACATGCACTCTTCCTCCAGCTCGTGGCTCCCATAAAATTTTCTGTGGAAGGTTTGCCGATGTGCTCTGACTCTTCCTTCTGTGCCCAGCATTCATTCTTCATAAATGATAAACTATATTATGATTCACCATTTGATATTTTATTTAGGTAGTTTTGTACATCCCTCCTAGTTCCAAGAAGGATTTCAACACAGTGATTTAGTGTCACCATCTAGCTCTTCCTGTGTCCACACAGGTATTCTCTTTGTGGACATTGTAACCCCCTCCATCTGACTGGCCTCTGCTTTCCGAACTCAGCACAGCTCTGTTCCTTTCCTTCTCTTGAGGCCCTGGCTTTGTTCTGCTTCCCATTGCCCCTCCACAAGACCGGAGAATGGGACCTCCGCTGCCATCTCCAGGGGAAGGTCCTGGGGGGCTGATGCCCGTCAAGGGACTCGGTGGGGAGTGGGCATGGGTGAGGTGATGGCCACCGCTGAGGGGGGCAACCGTCTGCAGGGAGGTCCTGGAAAGTTTCCACGCTTGCAAGAAGGGCAAGTGAGAAGAGAAGTCTCCCGATGCCGCCGACACCGAGCCCCCTTTCCTCTCTGAGCTCAGGTGTAGGAGATGACAAATATCCTTAGGGCGGTTTGATTCCGGGTTGGCTGTTTGTTGCAACGTTGTTCTAACCCACGGTCCACCACAGTCCTTGACACATAGGGGGCGCTCTGTTAGTAGTGATTGTGAACTTCAATCAATAGTTCAATGGGTTCAGATCACTCCATCACAAATTAAGAGGAATTGCCACAGGACAGTATATTTGATTAGCTATCGTGGAAACAGGCATCTGATTTTAAAATTTTTAACGAGGAAATGATCACAGTGCTACAAAAATGTTGCGCAAAGATAAAATGTGGTGACATGTTGTGATTTTAGGTATTATGGTGACATAATACGGTTTCATATTACAGCCGCGAATATGGGTGACAACCAAATTCAACATACGCCAACTATATTTTTTACATTTTTTTTAAAGTTTTAGCATACGGCGTTGTGTTAGTGTTAGTGCACAATAGTGACTCTACGCTTCTGTGCATCACCTGGTGCTCATCTCGGATTTAAAATGTAGACTGTGGTGTCGGCATGTTACCAACTGCTACGATATTTCTGTAACACTTAAACTGTCAAAAACCGTTTTATATCTATATCCTAGTTTATTTGTTGATTGTTTCATCGTGTCATGACCAGAGCTGCTCGTTAGAAAAATGAGGAACTCGAGGTGTCCCTTGTGGAATGAGCAAAAAAAGACGATGTGAGTGTTGCTAGGTTCTCCCGTGGTTTGAAATGTGGCAGCTCAACACCTCTATTTTTATCCACCTAAAACAGGTCAGATATTTTTTTTAACTAATGCCTGCAAAGACCGACCCCCAGTTTGGAGGATTTTTAAGGATCTGAGTCAATGTTTCCAGGTTAGCTTTCTAGCAGGGAGGTGAAGAGACAAGCCCTTTAGTCCCTCACTGAACTCACAGCTTGGAACCCGAGAGCACTCGAGGAATTCATTCTGCCTTCAGCTTCAGGGAGCTACAGCTCTAGCAGAGGGACGCAGACTCTGTCTGGCCTGACTTCTGAAGCTCAGGGACACAGGGTAGCCACACGCGAGGAACGCACGGCTCGGGGGGCCAAGCATTTGCGAGAAAACCGTCATGGGCTTAGTTTCCCATGACCAGAATGAACCGTCTGAACCCTGCGCCGTGCCGCCTGGGGGACCGACGTCTTAGTTTCTGGGTCTCGGTCGAGCTGGGGAACATGTAAGCCAACACCAGGAACTGTCCTGCTGAGACCATTCTAAGAGTCAAGGCACTCGGCCCTTTTCAGAGGCTTGGGTTACACTTGGAAGACAAAAATGGAGCAAAAAAGAGTAGATCAGCGGAGCACAGCCTTTCTCTTGCTTTTCCCAGATGGGGCCCAGCCGGGAAGGGATAGGGTGACTCTACTTTTGAAATCACATCCCAGGAAGTGAGGATTAAACAGCCTCAGGGAAGAACTAGGTGATGCCCTGGGAATGTGGATGGTAGACGGTGTAATTGTTCACGGAGATGACATATGGAAACCACCTGCACAACGATGGCAGGCATCTGCTTCCCGTCTTGGCTAGTGCGGGGCAACCACAACGCACCCCAGCCCCAGGCTGGCTTAGCCCAGCAGAGAAGTATTTTCTCACGGCTCCGGGGGCTGGGCATCTCACATCAAGGTGTTAAGATTTCGGATGGCCGCCTTCCCGCTGGTCCTCATGTGGTCTGTGTATCGGGTGGACCGTAACCGCCTCTTTCTGTAGGGACAGCTGCTAAGTTAGATTAGGGTCATGCTTTAATTACCTTTTTGAAAAATTTATCTCCAAATGCAGTCACAGTTTGAAGTAGCGGGGGTTAGAACTCCAACACAGGAATGGGGGGCACAAATCAGTCCATAACAGCAAGTTAGAGATGCCAAAATTAAGCATGCTGTACAGAAATAAAAATCACTCCATGATGGGCGTCAATTCATGATAAAATGCACTCGGTTGGCAGCGCTCACGACTTTGAGGAAGTGTCCGTGAGAGTTGTCCAAAATGCCCCAAATCTGTGTCTTTTTTTTCCATCATAATCTCATGGGCTAAGTAAATTAAAAATCATATTGTAATATATGGCATTTGGGTTAGTATCCGATGCTCATGCGTTTAGGCAGTTCCATTTCTTTATATTTGATGCTTGAGGTTTTTTTTTTTAAGATTTTTTTATTTATTTGACAGAGAGAGACAGAGCGAGAGAGGGAACACAAGCAGGGGGAGTGGGAGAGGGAGAAGCAGGCTTTCCGCTGAGCAGGGAGCCCGATGCGGGGCTCGATCCCATGACCCCGGGATCATGACCTGAGTCGAAGGCAGACGCTTAACGACTGAGCCACCCAGGCGCCCCGGAGCATGAGTTTTTAAACCCCTGAGCCCTTGGTGCATTTTTCATTAACATTACATTATTGCTTTTGAGCAATAGTAAGACGATGTATGCTGTATGGAAATAACTATTTTAAATGCTTTGAAATACGTTGAGGCTTACATTATGGCTCAGGATTTATCCAAATGTTATAACCATTCCATGCGTATTTGAGAAAAATTGTATTCTTTAATGGTTAGGCACTAGTTTCATATATATGCATTATGTCTACATTATTAACTGTATTATTGAATTTTCCAGTTTGAGAGAGGGGTGTGTGTGTGTGTGTGTGTGTGTGTGTGTGTGTGTGTGTTTGGTCTACAGTTACTGAGATGAGTAATGAAATTTCCTAATATAATAATGAATTGGTCACCTTTTCCTTGTAATTAGTTTTATATATTTTAGGCGATTGTGTGTAGAACTAGCCCCCCGATGAAGTGACAATTTTATCATAATTTAGTAATTTTATACACTCATTGATGATTTGTCTCCAAGATCATTCTGATGCTACTATAGAGACATCAGCTTTGTTTTGATTACTATTTGCCTGGCATATCTTTTTTCAGCTTTTACTTTCAGCATTTCTGTCATCTCTCTGTCCTTAGGCAATGTATTAGTCTCTCAAAATCAGCAGATGGCTAAACTTGGTGCCTTTTTTAATCTTAGAGCACAATTTGTGCCTTTTAACACATGTATTTGGCCTTTTTGCCTTTTTGTGTTGTCAATTATTTGATTGTATTTATCTTAAATTATTTTGTGCTATTCCGGTAAGTGGTTACTTTGCAGTGGCAGGAGGTTTCAGAATACCTAGCCCACCACAGTGATGCGAGTACAAGTATAAAAAGTACTTTTAACCCTATCGAATATCAACTTTGATCAGGTACATTTTTATCCTCTATGGAGAGATGTTTTCTCCCTTTTCACTTACTAATTAATAATATTTATGGAGGGGGCACCCGTCTGGGTGGTTCAGTCGGTTAAGCATCTGCCTTTGGCTCAGGTCATGATCTTGGGGTCCTGGGATCAAACCCGACATCAGGCTCCCTGCTCATCGAGGAGCCTGCTTATCCATCTCCCTCTGCTGCCCTGCTTGTGCTCTCTCTCTCTCTCTGTCAAATAAATAAATAAAATCTTTAAAAAAAGATTAAACACTTGTTAATATAATATTTTTTAAAATAATATTTATGGAGAATTTACAGTATGCAAGGTACTCTCTGCAATGTGGTTTATATGTTTTATCTTATCTGGTCCTCAAAACCACCCTGAGAAAATCCAAATCAAAACCTCAATGAGATACCACCTCACACCCGTCAGAATGGCTAAAATTAACAAGTCAGGGAACGACAGATGTTGGCGGGGATGTGGAGAAAGGGGAACCCTCCTACACTGTTGGTGGGAATGCAAGCTGGCGCAGCCACTCTGGAAAACAGTATGGAGGTTCCTCAAACAGTTGAAAATAGAGCTACCCTACGATCCAGCAATTACACTACTGGGTATTTACCACAAAGATACAAATGTAGGGATCCGAAGGGGTACGTGCACCCCAATGTTTATAGCAGCAATGTCCACAATAGCCAAACTGTGGAAAGAGCCGAGATGTCCATCGACAGATGAATGGATAAAGAAGAGGTGGTATATATACACAATGGAATATTATGCAGCCATCAAAAGGAATGAGATCTTGCCATTTGCAACGACGTGGATGGAACTGGAGGGTGTTATGCTGAGTGAAATAAGTCAATCAGAGAAAGACATGTATCATATGACCTCACCGATAGGAGGAATTCTCAATCTCAGGAAACAAACTGAGTGTTGCTGGAGTGGTGGGGGGTGGGAGGGATGGGGTGGCTGGGTGATAGACATCGGGGGTGGGTATGTGCTATGGTGAGCGCTGTGAATTGTGCAAGACTGTTGAGTCGCAGATCTGTACTTCTGAAACAAATAATGCAACATATGTTAAGAAAAAAGAAAAAGAAGAAAATAGCAGGAGGGGAAGAATGAAGGGGAGTAAGTCAGAGGGGAAACGAACCATGAGAGACGATGGACTCTGAGACACAAACTGAGGGTTCTAGAGGGGAGGGGGGTAGGGGGATGGGTTAGCCTGGTGATGGGTATTCAAGGGGGCACGTTCTGCGTGGAGCACTGGGTGTTATGCACAAACAATGAATCATGGAACACTTCATCAAAAACTAATGATGTAATATATGGTGATTAACATAACAATAAAAAAATTAAAATTAAAAAAAAATTTATTTAAAAAGAAAAAAAAACACCCTGAGAGCATCGACCAGGATGTTACTCTCCAGTGATGAGAAGGGCTTCCAGGCATGTTTTGGCCAAGACCTCTTTCTGCCGCAGTAATTCACACAATTCAGTGAAATATCACTTAACACGGGCAACTTATTATAGATGATACTGTTCAATTATGTTTAATTATAGTGTTTAATCTTTTTAAGCCTCGGTTTTGTTTTGGTTTTATCTGTGAAATGGGGATAAAACCAGTGTCTACCGGACAGGGTTGTGTGAGATGAAGTGGGAAAAATAAAAAAGTATGTAAGAATGTAGCAGAGTGCTTGGAGCATAATGAGTGCTCGATATACCCATCCATTCATTCAACAAATATTTAACTAATAAATTTTGATTTATCAGGTACTACCCTAAGGGCCGGGAATGCAGCATTGAACAGGGGCACACAGTCCCTGCCTTCAAGATGCTTACACTCTCATGGAACACTACATCAAAAACTAATGATGTAATATATGGTGATTAACATAACAATAAAAAATTTTTAAAAAAAGATGCTTACACTCGAAGGGAGGTGACCAAGAGGCCAGGTGACAAATCACAGAGCTCGCCACTTCATTATAATTTTGATGAGCTGGATGAAGGAGAAGTAGGTGTGAGAGGGCAGAGGAACCAGAGCTCATCTGGAAGTCTGAGAAAGCTTTCTTGAGGTACTAAAATGATCTTTTCCAGCTCTTCTGGAAGCTGGTTAAAGATAATGCAATTTGCAAGTACGAGACTATAAATATAGCCAAGATTCAAAGTGCCCCCCCCTTTCGAGTGACTTAGTGGAGGTCCCAAGTGGTCATGTAACTCTGGATAAAATAGTAGATAAACCTAAGATGATGGTGACTTCATTCTGCTCTTTTTGAGCCAGGATAAACTAATTCTCATGGAAATTGTATGCCCTTAATACAACTGTTCATCAGCAGGACTCCTGTGCCTTTGAGCTTTCTTCTTATCACTCTTCAAAAAATGTCCCCGTGCTTTATCACTGAAGAGAATATATTCTTTTAGGTTATCTATAATCCCCTCTTGCTACACACCATCTTTAGCTAGGGCACATTCCTCTGATTATGTTAATAGAATATTCTCTGCTACTGGCTTTGATCCCAAGCTTTGTTTTTTCAATCAAATTTCATAACCGGAAGAAAATAGAGAAATGGACCTGCCTATCGGTCATAATTCACTCATTCATTCAATCCATATTGAACCTTCCACAACGGGCCACATACTCTTCTAAAGGCTAAACAGTAGGGGCTAGACTGAAGATGTTTCTGCCTGCTTTGACCATAAACTCTAGGGAGGGAGGGAGACTCACAAGTATGAGAGGAGGTGATTTTTCCTTTGGAAAGTGCTAAATACAAGTAATCGGGGAGATGAGAGAGAGCGGCTGCAAGTTGTTTTCGGTAGAATGGGCAGGGAGGTCTCTCCAGTGAGGTGACATATGACCCGGGAGCGGAGACAGAGCCGGGAGATGAGCTGGAAAAAGCGCATCCACGTCTCCAGATGAGCACGGAGCTCCCACTGCAGCGTCTCAGTGTTGCAAAATTAACCATCAATTGTAGGATTAAAGGTGTTGATGTTGCTGGAGGGGTATCGGGATAGGACCCAGGCTTCCCTAGACAGTGACATCCTGTGGAAGGCCATAAGTCTAATGTGGCGGGTGTGGACACCTCTGATTTCTCTTGGCAGAACCTGTGTCCCTAGGATAAGCTAGTCACTGATGAAGAGGGCAGGGGAGATGGCAACTGTTGGTGGGAACCATCCATTTCCCTGGCAGCCCAGACGCATCTTGTCATTTATCCATTTAGGGGACAAAGTGCCTGGGGGGTCTCTGACTGCAGAGCGATGCTAGCAGATTCACCTTGAGGTTAGTGAATCATCTCCTCGGTTGTGTTTATTTGTTTGTTTAACACTTTGTCTGCTTCAGTTCTCAATCCAGTCATTTTCTGCCGCTTGAGAGCCCATAGCAGAACTTGTCTCCAAAGACAGTGAACCCCCAAATCTAAGATCAAGTAGGTCTCTTATGTTCCTTCTTTTCTAGCAGATAGTTTTGTATATCTGACTTTATTGCAAGAAGAACTTTAACAAGTGGGTTCTGCAGTTGACACATCTTGGAACACTTGCCCAAATTTGCTCCAGAGCCAGCCGGGGCATCCTCCCTCTGCATTTCCAGGACCCCTGCGAGAACATAAGGCTGGCGTGTCTGCACGAGACATGTCCACGGTTGCGGATTGGTCCCGGCACCGGGCATTACCAGGACACCCACCCCTCCCTTCCTGGAAAGGGTATCCCAGATGGTGACTTAGTGACCAACAGGGCGGCTTCCCTCCGCCTGTCTCTGGCGAACAACACAAAGGCTCTCCGGAAATGGGATTTTCCTCAGTTCTTTGGTGCCATCTGGAGGTTGGATGTTAAATTCACATCCAAAAATTTAAGTCTGCAGAACACGTGCAAATGTGGGATGAGTAATGATTCACAAATTAAGACTCTTGCTTGCACCCATAAAGGTGCAGTATGGGCGCTAACCGAGGAGTGGGGTCGGGCTAGACCGAGGCAGATGACTTTGCTTCTGAACTCGGGCTGCTGGAGTGCATAGTTGCCACTGGTATTCACAGCAATGCAATTCTAGTCATTTCAGCCCTTCGTGAGCCGGGTGCTGGGGGGTGGACCAGATCTGGCCCTCCCAAGAATGATCTTCATGCTTTCCAGGCTAGTTGGAGACAAGATACCAGCATGTGCATAATCCAGGTTCGGTATGGAGAATGCGGTCACGGATGCACAAGGACAACTTTCTGGACACGCACAGGAAGGGCCAGAATCTCCAGACGTGGGAGGGAAGGAAGAGAGGGTCATGCTCTCCAGCACATTGCCATCGGAGAGTGAATGGGGTGCAGGGGGGATGAAGCATGCGCCACACATAACGCACATTAACTTCTGAAACAAGGAAGCATTTTTTTGTTATGTTAACAACTGTTATTCTTGCAGTGCCTGTCCTACCCCCTGCTAATCACTCAGCGTCTTATAGTTCACAGAGAACTTTCACATACGGGAGCAACACCGGAGGGTTTTCTTGTTCTGTGCATATTGAGTTGATATACGTAAAGCACTTCAGAATGGTACTCGACACATAGACAGGGCTCAAGAAATTACCATCATCATCATCATCATCATGAGAGGCAAGTGGTCTCTAGTTACCCTCGGATCTAAGAAGAGTTCCTTCGCAGTCTGGTGCGCCACCATGGATGTGATTAAAACATATCGAATATGAGATTCTGTCTTCCATGAGGGAAGGAAATTATTACTTTGAGAAAAGTAAGCGCTTTGGGATCAAACTTGTGCATCCCATAATTGCCTCTTGATAAACTCTGAGATCGCATTCTTAACATTAAAATTGTGATCTTTTGGTTTTTAAGTGATAAATTCAGGCTCCTTAAGACCGTGACTGTTATACTGAAGTGCACTTAGAAAGGTGTAACTGGGTTTCTCGAAGAGTCTAACCCAAACATGGCGCAACGTGGAATGGTGTTCGTTTTTCTCTAGTCTTTGCCTTCAGACTCGGGCAGTTGTGTGTCTCCTTTCCATCGCGTAAAGATGTTTTGGGCAAATCCCATAGCTTCTGTTGGCTGTCTGGAAGTAAAATGATCCATGCGAGCCCAGCCCGTCCTGTTCATTTTGGGACTTCAGTCTGTTAAGGGATCTCATACAGCCCCCTCCTGCTCCCCAGAAGTAACCAGGTGTCAGAGCAGACACATGAGCAGGATGCCCACTCTCCGGAGCCCTGTCCCCCTCTCCTTTCTGCTCCCAACTTTGGGCGGGGGGAGAAGGAATTCGAGAAAGGGTGCAAAGGCAGGCTTATTTAGCCGGCCTTGCTGCAGGTGTCCGGCAGCAAATGGGCTCTGTGTCAGAGGCTGGCTACCTGGTGAGGCACGTGTGTGTGCCCTAGGGAGCTCTGTGGACGGCACTTTCTGTTTTCGGGAGACTAACCTCAGCTTCACCCCTCAGTAAGCCCCCTCCCCAGCTCCTGCCCGCAGACGGATGCCCATGTCCTCGTGTTCTGAGCCCACAGCAACTCCTTCTCGACGGACAGCGCTCTCTGGGGAGGTCCCATCAAAGTGACCCAAGCCTGACACGCTGCCACGGCATCCGCTTGAAACTCAGGAGATGGGCCCACCCCGCCACGGCCGGTGCAGGGGACAGTGCGGAGGGTGCTGGCCGAAGCCCCCCTCTCTGCTGTCTCTCTCCTCTCTTTTCCCCGCTTAAATGGGCACAGATGGTGTATAGAGGCTGACACAGACGTCTAGCCAGGGACTGGGATGCCCACTGCCCCTGGCACAGACGTTATGGGATGTCCAAACCTCTGCAAGTGGCTCTCGGAGCACTTCCCGTGTTGCCCGGAGCAGGAGAGTAAAGAGCCCCAGCCCTCGGCTGCGACCCTGCAAAGTCCCTTCTCGTCCTGAGTCCCGCTCGTACGTACACCAGGCCATGTGGCCGGCGGTCCCCATCTCATAGCAGCCCCAGGACAGCCCCTCCTGACCTCTGAGTTCTGTCCCTAGACATTCGTTTCAACACAGTGATTTAAGAACACGATTTGACTCCCAACCAATCAAATCAAAGCAAACAACGGGGCAAACGTGAAACCCCGTAGCTGAGTAATAGTGGGGACAGCCGTGAGCGCGGTTTTCCGAACACTGGAACAACCTATAAAATACAATAATTAGGAATGCAATGGAATGTTTAAGGGATGACTAACATTACATTTCAAATTCATGAAACACATGCGAATACGGTTGGCTCAACTGCACGAAGGCCCCTTGATGCCCCGAGAGAAATCTGTAGATCGCACTTTGCGAAGCCTGACTCTGGGAGGCTCTTGGCTTTAGGAAGTCGGCTCCTCAGACGGGACAACAGTTGTATGAACTGAGTGCTTCTGCTCCCCCCACATTCATAGGTCGAAACCCTAAATCCCCAGTTGGATGGTGTTCAGAGGGGAGGCCTCTAGGTTGGTGGGGCTGACCGGTCACTTGCTACCAGTCATGACCAGTCATGTCAGCGGGATCCGGGAATAGAGGGGGCACTGCACAGCAGAAACACCACCAGCTAGCACTCCGGAGATAGAATAGGGCAGAGTGAAGGTAAGCTGCGGTCATGTGCTACTCAAGACAAAGGGAAGAATGACCACGAGGGCAATTCAGAGATCATCACGGCCACTGCCTCAGTTTTTTGGTTTTTTGTTTTTTAAATTTATTTATTTGAGAGAGAGAGAGAGAGAGAGCAAGCTTGGGGAGGGCCAGAGGGAGAGAGAATCTCAAGCAGACTCCCCACCGAGTATAGGGTCCCAAGCAGGGTTCGATCTCATGACCCTGAGATCGTGACCTGAGCCGAAACCAATCAATCATTGTTAAGGCCTCCCTTGATCCTAAAAATCCAGCTCCCTAAATTTCAGTCATGACTTCCCCATAACTGGGAATACCTCACCTACTCTAGGATGACAACGTGTCAGAGGTTTTCTGCCGGATGTTTCCTCCCTCCAGGAGATGTTGAACTCACCGACCTCTAAGATCCTCTCTCATTTGTTAAATGTGTTCCTTCATGGTATGCAGCTGTGAGCACTGTTTACCTCGGAAATGTGGTGCACCTGGAAGGAAGCAAGGGGCCACATGGAGACAGGGCTGTCCTCCTCAGGAGTGGTCTGTCACTCCATGGTGCCAGACGGGAGCCACAAGACAGCAGGAACTGGGAGAGAGATTTGCTTTTCCGGATAACGACGTAGATGGCCCCAAGGTCAAAGCTGGGGAATGGAACATGGCAGGTGGTAGTCTGAAGCTCGTGCATGAAGCAGGTCCTGCAGGGGACTCTGAGTTTGAACCCAAGAAGTTACAGCAGCTTCCGAAAAACAGGAGTCCAGAGAGCATGTCCTCAGGCCCTGACGCGGGGGCTGGAGTGGGTAGAAGCCGCTCACCTCAGTGCTAGAAAGTGTCCAGGAAAGAATTTTGTGTCACGAATCATCAATCACAGGAGCTCTCCAACCAGAGTTACCCGGAAAAACCGAGAGAACTGAAAAATACAGTACTGTCAAGGGTAAGTTCACTGCTCACTTTATAAGAAGCCTGGAATACATCTAAGCTGAGCTGGAAAACATCCAAACCAAGCAGAGAAGACCAAGGATGCCCTATACTTTCCCACAAGGCTGTCCTCGGAGTATTTTCACTTAAAAAGTATTGCTTGGAGTCCCCATGCTCTGGGGGCAATGCACGCTGAAGTTAAATTAAAAATAAAAATACTAAAACTAAGGGTATTCTGAGGAATCATCATCCATACTCTGAAATCACATGACTTGTGCTAATTATCTCTTTTGCATCAACTTTTGTTTTCCACTTCAATTAAAGAAGAAAGCGCCAAGTAATTCATGCACACACTTTGAAAAGTCAAATGGTGCTGCAAGGTTTACCATCGAGAAAGGGCTGAGATCCTTAGGGCTTGCTTCCCCCTCCCAGAAAGAAAGGAGACGGACTTGCGGGCCCCGAGCTGGGCTGAATTATGAATTCGTTCAAGTGACCGTTCCTGAGCACATCCCTAAAATCAGAGGTTGGTGATAGCGATGGCCTCGCGCTGGTGAGGGCCCACTCCTGGTCCTGGACGAAGGTCCCCCCCTCGCTGCTGTATCACGCCTGGGCAGTGGCGGAATGGATGCTGGACAGGCGCGCGACAGTGTCCTGGCGACACCTTTCTCAAATCCCCTTCACTTCCTCCCTAGAGCGACCCGAATAATAGTAGTGACCCCAAAATATCCACATCCTCATCCCTGCAACCTGTGGCAAACCCCTCGACCTGCCACAGAAAACGGATTTTGCAGATGTGATTAAAGATCTTGAGATGGGAAAGTTATCCTGGCTTTTTCCGGGGGGAGGGGGGCCGAAGGAACTGCAAGCATCCTTGCAAAGTGAGGCAGAGGGAGATGAGAACACGGGGGAAGAACCCGGCAGTGTGAGGACCGAAGCTGGAGGCCGCCCCACCGGCTTTGAAGATGGAGGACGGGGGCAGAAGCCAGAAAGGCTAGGAATTCAGCTCTGGAAGCTGGATCAGGGAGGAAAGGATTCTCCCTGGGGGGCCGTCCAGAGGGGCTGCGGCCTGGCCAGCACCTGGACTTGGGCTCCGTGGAACCGATTTTGGACTTGTGACTCCGGAACGGTAAGAGAATAAATGCATGTTTTTAGAAGCCCCCAAGTCCATGCTGATTTGTTACAGCCGCCACGAAGACACTAACATGCTCCCCATTCCGATTATTTTTTTTAACCAAACACACTCAAACCTCTGCCCTGCTTCAGCTTCCTAACCCACCCATTGTCTTCATGACCCAGATTGTCCCAGCTCAGTCCTTAAGCCCTCCCTGCTCCTCCAGGTTCCCAGACTAACCCTCCTTCACATACTGTTTGCTTGTGCAGCAGAGAAGTCTCGGTGTAGGGCACACAGATGTGGTTTTGGAATATAGGAGAGGTTTGGTGGGGTGGGGTCCGGAGCCAACGACCAAGAAAGAATTCTTGAGGCGTCTTTGGTGCAAAACGGAGGTTTTACCAAAGCCCGGGGACAGGACCTGTGGGCAGGAAGAGCTGCTGCACCAAGGGGCTTGGGAATGGTCGATTATATACTCCGGAGTTTTGGGGGGGGAGAGTAAGGAAAAGGGAGGTTTCAAAAGGCCTTTCATATGCTAAAGAGGACCTACCAGATAATGCTAGAGAAGAACTACAAGATATAGGAGGCCTTGCCCATGTCAAGGGTGTTTTCCCCTCTAGCAAGGCATTAACATTAACACAGCTGGGGGATTCCTGGAAGAATGTCACACATGTCCCACGCAGGAGTGGGGGGTCAGGGGGGAGGCCGCAGGGTGTCAGCTTAGGCTTTCTCTTCAACTAGCCTTCTGCTCCCTCGTCGACACTGGGAGAGCCTCCCGGGGCTGCAGGAGGGGAAACTGCCTTTGCCAATGCGGATTCTCTCTGGGGACTGGGGTGAGCCACGGGCCCTGAGAGACCGTGCACCGCCTGACCATAATGCTTATATCCTGTCCCAAATAGTCAACAGTAAAAATAAATAAAAGAACAGTTGCCCCAATAATAAAAGGAAATACAAAATGAAGAAACAGAATTGGCCAATGAACGTATCAGAGATAACGTTATAGGCTTAGTTTACCTACTAGTACACAGATGTGAATTTAACTCACACCGTGATTGCATTTTGCACCTAACTCAATGTCCAAGATTAAAACAGTTGCCTGATGTTCGGGAGGTAAGTGTTTCCTGAGTGCTTCCTGAGGGGTAAATGGGGGCAGCCTGCTTAGAGTACAATTTGTAATTCCGTATTGAGTCTCTTTAAAAGATGCATCCTGCTTTAAGAATGTATCCTTAGGAAATAATCATGAATCGGTGCAACATTTGACTGTCACTGTAAGCATGTCCTCAGCAGAATTCTTATAATAGCAAAAGAAAAAGAAACAGCAATTAAACAGCAGAACTAATGTATGTGTGTAATAATTTATGCCCCATCCGTACGGTGCGCCTTGTCAGTCTTGCGTGCCAAATGACGAGACAGCGCCATTTCTTTCACTGTCCCTCCCACGGGTCTGTTTTTACGTTCGTCTTGATGTCTCAGTTCTCCAGCTTTTACTTTCTAAACAAATATGGATGCAGTTTAGTGACATGTCCCAGTTTTGACCTCACGCCCGAAGAAAGGCTAAAGCCCACCGGCTCAGCCCTTTGCCCCTGGACCTGCCACATTTTAACACTCCCCTGAGCTACTTTATCTTTGCCAGTCCTCTCTCTTCCCAGGACCATAGGTCACAAGGAACGTGACTTGTCACTTGGCGGGACCGCTCTGCTCGCAGTCAAGAGTAAATTGGGGGCGCCTGGGTGGCTCAGTCCTTGGGCGTCTGCCTTCAGCTCGGGTCGTGGTCCTGGAGTCCTGGGATCAGGTCCCGCGTCGGGCTCCCTGCTCAGCAGGGAGCCTGCTTCTCCCTCTGTCTGTCTCTCTCTGTCTCTTATGAATAAATAAGTAAAATCTAAAAAAAAAAAAAGAGTAAATTGGGAGGGTGGTCCACATGGCAAACACCGGGCTGGGCTAGGCTAACAGCATCATTTGGGTGATCCGGTCCCACATCAACTGTGCACATTTCACAGCTGTGAGTTGCGCTTTGTGACCTCGTGGAAGGTCTTGCGGGCTGACTGTCCCCTCGTCCGGCGGCCTTGACCGCGGCTCCTACCGCGTTTGTCTGGATTTGCCTTGTGTCTCCATTTCAAACTGCCCTTCCCTTACAAGCATGACGGCCACCTTTGCTTTTGATCCAATGTTGTGTTTTTCTCTTTGTAAATTACTTAAACCCATTTGCATATTTATGGCATATTTCATCTGAGTTTTGCCATGTTGTTTTATGGTATCATCTGGTGATTTTAAAAGCCTTTAACTATGGTGGCATGTGTGTATGTGTGGGCTCGTGTATCCAGTTCTCTGATACCTGTAAACTCTAGTGCTTACCAACATAACGGTTTTTTTAAAGATTTTATTTATTTATTTGACAGAGAGAGACACAGCAAGAGCGGGAACACAAGCAGGGGGAGTGGGAGAGGGAGAAGCAGGCCCCCCACGGAGCAGGGAGCCCGATGCGGGGCTCGATCCCAGGACCCTGGGATCATGACCTGAGCCGAAGGCAGATGCTTAATGACTGAGCCACGCAGGCGCCCCACCAACGTAACATTTTTTAACAATGCTATTTCTTCATTTGTTTAGACGGTATCACCATAAACAGGGATAAATTCGCCAGTTTCTTTTTCCTTCCCCTGTCCTACAACCACATTTTAACTTATAATATTATGTCTCTGGGTTGCTTTTAACTGTTTGTTTAAGTCATCTCTATGCCCAATGTGGGGCTCAAACTCACAACCCTGAGATCAAGCATCGAATGCTCCCCCAACTGAGCCAGCCAGATGCCCTGCTTTTGACCTATCAAATGATGTCATTACCTGATTTAGACTAAGATTTGAATTGATGCTTTAAATTAATCCCTTTGGCTGCAGCTTTATGGAGCAGGTGATGAGTCTACTTATTTACCTCCCCACCTTGAATTGCTTTTCCCTCCCAATTCTGTGGCTTATATCTTCCCTGCTTCCCTAGCACAGATAGTCCACATAGTCTGCTCTATAACCCTCGCACATTATTTTCATCTTAGTTCTATGATTAAGGGTATTTCTCGCTCTTCACTGGCCCTTCCATATTCCTTTTTTCACTGGGGTTCAGCCTCTGATAGCTTTCTCCAGAGTCTGAGCTCTTGCTGATTCAAAAGCACGTCTGCAGGCTTTGTACTCGCAGGACAATTTATGTGGAGATAAAACCCTTAGATTAGCCTTTCTTTTGCTGAGTATCTACAGGGTTATTGCATTATCTTCTGGCTTTAAACATCGCTGTGGAGACATCTGAAGCCCTCCTGGCTTTCTTTCATTTATTTCACTTAGACACTTGAAAGAGGCTTTCTTGGGGCACCTGGATGGTGTGGTCGGTTGAGGATCCTTGATTTTGGCCCCGGTCTGATCTCAGGGTCGTGAGATCGAGCCCCGTGCTCAGCGCGGAATCTACTTGGGTTTCTCTCTCCCTCTCCCCCTGCCCCTCCTGCTCGTGCTCGCTCTGTAAAACAAATAAATAAATAAAATCTTTAAAAAAGAGAGAGAGACAAGAAGAAAGTCTTTGTTCATCTCTAAGGTGCACTAATTTTATTCAGATACGTCCTCATGTTGTTGGCTTTAGGTCATTTTCCCCTGCCACATGGTGAGTCTTTACAGGGCATAAACGCAAGGATTCTTTTATTTCAGGAATGCTTTCTTCAGTTACAGCTTTAAATACCAGGTCTGTTCCGTTGATTTGCTTTCCTCACGGGCAACCCCCTAACGGTGCGTGTGTGGGATCTTCTGCCCGTGTTGCCCGTTTGTCATCTTCTCCCCAGTCCCGCACTTGGGCTCTGTGTGTCCACTCTCCGCGTCCCCTTCTCCTGGGTCTCTGCCGTGCTTTGCACAACGCCTGTCTGTCCCCGTTGTGCCCCCTTCCTTATCACGGCTGGCCCCTGAGCTTGGTTCCCACCGTCTCTCTGGCTCCTCCCTGCATGCCTGCATTTGTGCTCTTTACTTTTCATGCTATGTGCTCTTCATCTCTTCTTTTTTAAAGATTTTATTAGTTATTTGTCAGTGAGAGAGAGAGAGAGCGTGCACAAACACAGTCCCAGCAGCTTCCTAGGTTCACTGACAGCGGAGACAGGAAATTTCCCCTCGTTTTCCTTGTTTCGTGGGGGTTATTTCCAGAGAGAGCCTTTACATCACTTGAATGCAATTTCTGGGGGAGGGGAGTCTGGTTGGCAAAAATTGCTCACTGGTGCAAAAAAAGCATTTCCCATAGTGCATTCTAGAGACAACTTGACTCAGGGCAAAGGGTTACTTAAAAAAATTTGGTCAGAAAAGTTTGGAAGATATTGGATTAACTAATGTAGAGACTTCTTTACTGTAGAACTTCCTCAGATCCTTTTGCATGGTAATGGATTTGTCAATCCCCAGGACTTACTGCAAAATTTCCCCTTGCACGCCGACACCCCCTAATAAACCACTAGGTACAATTTAGGAAGTCCTAATCTAATAAGACTTTTTTTTTTTTTTTCCCGAGGTCATTTGACGTCTTAGCCTTCAACACCAGTGCTAGGGGTATCCGGTGAGAGAGGAGTCCCCGTGCCTGGGAGCAGCTCCTTCCACCAGGCCCGCAGCCTAACCTCAGAGGATTCCCCAGGGCGAGGACAGCGGGGGCAGGGCTCTTCTCCAGGGACAGCAAGACCTGTGCTGTGAGCCCATGGACGGAAGTGAGGGTGCAGACACAGGCATGGAGGTGTGACATTGCACGTGCGTGCGTGGACAGGGCTGGTTCACAAGAAGCAAACAGGGGCTCAGGTCTTGGGGTCTGAGTTCAAGTTCACAGAGTAACGAGGCAGATTTCGTGGGCTGGCTGAGCATCCTAGGTCCTCATATTTCCTGTCTCCAGCGTGGCCGGAGACGGCGTGGTTCCTGCGGCCAAGCATGAGTCCTGACTATAAACAGAGAGGAAATGGGGCAAAGAGAGGAAAGCAGAAAGACCTTGAGACTTTCATTTCAGAGGCTCCAAACCCTAAAATATCATACCAGCCCTTGATGCTAGAGATTTCATCAGTGTGCCTTCATTTCACATGTGGGTGCAGAAAACGTTCAAGTAAAAGACACAGGTGGTTATGTAGGAGACTATTTCCTGTTTGGAAAGAGAGGTGGTGGAAGGTGGCAGAGAGCAGCCCTAAGCTGAGGGGAAAGGTCACCCCGAACAGCAGAGAGGAGCAGATGCAAACAGCTGGGAAGAGGGACTGAGCAGTAGAGGGACTTCTGTGACCCCAATGCCACAACATCGGAGAGCCCCCGAAAGAGAAGAGCTTTCAGGGGCCCCTGGGTGGCTCAGTCGGTGAAGGTCCGGCTCTTGGTTTAGGCTCAGGTCATGATCTCAGGGTCCTGGGATGGAGCCCTGCATCGGGTTCCCTGCTCAGCGGGGAGTCTGCTTCTCCCTCTCTCTGCCCCTCCCCTCTGCTTGTGTGTGCACTCTCTCTCTCTCTCTCTCTCTCTCTCTCTCTCTCTCTTTCTCTTTCTCAAATAAATAAAATCTTTAAAAAAAAGAAAGAAAGAAAGAAAGAAAGAAAGAAAGAAAGAAAGAAAGAAAGAAAGAAAGAAAGAAAGAAAAAGAAAAAGAGAAGAGCTTTCAACCACTTTGCTCACTTTTCCCAGAAGTGAAGTGATAATTGGGTGACCCACACCGTCGTGACGGAGCACGAGCCCCTGGCACGCAGTGAGGCTTGCTGCTTTCCCTCGACGGTCCAGAGAGCCACGTGACCGTCTCCTCTTCCCGCCATCATGTTGTCTCGGGATCGGGCCCCTCCTCACGGCCCTTCTTCCCTTAAAGACCTCTGTGGTGAGCAGAACTTGGGGGTGGACCCCAAGACTCCCGCCTGCTGGTGCACGGGGCTCGATGACCTTTGCCTTGAGTGTGGGTATGCTGTGTCAACGGTGATCAGGTGGTCACATCCCTGATGACGAGCAAGTCTCCATCTGAGCAGACAGGAGGGAGAGATTCTCCCACCGAACTCGGAGACGCCACATGGGTAGGGTGCCCCATGGCAGGGGACTGCCGGTGGCCTCTAGAACTGGGCTCCTCAGTCCTACAACTGCAAGGAACAAGGTTCTGCCAGAAACCACGAGAGCTTTAAAAAGGACCCCAAGAACAAAATAAAATAAATAAGTAAAAAGGACCCCCAACTCCAGGGGAGACCACAGCCCAGCCAACACTTGATTTCAGCCTTGTGATGCCCTGAGCAGAAACCCCGTTGAGCCCCCCCTGGACTTCTGCGCCCCAGACACAGTGAGGTGACAAGTAGGTGGGGTTTGAATGCACTGGGTTGTGGTCCTTTGTGCCCCCACAGTAGGAAAGCAACGTAACCGTGATTGCCAGAGTAGCCCACATCCTGCCAACCTCCACAAGAGCCACCTGCCCATCGCCCCAAACTTCCAGTCCCTTAGACCATCATGATTCCCAGGACTTCATAAAATCTTTATTCCACGCGTGCTACCGCTGTGATAAGAGCACCTGGGACCCCATCATATCCTGGACCTAACCCCCCTCTGCGCACTTTTCTTCACCCTCCCTGTCTCCGTGGGGCCACTCTTGGCTTCTAGTCCTGGCCTTCTGGTCCAGTTCACACAACCCCAGAGCGTTCTCTGGACGGCACACAGTCTGCGCTCCTGGCAGTAACTGGCATCATCATGGGAGGTTTGCTCCTTTTCAAATTCCGTGCAGGTTCTTTCTTCATATCTAAGGATCGGCCGCTCTCACCTCTGCCCTCGATGCACTTCCCTCCTCCTTCCCCAGGTCAAGTTCTGCACCTGCTTCAGGCGTCAAGCCAGACGCTTTCTGCTCTAGAAGTGCACCCTGGCTCTCCCCCGGGACCCCACTGCCCACGTGCCTCCATAAGCATTTCACACCACGTGTGTCCCTTTCCACCCATCCGTCCCACAGACCGTGAGCTCGGCGCAGTGGGGACTGTGCCCCGTTCACCAACAGACCTTCATTCCCAGCCGTAGGTGGCCCCCCCTCTTCGGTAAAAGAACGAATACCTATCTTTGCACAGTTCATTGTACAAGTTGAGATCCCCTTCCGAATGGAGTTACGTGAAGGAGGCGTGCGCATGCTAAGCTGCTCCCCTAAGCTGACTCTGGGGGTGCTTGAGGTGAAGAGTTCATTGCAGGGGCGTCGGTTAGGCGTCTGCCTTCGGCTCAGGTCATGATCCCGGGGTCCTGGGATCGAGTCCCACATCGGGCTCCCTGCTCAGCGGGGAACCTGCTTCTCCCTCTCCTCCCTGTTCATGCTCTCTCTCGCTATCTCTCTCTCTCCCTTAAATAAATACACAAAATCTTAAAAAAAAATCTTAAAAATCTTTAAAAATCTTTAAAAAAAGGGGGGGTGGTTAACTGCAGAACTGAGTTCAGCCACAAGATGGAGACTTCATCCTGGTCCTGGAATTTCTGTACGGAGCATTTCGGAATGGAATACCTTAATTAATTTCTAGCCCAGCCTCTGGCCCTATCTGTAAGATGGAAGACCCGAGTCCCAGATTGGTCACAGAATAGGTCAGCAGACAGGAGGGAGAGATTCTTCTGCTGAGCTTGGGGAAAAGAGCAGTTATGAGGGGAGCTGCTCATGAGAAAGCCCACACAGCAGAGCACCGGGCAGGGCCAGCCTCACTCAGGAGCTTAGCCTGGCTTTGGAGGAATTCTAACTGAGTCGTTCCTGATGGAATGAAGCTGCCAGCGTCATTCAGTCTCCCACAAGGTGGCTCAGTTGCCCCGGGACGTCCCCTGGGTGGGACTGGGTGAAGGCTGAGCGGGCGGGCCAGCGTGCAGGGGAAAAGGGTGGTGAGCACACCCTTTCCTTCTGGCCTTGAAGGAGGCATTTCTAGGATGGGATCACTCAGAGGCTGCCCCTGTCGAGCCTAGGCATCCCTCGTGCCTACAGACACCCCTGAGTAGGGCAAGACCTAGGATCCACTGTTTATTACCGGGAAAGATCCTTCCCGATCCGGGATTGTAAATGTGAAGGGGAAAATTCTAGATTCGGTATCCTGAGGCAAACCTCTCCGAGTCCAAGATGGCAAGGGTTGTCTTCTTGGTGTGGCCATACACGAGTCCCTTATCATCCCCGAGTGTCAGAATTTCAAAAGAAAAATGCCGCTGTGTGCATCCCGCACACCCACAGACACACACGTGCTCTGGGGTCACATCAGTTCGTCACTCGTATAAGATAGGAAGCCCTGCTATTTCCTGCCTTGAGGTACCAGGAGCCGGGGGAGAGCCAGAGAAGGACGGAACAAGGTGAACAAGAAAGGATCGGAAAAGACCTCCAGCTGCAGAGGGAGTGGCTTCGTGAGTCCCTATCATCTTAGAGTTCAGTTGTCTTTCTTTTCAACATCAGGAAAAGCAGCAGAGAACATGCACCACTGCCTTTCAGTTGTCCAAGGAGACTAACGTGTCTGCACTGTGAGAATTTGCTCTGGCCTCCATCCAAGCCACTCCGTGGTTGGATGGTTCGCCCCCACTCTATGATCCAGAACACATTTCAGCTGTGCCAAACACACAGAATAGGGCCCTGGGCTCCTACGGAATGGCAGAGTCTTGAAGAAAAGTCAGCCGACTACAGCTGGGGGGTCCCACTGCCAACTGCAGCTCAATAATGCGCTAGAATGTCTCACAGAGCTCAAGAAACCACCGCACTTGCAGCCGCAGGTTTAGTATAGCAAAAGGACACAAATCAGAACCAGTCAAAGGGACAGAGAGACACATAGAGTGAGGTCTTGGAGGGCCCCAGCACACCCGGAGCCTTTGCTATCCTCTCCCCCAGGAAGCAGGATGGGTTACGTCCTGGAACACTGATACGTGACATTATGCAGACTATTACCAACCAGGAAAGCTCCCCCCAAGCTTTGGTGTCCAGAGTTTTTATTGAAGTTCCATTATGTAGGTGTGATTGATGAAATCATTAGCCATGTGGCTGAACCCAGCCTCCACCCTCCTCCCTCCCCCTGGAGATTGGGCACATATCACCTGGCTCAACCCTATAATGTTGTGGCTGGTCTTTCTGGCAGGACCAACCCCCATCTTGAGTCACCTGCTTAGAATAAACTATCACATGTGGTCCCAGAGGCCCATCATGAATAACATAGACACTCCTATCATGCAGGGAATTTCCAAGGTCTAGAGGCTACCTCCCAGAAAGTGGGGACAAAGGTCAGCCATGTTCCTTATTACACAGCAGTTAAAGTAGCAAGGAGAGTGACATTAACTGGCGGTGGGAGGTGCCACTTTTCAATGTCAGTTCACAGCTACAGGGAGAGTGAAGGTGGTAAAGCAGAGGGTATGGCCATCAAAGGGCCCAGGGATGGGGTTGACAGGTGGCTCATGCCTACCAAAGTCTCCAACTGTGAAATGACAATGGGGAAAATCCTGCCTTCTGGTTTAAGGGATTGGAGTCCTTGGACTTTTTCAAAAGCTGTCATCTACTTTCTTCCTTGTGGTGTCTTCTCCCCAGGATTCCTAGAATACTCCCTCAGCCTTGCCTGCAGTACCTCGGTCCCCAGGCTTTGACCCCCATGTCCAAACACAGATGAGAACACTACCCAGCCTGGGTGGGAAAGTTCCTGTTTCTATTCCTATTGGGTCAAGACTGAAGACCATGGGGAGGGTTCCTTCTCCACCTGCATTTTGTCATGAACTAAGTCAAAGAAACAAATTGCTTTTACTGAACCCTAAGCACAAAGGGGTTCATTGACTTACTCCTTATTTCAACTCTTCCCCTTGAGAGGAGTTCATTTTTACAAGCTGTGGAATTAAAGAATACGTTGGAGATCTCGTTCGGAAGGACCAGCACCCTGTTCAAACCACCCAAGCACTTCTTTTCTCCTGAAGATTAATCTCTGACTGGCCTGTGTAACTAGTCCTCCCAATATGCCCGGTCATGACTCCACCGTCCAAAGGGACCTGGCTCCCGGCTGGAGACCAGCCTTCCTGGGACACAGGGAGGAGGGAGATTACACTGAAAGCTTGGCTGTGGCCTGAAGATCCCATGGATTATCCACCGGGAAGTCAGAACTCTAGTATAAATTTAGAAAAGCTTGGTTCCAAAAGGAGTTTGGTTTGTGTTGACCCATCACACCCATTTGAAATGACTTTGTCACGATCCCTGTCCTCCAGAAGCTGGTGCTGTCACTGGAGCCAGGCCGTGCTGTGACTGAGGTTCGTGTCTTTGTGTTCTCAGGGAGACCCAGGCTGAGGGCTGAGGGCTGCCCCGGGGAGACACTTCCAAAACCGATTCATCCGCATCAGGGCCAGCAGACACGGTAACCGCGTTTGCTCCATTTCCTATACAATTTATAGGAAGATCATTAAGCAGCAGGAAAGAACAGAGGGCAGAACATCTGAAGATAGCAGTGGAAGATCTCGGCTGGCCACTGGGATGAACAGGAACCAGAAAGGACCACTGCAAGGATTGCCATAATAATGTGAAGCAAGCCTATGATCCTCTCCGTGATCTGTGATTCCTTGGGCCAATATTCTTCAGGAGATTTGATTTTATTTTGTTATTATTAAAACCAAGTCCACCAACCCTATCAATAAAGACTGCATGATCACCCTGTCACTACACGGTATATAAAAACACTAATTCTCGGCGTTACAGGAGTCAGCATGGAGGAGGTTACGCTCAACACAATCAAGATTCGTATCTGGCTCGTATCAGACGCCGCCGTGGTTCTAGGGACCCTCCAAGGAAGCTCTCCTTTGTTCAGACTCAGAGAACCAGCTTCCTTCCTTCCCGTGGCTCTACCATCTCAACCCATCACCCCCATGGTCACGGCCAAAGGGGACAAGACAGGTGGACGGGTCTCACCAGCTGTTACATGTCTTGTTCTGCACTCGACATGTTTTACTTCAGCTCACACGTCATTAGAACCGGGTACAGGACCCGGCCGAATGGCAAAGGTGCTGGAAAATAGAGTTTTCCATGTATCCAGGAAAAACAGGAAAACCAGACGTGAGTGAGCCGGGTTGTCCCCTTCTTCTTGTCTCATAACTGTCGTTCGTCTCAGGGTTGTAATGGAGACATGGCGGTACAGACAACCCAATTAAAAAATAGGTAAATAGGGTAAAGATCTGAATAGACTCCTCACCTAATGACACAGGAGATACTCAGTACATGCTAGTTTTTGTCTTTATTAGTTATTCCATGTCACTAGCATAAGCATGTATTTGGAGCAAAAGAAATGTCATAAAAGTAAAAGCAGGAGACATCTGGGGGCGCCTGGGTGGACGTCTGCCTTCGGTTCGGGTCATGATCTCAGGGTCCTGGGACTGAGTCCCGCGTCGGGTTCCCCACTGAGCAGGGAGTTTCTCCCTCTCCCTCTGGCTGCTTCCCCTGCCTGCACTCTCTCGAGCTCTCTCTCAAATAAATAAATAAAATCTTTAAAAAAAAAAAAAAAAACAGGAGACATCTGGAAAAGCATTTCAGAGCTTTTTTTTTTCCTGCACTTGACACTGTTATATTTTTTAAAAACCTTCCATTTTAGAATACTTTTAGATTGATAGAAAAATTGTGCAGGTAATCTAGAGAGTTCTCATATACACCACACCCAGTTTCCCCTGTCACTAATCTCTTAACATCCGGCTGGTTCATCTGTCACAATTAATGAACCAATACTGATACATTATTAATTTAAGTCCATAAGGTATTCAGATCTTCTTGGTTTTCACCTAATGACCTTTTTCTGTTCAAGGATCTCATCCAGGATCCCGCCTCACATTTACACATTATTTCTTTTTAGACTCCTCTCAGCTGTGATCATTTTTCAGACGCTCCTTGTTTTTTATGACTTTGACAGTTTTGAGGAGTTCGGGTTGTACATTGTAGAATGCGCCGCACCTGGGATTTGTCTAGTGTTGTCTCACAATTACACTGGAGTAATGTGTTCGGGGACAAAGACTACAGGAATCATCCTGTATTGTGGTAAGACTTCTGACTCAGGGTACGACTGCATTTACCTTTGTAGGAAACTGTTGACCCATCTTCCAAGGTGGCTGCACCATTGTGCATTCCCACCAACCACCAATGAATGAGCATTCTTGTTGCTCCACGTCCTCACCAGCAATTGGTATTGTGAGCTTTTTTTTTTTTATTTTAGCCATTCTAAAGGTTATGGAATGCTGTCTCATCATTGCTTTAGTATGCATTTCCCTAATGACGAATGATGTGAGGCTTTTTTTCATATACTTACTTACTTGTATAAGCCATCTAGGTATTTTCTTCAGTGAGGATTCTATTCAGATCTCTTACCTATTTTTTAACTGGGCTGTTTGGATTCTTATTTTTGATTTTTTTTATTTTTTTAAAGATTTTATTTATTTATTCATGAGAGACAGAGAGAGAGAGAGAGAGAGAGGCAGAGGGAGAAGCAGGCTCCCCACTGAGCAGGGAGCCAGATGGGGGACTCGATCCCAGGACTCTGGGATCATGACCTGAGCTGAAGGCAGATGCTTAACCATCTGAGCCACCCAGGTGCCCTTATTATTGATTTTTGATAGCTTTTTGTATATTTTGGGCACAGTTCCTTTATCACATATATGTCTTGCAGATGTGGTCTCCCATCTGTGGCTTGTCTTTTCCTTCTCTTACTGGTATCTTTCCCAGAGCGGAAGTTTTGGTTCTAATAAAGCCTAGCTTATCAAGTGTTTCCATTCATGGATCATACTTTCAGTGTTATATCTAAAAACTCATCACCAAACCCAAGATCATGTACACTTTCTCCTTTGTTTTCTTCTGGAAGTTTCATCGTATTGAATTTCACCGTTGGGTCTATAATCCCTTTTGAGTTAACATTTGTGAATGTTATAAGGTGTGTTTCTACATTTATTTTTTTATGTATGAACATCTAATTGTTTCAGCACCATCTGTTGAAAAGAATGTTCTTTCTCCAATGAATCACCTCTGCTCTTTTGTCAAAAATCAGTTGACTCTATTTGTGTGGGTCTATTTCTGGATGCTGTTCTGTCCCATTAATCTGTATGTCTGTTCTGTCACCGACACCATGCTCTCTTGATTACCATAGCTAGTAAGCCTTGAAATTGGGTAGTGTGAGGCCTCCAATTTTGTTCTTCGATGTTGTGTTGGTTATTCCGGATCTTGTGCCTTTCCATATAAACTTGAGAATGAGTTTATTGATATATATAGAACAGCTTGCTAGCATTTTAACTGAGATGTTGAATCCGCAGGTCAGTTTGGTAAGAACTGACATCTTTGTAATACTGAGTCTTCCAACGATGAATGTGAAATATCTCTCTACTTATTTAGATCTTTTAATTCCCTTTATTAGTGTTTTACAGTTTTTCACATACAGATCATGTATCTATTTTGATAGACTTATACCTGAATATTCCCTTATTTGGTGCGATTGTAAATGGTATTGTTTCTTTAATTCCCAACTCCAATTATTCATTGCTAGTATACAAAAAAGCTTCTGCATTTTTGTCATGACCTTGTGTCCTGCAACCTGGCTATCCTCATGTATTAGTTCTCTGGCTCTAGAAAATAAAAATAAGATGCATGGATAGAAACCTTAGAACAATAATTTCAGATCCATATAAAGAAGCATTAATGGCCAGGGCGAGCCACAGATAAGTGGAGAAAATGATCTTTTAGTCCCTGAGGTGTTCAAGCAGGAGCCATGGGGTCATGGAGGGAAATGTTAATGATATTCAAATACCAGTAGAGGAATTGGCAATAAAGAGTTCTGAGATCTCTTCTGCCCAGAAGACTCTCTGTACCAGCCAGGCTGACGGGAGAAGCTAGGGGAGAAAGGAAGGGCGTGCTCACTAAATATGAGCTCACTTCCCAATATCTGCTTACAGAGGGGGGGCAGCATCAATAATCAATGAAGAGGCACTCATATGTTTAATAATATCAAGGGAACTCGAACTCTTCGAACTTTCTCATTCCACTGCAACTTCAAACCCAGCCTCTGGAGGGGGCCAAGACTTTTTCCTCCTCCCTCCATCCTCGTTATTACAGACCTAGAGATGCCTCATCAAGGAGCCTGTGTCTAGAGCAATTTTCCCGAGATTCCCGGAATCTTCCAGTAGGTAAGGCTGGGAAAGGGGGTGATTGGTAAGGCTGGGGTGCTAAGCTGGATGGATGGAGCAGGTGGGGTCCTGAGAGAAATGGGGCAGTTGGAGGGGGAGCAACAAAGGGGGGAGACATGGGGAGAAGGGCTCCATTTGGGGGCCTGCCCAGACAGACACACTCAGAGGAGGACAGTGATGAGGGGCCATTTGTGGTCGGTTGTAGGGGACTCCAGGAAAGCATGGTGGGCCCAGATCCCACAAGGAAAAGAGGAGAGACCGTCCTCATGGGAGGATCAGGCCAGGGGGTGAGGCGGCAGTGAAGACGCAGGTGGTTTGGAATGATGGTCCAACTGCATAGACACAGGAGACGAGTTTTGAGGCTCGAAGGGGAAAGACGTCACAAGTTCTTGAATGACAGACTGAAAAATAGAAATACAGCCTTCTTATATGAGGATGGCAGGGGGCCAGCAACGTTTTCTCAGAAGCGTGGCAGGATAATACAGACTCATGGTTCATAGTTGACCGGAACCATGACACAGAGAACAGACACCAGACTCCAATACTGGTTGCCTGGGATGGTGTCCCATGCCCCTTGTGTCCCCCGGGACTAGCCAAGGGCCTGGAACATTGTAGATATCAGGAAGTACTGATCACGGGATGAGTTATTGAATGCATGAGGCTTGTGCTTAATTGACGAGTTAGTGGAGCTCACTTCAAGGCTTGATGGCTTCACTTGACTTTCATCCAACACATCTCTCGGCTCCTAGGGACGCACTGGGCCAGAAGTCTGTTAGGTTCCCTGGATTGCCAGAACCTACGCCTTGGACTCCAGCTCCTTCCATCTGTGTCTTCTCAGCGCCTGGGGTCTAAGCATCCACACGCCCGGGACCTCTCCTCTGGCCCTTGTTTGGTAACTCCCTCCTCTGTGCCCGGCAGGTGGTCCAGGGCCCAAAGGCACTTTTTTTTCTTTTTTATTGTTATGTTAATCACCATATATTACATCATTAGTTTTGGATGTAGTGTTCCATGATTCATTGTTTGTTCATAACACCCAGTGCTCCATGCAGAATGTGCCCTCTTTAATACCCATCACCAGGCTAACCCATCCCCCCACCCCCCTCCCCTCTAGAACCCTCAGTTTGTTTTTCAGAGTCCATCATCTCTCATGGTTCGTCTCCCCCTCTGACTTACTCCCCTTCATTCTTCCTCTCCTGCTATTTTCTTCTTTTTCTTTTTTCTTAAAATATGTTGCATTATTTGTTTCAGAAGTACAGATCTGTGATTCAACAGTCTTGCACAATTCACAGCACTCACCGTAGCACAGACCCTCCCCAATGTCTATCACCCAGTCACCCCATCCCTCCCACCCCCAACCACTCCAGTAACACTGAGTTTGTTTCCTGAGATTAAGAATTCCTCATATCAGTGAGGTCATATGATACATGTCTTTCTCTGATTGACTTATTTCACTCAGCATAACACCCTCCAGTTCCATCCACGTCGTTGCAAGTGGCAAGATCTCATTTCTTTTGATGGCTGCATAATATTCCATTGTGTATATATACCACTTCTTCTTTATCCATTCATCTGTCGATGGACATCTTGGCTCTTTCCACAGTTTGGCTATTGTGGACATTGCTATAAACATTGGGGTGCACGTACCCCTTCGGGTCCCTACATTTGTATCTTTGGGGTAAATACCCAGTAGTGCAATTGCTGGATCGAATGGTAGCTCTAATTTCAACTGTTTGAGGAACCTCCATACTATTTTCCAGAGTGGTTGCACCAGCTTGCATTCCCACCAACAGTGTAGGAGGGTTCTCCTTTCTCCACGTCCCCGCCAACATCTGTCGTTCCCTGACTTGTTAATTTTAGCCATTTTGACGGGTGTGAGGTGGTATCTCATTGAGGTTTTGATTTGGATTTCCCTGATGCCGAGCGATGTGGAGCACTTTTTCATGTGCCTGTTGGCCATTTGGATGTCTTCTTTGGAAAAATGTCTGTTCATGTCTTCTGCCCATTTCTTGATTGGATTATTTGTTCTTTGGGGGTTGACTTTGATAAGTTCTTTATATATTTTGGATACTAGTCCTTTATGTCATTTGCAAATATTTTCTCCCATTCTGTCGGTTGTCTTTTGGTTTTGTGGATTGTTTCTTTTGCTGTGCAAAAGCTTTTGATCTCGATGAAATCCCAATAGTTCATTTTTGCCCTGGCTTCCCGTGCCTTTGGCGATGTCTCTAGGAAGAAGTTGCTGCGGCGGAGGTCGAAGAGGTTGCTACCTGTGTTCTCCTTTAGGATTTTGATGGACTCCTGTCTCACGTTTAGGTCTTGCAACCATTTGGAGTCTATTTTTGTGTGTGGTGTAAGGAAATGGTCCAGTTTCATTCTTCTGCATGCGGCTGTCCAATTTTCCCAACACCATTTGTTGAAGAGACTGTCTTTTTGCCATTGGACATTCTTTCCTGCTTTGTCAAATATAAGTTGACCATAGAGTCGAGGGTCCATTTCTGGGCTCTCGATTCTGTTCCTCTGATCTATGTGTCCGTTTTTGTGCCAGTACCATACTGTCTTGATGATGACAGCTTTGTAATAGAGCTGCAAGTCCGGAATTGTGATGCCGCCAGCTTTGCTTTTCTTTTTCAATATTCCTCTGGCTATTCGGGGTCTCTTCTGGTTCCATACAAATTTTAGGATTATTTGTTCCATTTCTTTGAGAAAAGTGGATGGTATTTTGATGGGGATTGCATTGAATGTGTAGATTGCTCTAGGTAGCACTGACATCTTCACAATTTTGGTTCTCCCAATCCATGAGCATGGAACGTTTTTCCATTTCTTTGTGTCTTCTTCAATTTCTTTCATGAGTATTTTATAGTTTTCTGAGTACAGATCCTTTGCCTCTTTGGTTAAATTTATTCCTAGGTATCTTATGGTTTTGGGTGCAATTGTAAATGGGATCGACTCCTTGATTTCTCTCTCTTCTGTCTTGTTGTTGGTGTATAGGAATGCCACTGATTTCTGTGCATTGATTTTATAGCCTGCTACTTGACTGAATTCCTGTATGAGTTCTAGCAGTTTTGGGGTGGAGTCTTTTGGGTTTTCCACATACAGTATCATATCATCTGCAAAGAGTGAGAGTTTGACTTCCTCTTTGCCGATTTGGATGCCTTTGATTTCTTTTTGTTGTCTGATTGCTGTGGCTAGGACTTCTAATACTATGTTGAATAGCAGTGGTGAGAGTGGACATCCCTGCCGCGTTCCTGACCTTAGGGGAAAAGCTCTCAGCCTTTCCCCATTGAGAATGATATTCGCTGTAGGTTTTTCATAGATGGCTTTTATGATATTGAGGTATGTACCCTCTATCCCTCTACTCTGAAGAGTTTTGATCAAGAAAGGATGCTGTACTTTGTCAAATGCTTTTTCTGCATCTATGGAGAGGATCATATGATTCTTGTTCTTTCTTTTGTTAATGTATTGTATCACGTTGATTGATTTGCGGATGTTGAACCAGCCTTGCAGCCCAGGGATAAATCCCACTTGGCCGTGGTGAATCATCCTTTTAATGTACTGTTGCATCCTATTGGCTAGTATTTTGGTGAGAATTTTTGCATCCATGTTCATCAAGGGTATTGGTCTGTAATTCTCCTTTTGGATGGGGTCTTTGTCTGGTTTTGGGATCAAGGTAATGGTGGCCTCATAAAATGAGTTTGGAAGTTTTCCTTCCATTTCTATTTTTTGGAACAGTTTCAGGAGAATAGGTATTAATTCTTCTTTAAATGTCTGATGGAATTCCCCTGGGAAGCCATCTGGCCCTGGGCTTTTGTTTCTTGGGAGATTTTTGATGACTGCTTCAATTTCCTTAGTGGTTATAGGTCTGTTCAGGTTTTCTATTTCTTCCTGGTTCAATTTTGGTAGTTGATACCTTTCTAGGAATGCACCCATTTCTTCCAGGTTATCTAATTTGCTGGCATAGAGTTGCTCATAATATGTTCTTATAATTGTTTGTATTTCTTTGGTGTTGGTTGTGATCTCTCCTCTTTCATTCATGATTTTGTTGATTTGGGTCATTTCTCTTTTCTTTTTGATCAGTCTGGCCAGGGGTTTATCAATCTTGTTAATTCTTTCAAAGAACCAGCTCCTAGTTTCGTTGATCTGTTCTACTGTTCTTTTGGTTTCTAGTTCATTGATTTCTGCTCTGATCTTTATGATTTCTCTTCTCCTGCTGGGTTTAGGCTTTATTTGCTGTTCTTTCTCCAGCTCCTTCAGGTGTAGGGTTAGGTTGTGTATTTTTTTTAAAGATTTTATTTATTTATTTGAGAGAGAGAATGAGATAGAGAGAGAGAGAGCACGAGATCCAAGAGAGGGTCAGAGGGAGAAGCAGACTCCCTGCCGAGCAGGGAGCCCGATGCGGGACTCGATCCCGGGACTCCAGGATCATGACCTGAGCTGAAGGCAGTCGCTTAACCAACTGAGCCACCCAGGCGCCCTAGGTTGTGTATTTGAGACCTTTCTTGTTTCTTGAGAAAGGCTTGTATTGCTATATACTTTCCTCTCAGGACTGCCTTTGCTGTATCCCAAAGATTTTGAACAGTTGTGTTTTCATTTTCATGGGTTTCCATGAATTGTTTTAGTTCTTCTTTAATTTCCTGGTTGACCCATTCATTCTTTCGTAGGATGCTCTTTAGCCTCCATGGATTTGAGTTCTTTCCGACTTTCCTCTTGTGATTGAGTTCTAGTTTCAAAGCATGGTGGTCTGAAAATATGCAGGGAATGATCCCAATCTTTTGGTAGTGGTTGAGACCTGATTTGTGACCTAGGATGCGATCAATTCTAGAGAATGTTCCATGGGCACTAGAGAAGAATGTGTATTCCGTTGCTTTGGGATGGAATGTTCTGAATATGTCTGTGAAGTCCATTTGGTCCAGTCTGTCATTTAAAGTCTTTATTTCCTTGTTGATCTTTTGCTTAGATGATCTGTCCATTTCAGTCAGGGGGGTGTTAAAGTCCCCCACTATTATTGGATTGTTGTCAATGTGTTTCTTTGCTTTTGTTATTAACTGCCTTATATAATTGGCTGCTCCCATGTTCAGGGCATAGATAATTACAATTGTTAGATCTTCTTGTTGGATAGACCCCTTAAGTAGGATATAGTGTCCTTCCTCATCTCTTATTACAGTCTTTGTTTTAAAATCTAGTTTGTCTGATATAAGGATTGCCACCCCAGCTTTCTTTTGGTGTCCATTAGCATGGTAAATGGTTTTCCACCCCCTCACTTTCAATGTGGGGGTGTCTTTGGGTCTAAAATGCGTCTCTTGCAGACAGCATATTGATGGGTCTTGTTTTTTAATCCAATCTGATAGCCTGTGTCTTTTGATTGGGGCATTGAGCCCATTTACATTCAGGGTAACTATTGAAAGGTATGAATTTAGTGCCATTGTATTGCCTGTAAGGTGACTGTTAACTGTATGTTGTCTGTGTTCTTTTCTGATCTTTGCTGCTTTTAGGCTCTCTCTTTGTTTAGAGGACCCCTTTCAATATTTCTTGGAGGGCTGGTTTCGTGTTTGCACATTCCTTTAGTTTTTGTTTGTTCTGGAAGCTTTTTATCTCTCCTTCTATTTTCAATGAGAGCCTAGCTGGATATAGTATTCTTGGCTGCATATTTTTCTCATTTAGTGCTCTGAAGATATCTTGCCAGTCCTTTCTGGCCTGCCAGGTCTCTGTGGATAGGTCTGTTGCCAATCTAGTGTTTCTGCCATTGTAGGTTACAGATCTCTTCTCCCGAGCTGCTTTCAGGATTTTCTCTTTGTCTCTGAGACTCGTAAGTTTTACTATTAGATGTCGGGGTGTTGACCTATTATTATTGGTTTTGAGAGGGGTTCTCTGTGCCTCCTGGATTTTGATGCCTGTTTCCTTCCTCACATTAGGGAAGTTCTCTGCTATTATTTGCTCCAATATACCTTCTGCCCCTCTCTCTCTCTTCTTCTTCTTCTGGGATCCCAATTATTCTAATGTTGTTTCGTCTTATCGTATCGCTTATCTCTCGAATTCTGCCCTCGTGATCCTGTAGTTGTTTCTCTCTCTTTTTCTCAGCCTCTTTATTTTCCATCATTTGGTCTTCTACATCACTGATTCTCTCTTCTGCCTCATTTATCCTAGCATTTAGTGCCCCCATTTTTGATTGCACCTCATCAATAGCCTTTTTGATTTCGACTTGGTTAGATTTTAGTTCTTTTATTTCTCCAGAAAGGGTTTCTCTAATAACTTCCACGCTTTTTTCAAGCCCAGCTAGTATCTTTAAAGTCATGATTCTGAACTCTAGGTCCGACATCGTACTAATGTCCGTATTGAGTAGGTCCCTGGCTGACGGTACTACCTCTTGTTCTTTTTGCTGAGGTGATTTTTTTCGTCTTGTCATTTTGTCCAGAGGAGAATAGATGAATGAGAGAACAAAATCCTAACAAGTTTACAAGGTCCCCAGCAAATATACTGTATACAAATCAGAAAAGACCTGAAACCAGGGGAAAAGAAAGGGAAAGAAAGAAAAAAGAAAGAGGAAAAAAAAAGAAAAAAAAGATAAAAACAAAAACTAAACAATACAAAAAAAGCAGAATATGATCAAATATGATCAGGCTAGTCCATAGATCAGTGCCACACACTAGATTTTGGGCGTATTTTGGTCTGTTAGAAAAAGTGCCTCCTAAAATTTTAAAGGAAGAAAGACATATATGTACAAAATAAGGGTTGATACAATGAAGGGATGGAAGATGACTGTAAAGATGAAAATTATAAAAGATTTTATAAAAGGACTTTAAGATAAGAAGTTGTTTGAAAAAAGAAAGAAGATTTAAGAAAAAAAAAAGGAAAAAGGGAGAGAATGTGATCAGGCAGGAGACTAGAACAAAGCCATACACTAGTGATTTAGGGTATATTTTGATCTGTTAGAAGAAACTGTATCTCAAAATTTTAAAGAGAGAACAACTTATATATATATGCCAAAAAGAAGGGTAACTACTATGAAGGTATAAAATATGACTCTAAAAATGAAAAATGACAAATTTTTTTTTAAAAAAGGGATTGATAAGATGTTGGTTAAAAAAGGTAAAAAGAAAAATAAAAAAAAACAGTTAACAAAAATTAACTTTGACGAACTAATGAATCATGGTAAAAAAAAAAGCCATGAATTCTATGTGCAGTATTCCCCTAGCGCTGGAGTTCTCCCGTTCTCCTTGATCGGTAAACTTGGTCTTGGCTTGCTGGCTGTTCGTGCTGATCTTCTGGGGGAGGGGCCTGTTGCCGTGGTTCCCAAATGTCTTTGCCGGAGGCGGAATTGCCCCGCCCTTGTCGGTCCGGGCTAAACAAGCTGCTCGGGTTTGATCTCAGGAGCTTTTGTTCCCTGCAAGCTCTCCGTACAGCCTTGGAGGACCAGGGCGAAAATGGTGGCCTCCCAATCTCCACCCGGAGGAGCTGAGAACTCGGGGCCCCGCTCCTCAGTGCACCCCCAGAGAAAAGCAGTCACTCCCGTGTCCCCTGGTCTCCGGCCGCACTCCGTGCTCACCCGGCCTGTGACCGAGCGTTTCTATCTCCAGCACCTGACCCCGTGTGGAGTCTCCAAACCCAGCAGATCCCTGCGGTGCGCTCCCGCGCCGCTCCTCCCGGGGGAGGAAGGGGAGTCTCCCCGGCTCTGCCGCTTGTTGGGTCCCTGCTGGAGGAGCAGTGGCCCGACTGGGCCGCGGATCACAGTCTATGGCAACCCCGAGCTGAGAGCCCGCGCCTCGGCTCCGTCTCTGCAGCCGGCTTCCCCGCTCCGATCCCTGGGAGCTCTGGCGCACTCAGGCACCCCCGGTCTTTCTGTGACCCCGAGGGTCCTGAGACCACACTGTCCCGCGAGGGTTCCACCCCCCGCTTAGCCACTGCAGCGACGTCCCTCCGCGGAGCCGACTTCTCAAAGGTCCGATTTTGTGCTCCGCGGCTCTAGCACTTGCCAGAAGCGGCCGACGGAGGCCCCCTCCCCCGCCGTCTATCCTCCCGAATATCGCCTCGGATTCACTTCTCCGCACGTCCTACCTTCCAGAAAGCGGTCGCTTCTCTGTTCAGAGAGTTGTTGCTACTCTCCTCTTCGATCTCCTGTTGAGTTCGTAGGTGTTCAGAATGGTTTGATCCCTATCCAGCTGAATTCCTGAGACCAGACGAGATCCAGGTCCCCTACTCCTCCGCCATCTTGCTCCGCCCCCTCCCAAAGGCACTTTCTGTCTTGAATGGCTTATCGCCGCCCCTCACCCAGCCTCCACCGTGCCTTCAGAATAGGGATTTACCTTCCAGGGCCCAAACAAGGCAATACTCCTTTCCTCTCTTCTACACTTCTATAGCTCCAAGCATCCACCTAGCTGACGGGGTTCAGAATCTGTCACTCTGAGATATGCCACATTGGCATATAGATTATTTTGAACTACAGGTACTTGAGAAACAGCAGGTGCAAGAAGGACATTCTGCCCCTCCTTTGTCCCCAAGTAAGACAACAAACATTGTTGCTTCTTCACCATTTATGACCCATAGCCCAAATCCCTTTGTCTTATCAATTCTACACAAATATATTGCTTTTTTTTTTTTACTAAAAAGTATAAAAGCTTCCTTCTCTGATCACTTCTTCAGCTGTTCATTCTCCTGTGAAGACTCTTATGTGCATATAAAAATTCAATAAGAGGTATAGGCTTTCCTCCTGTTAATCTGTTTATTATCAGCAGAGTTCTTAAGCTGAGCCGAAGACCCAAATTGGGCGGAGGAAAATGTTTCCTCCCTACATAGCACGCCTGTTACCTTGTGCCCTGAAACTCCTGCCTTGTCTACTTATCATGCTGCTAGGCAGCACGTTGCTTTAATTAAAAAAAGGGTTGTGTATTTTTTTTCCTTTCATTTCATCCCCAAGGAAGTGCAGAGCACCAGGCACAAGCCAGCCTTAAATGAATGTGCTAATTCATTCCGTACCTTTCTGGCACATTTGTTCATACTCCCTGGCGCCACCGTGTCAGCTCATTCCAGAAGAGGTCAAGCTGGGAAATCTATTTCGGCCTTGACATTTGGATTGGAGGGGACAGAGCAGAAAGGCTATGGACAACAGGAGGGGGCTAGAACAAGTTTAAATGAGGATGCCAAAGGATTTCTGGCAGAAGAAAGACAGAACAGGAAACGGTCAACAGAGCTTTCAGAATAAACCACCCTAGATTTTAGCCAGCAAAACTTTGTTGGTGTTTTCCTCCCATCTCTGTGGATGGCTGTCTCCACTTTATGACCATTTGGAGATCATTTAAAGTCCATTCCATAATTGTTCTCTTGCTAAGCTTCCTTTATGCAGAAAAATGATAATGTAGTTAGGATGCTTTCAGAAGTCCCGGAGGAAATTAATTTGTTTACAGGATGGTGTATCGTATGGTTAAACCAACAAGAAAAAGCAGGCAGCCCTCTCTCTTCTCGGCCGAGCTGAAGGGTGGCTGAGTGAAGTCACTAGGCAGGTGATGTTTGCAGGGTCCCCGGGAGGCCCATAGTGGCTCTCTGTTTCCAACTGCCCCCACCAGACAAATGTCCAGTGCCATTCTTTGGAGTGGGTCGTTCTCAGATGCTCCCCACCACGGTGCCGTTCTCAGTCACTCTATGCAGCTCCCCGCCCCGACTGTGTTTGTCTTCCCGGGACTGATGCATGCTGGACAGACAGAGGCCCTTCTGCAAATCAGTCCTGCTACTTCCTGACCTGAGCCCTCCCTCCTGAACCTTCTCTCTCCGCTTTGCCACCACCCAAGTGGCTTCCTGGCACTTGGGAGTTATTCCTTCTCCCTGAGCGTTACCTTGAAAGTGAATCACAACCGCATTCAAGCAGATGGCATGGGGCTTAAGTCTCCGGGCACAGAATTAAAATACAATCAATTTAAATCAATGATAGGCCTGTATCACCTGACCGTGCGGCTCACATAAACTCTCCAAGTGACAGCATCTGATTGCACATTTATAGTCTCCTTCCCCTGTGCCAAGTCATAGGTTCCAGATTAGCAGCGTAGAAATTTAATAAGACCCTATCATAATTAGTGATGGTCTGTCTTGCTTTTGTAACTTCAAGAAATATACCACTTAACCAAATTCTCATCTTCCTGCTGTTGGGCTGGGACCACATGCTCAGTTTCATGGTCCCGGCTCATTCAACTGTCAGCCTGTTTCCCCGTGAGCTCTGGGAAGGAATCTCTGCATCTCTGGGCCTCGGCAGGCTTCTTCCCTCACCCACAGCCGACCACAGTGAATGTGGACATCCACTGAGATTCTGCATAGGTAATCGGCCCCTGCTCAGGCTTGTTTGTAAGATGCGTCTGCTTCTTAGAAGGAGGAAGGCATATTTTAAAGTTTCATTAGTAAAAATAGCTATATTAAAGTGCACACAGAGCATGTCTATCATGTAATTAATAAGTAGCTTTGCAATATACTTTCTTTGCAAATTCTTTACATGAATCAGATCAGTTGTCATGAAATAAATAATTTCAAAACCGTTCTAATCAGCTTTCATGCTGAAGTTAAAATAAGGTTGATGATAGTGTTATGATGGTCTTAACAACGGTTCATATAAAATGAGTTCAAACCTTTCCAGCCATGCTTTCATAGTGGGATTGAAATAATAATATGATTATAGACATAACAATAAAACATACCTGTTAGTTTGGGGCTCTGACTGCGCTCCAGACACTGGGCTAGGCCCATCGTACGCAAGAGCATCCACGTTACTTCGGGCCTACAGGTGGGGACATAAAGGCTCACCGACAGTCCTCGATTGCTCCAAGGTAACCCAGCCATTCAGCAGTGGCGCTGTGTTTAATGACTGGACCATTCGACCCCAAGGTCGTTGCAAATGATCTTGGTAGATGAGTTAGATTCTTAGGAGAAACGGAACAAGTGATAGACTCAGTTTTTACTATTCACACAAGTTAGAGTAAATTCTGTCTTTCTTAGAGAAAGATGTAATATGTAAACCATTTTTTTTTTTAGCTTTTGTGCAAAAGTGTAAAATCCCTGATTTGTAAGGAAGACCCTCACGGCCTTCGTGTGTACAGTATTTAAGATGAGAATAGAATTCACACGTGAACACTATTTCTGGGCACACACACGGCAAAATTGAACGCTCCTCATTTAAAAATCAACAGAGACGTAGGCAGACCTACGAAAATTTGCTCTAACCGCAAAGAAAGAGACAGAGTTCGAGAAGAAAAACTGGGCAGAGGAGGGCTTTTAATTTTTTAATTAATTTCTTGCTTGGGGAAAGTAAAGTAAATGTTAAGGGAGAAATTGCATTGCCCTTTAAGGAAAAGGACTTTACAAGGTCATTATAAAACAGGAAACGCTATGTCAAAACAAGATGAAAAGGGATGTCTGTCTGTGGAATTGAAGGAAAGAAAATGAAGAGCATTTTGATAAGAGAGGATTTAAAGATACCACACTTAGACTGAGGCAGGAACCCGGTACACCTCATGGTTGGGTGGTGGGTCCACGTATGGTAAAGATAGTCTGTCTTGGACCTGCTCTGCTCTGCTGGCGTGGCCAGTGCACAGATGTTCTTTGGGTTGCTGTCTTCTGTGTGCTCCCCGCCCCCCCCCCGTCTCCACAGGGACCTGGAGGGAAAGCTGCCAGGAGGCTGCCCGTCCCCAGAGACAGCATCGGCTGTGCTTTCGACACTTCCCCAAATATTCGGGCGCATACAATCTAAAAGTCATTAAAGAAAAATCGCAGCCAACTTTTAAGTGGTTGCTTGACAAGGAACTCAACTGCTTGCCTTTATCCCGATTTGAGCAAGTTCGATTCTCTTTTTCATTTCCAAAGACGGGGCATGCGTTTAGATATAGTCCTCTATACAAAAGCATTTCTTTCCTTGAGAAAGCATGACAGCAGAGCAAGGCAAGGTGGCTTTAGAACCTGTGTCTTAACTGCAACCCATCTGGTGGTCAGCTCCTCGTCTGCAGAGATTCTATGGGGTGGTGACAGTCTGTCTTCACTCACTGCGGGGGCCCCGGAGGCCAAGGCCCAGCCTGCCCGCCTGGCCCCATAAGGAATCTCTCACCGGCTACATCAGTCACCGTGCGTCATGTGACCCCAGATGGACCTCTCAGGGTGTCTGCTCAGTTTCAAACTTATTTGCAGCTGATGAGTTCACGAGGAATTCACCACCAACAAAACCATTGGCTCTCATGTCTCGACAAATTCAGTTGTTATTCAGAAAATTGGAAATAATCATTTACTGAACCTCCCCCCGAATCACCTCTTCCAGACCCAAAACGTAGTTCTCAACTTCAAACACAAGGCTTTTGAGTCACTGAAGCAATATCCTGGGCATGTCCGCATGCCTCAGAAATGGAAGAGTGTCTCTTGTAAAATGCAAAGATGAGAACTTGATGCTGTTGTAAAGGGAAGCTAGCAGTGCCCATGGGACTCCTACCTTACACTCTGAGATGTGCTCAGGGGCGTTACTGTCTCAGAATCGAATTCCCTTAGCAGGGGGAAATATTATTTAATTGATGACATAGGTTATGAATGTTTTTGTTCCTGTAAGCTAAGCCATCTGATGAGTTCTATTAAGACCTCCGGGGATGCATAACAAAATGGTTTGGGTTTTTTTTTTTTTTTTTTGATGAAAAAGATTTGTAGGTTCTACAAATAGATCTTCGATGGCTCCGTCTCTCCCTTCCCCTTCATTACCTTCCTTCTGTCCCCACACAGACACTGTAAGCAGTTGGTCTAGGAAATAATGGTTTTTTAGCTCATTTTGACACTGGATCCCTTTCTGGTTTTTTTAAGTGCTTCAGTTGTGAGCATTTGAGGGACTTGTAGTCATTTTGTCTGTAGACACAGGCTGGCCTAATCTAACATCATCCAGAGCACCTAAAGCCTCTAATTAAATTGTTGGAGGATGTGCAACGCACGCAGGGTAATTGATCCCCTTGCATTCTGGGAGCGGCATCCCCTGTCTGTGCTCGCTCTGCCTGGCCCCCGGGGCCCTGGGGAGCCGTGGGGAAGAGAATCAGGGTCCCAAGTGCTGGGCTGCTGGGCGCGAGGAACAACAGTAACAACCTTTCCTGGAACTCATAGCCAGGATGGATGGCAGGTGGACTTCAAAGGGAATTTTTTAAAAATCAGACCAGGGAAACCAGAGAGAGACCACAGGCAAATCTGACCACATTAAAAACTCATTTTTACCGGTAACAGTAATAGTAATAATAAACCATTAAATCCACATACATGTAAAGAGAGCAATTTCCATTTGACAACATAACTGAATTTTTTATGATATTCCCTTTGATCCAGTCATTTTACTTCTGGAAAACTAATTCTAAAGAAATGATGCTAAGAGCCCAAAAATCATCAGTGGCAAAAAAAAAAAAAAATGCACGTGGAGGGATAGCATAGATGTGTGAGAAATGGGGCAAAATTTGAGTATTTCATGTTCTAGATAGAATATTCCACTAAATGTTGGTGAAACATGTTCACAAAAAATTGAAAAATAACATGGAAATTTCTTTAGGTATAAGACTGATGGAAAGGTGAGAGATGCATATATACAGTAAAACTGAAAAATATACAAATAGTCAGGGCGTTGGTTAAGCGTCTGCTTTCGGCTCAAGTTATGATCTCAGGGTCCTGGGATCGAGTCCCGAATCAGGCTCCCTGCTCAGTGTGGAACCTGCCACTCCCCCTGCTTGTGCTCACTCTCTTTCTCTGTCAAATAAATAAATAAAATCTTAAAATACATATATATGCACACATATACATATACATATACATATATATACACACATATATAAGCATACATATGCAAAGAAGAGACAAAAATGCTCAAAATGTTAATACAGAGGGGCTTTCAGAAAAAGTAGGATGAAAAAAAATCTTTGAAATGCTCAGAAATAATCCCTATAGGTAAAGATCTCTAAAAGAATGCAAAAAAGGGGGGGGTGGGTAGAAATAATCCTCTTCTGGGCACTATTTTGTCTGTCTGACAAGCAGAGATTTTATGTAGTGTTACGAGACAGAGCATGAGGCCCCATGGCCTTGGGCAAATTGGCAGACAGGTGATCTGGTCTCACAGGTCCCGGGGGCTAGCTCTGGCGCTGGCCTCTTCTTCATTCCCCTGCCTGGAGCTCGAAGTCCGAACACCTGTCCAAGAGTCCGTGAACCTCAGGACCCTGGGCTAGGGCTCTGGCTTGCCTTTGGCCGCCCAGTGTGGGGCAGACCGAAAAGCTACCTAATTAATTTGCTAATGAGTCAGTGGAGGAATGCATACATAGGAGAAGGCAGCCCGTGCCCCAACCCCATACCTAGAGCTGCTGATGGATTTTCTGCCCACCCACTCGTTTCTTCGCCCACATGACGCTAGTGCACCAGGTGGAGAGCTCAACGGAAAGAGACCTTTCTGTTTCAGCCCCACACCTTCCTGTTCAGTGAGTACAAACTGCAAACAGACCATTTTGTGTGTTTAAGCAGAAAATAGGGTTTTATATCATGAAACTGTGGGAAAGTCCTGGATTTGGGGATAAATTCTTCGGTGGAAAACCCCAGTGAATGACTAGAGAGGGAAACGTGCAGGTGACAAGGGGACTGGGTAGCTTTCTACCTAGGAAAGGGTCGGAGCAGCGGCCGATGTGTCCCCAGGGACCGGCCTGCGCGGGGGTACTCCAGCTTACAGCAACAGGTGATTTGTTTTCAGGGTACCTGTGTGAGCATCTACTCTCTCCAGTTCTTGCCTTCTCATTAAGAAACTCCAGCGGGCCTCTTAAAATCTCTTCACCCCGTTCCTCATAGGATTATCCTGCTGATCAATGTGGCCACACTTAGAAAATGTAAAATATAAGAAAATGTCAATTTGATTATTATTGATATCACACTGAAATCTTTCGGGGAGACGTGCCATTATTTCTGAAACATACTTGTAAATGATGTTGGGGGAAAAGTAAATAGATAGCAATAAAGCAGAAGGGGCAAAATGTCAGCGACTAGAGGATCCAGTCTGGGGGTTTGCAATATTTGTGGTGCAACATTTCTGGGGATTTGACTTCTCTCCAAGTGGAAAAAGAAAGCTGAGAAAAAAATTTGAAAAACATGTAAGACGTTATGACTTCCTCTCCTGGCCTCTGCCGTTCGAACACAGGCAAGATTCTTACTCCAAGCCTCTTTCTTGAGAGGTAAAAATGAGGGAAAAAAAAAAAAAAAAAACCTGTGCCCTGCGCTCTGTTTTGTCAACACCAGTCACAGGAACGGATGTAAAGCGCTTTGCAAACCGCAGAGCCCTGTCTGGGTGCGAGGGGTCACAGATGTGAGGCTCTGGGCAGCACCTAGCGATCCCTGCTTCAGCCTGGCCAAGCCTCCCGCCTTTGTCTGCCCAGACTCCAACCAATCTCAACCAATCTCGGCTGCCGCGGCCACCTCAGCATTACATTATGCACAACTGGAGTCCTCGTCAAGGACCAGCTGCCGACACGCACTCTTGCTCCTGAGAACCAGCGAGCACGGCGACTAGCAGCTCCCCTGCAGAAGCCTCAGCTGGAGCAGACCCCAGCAGCCGGCCTCCTGGGACCCTGCCGGCCCCTAGAGGTCACTGGCAGCAGGTCAGCCCCCATGAAACCCTCAAAGGCATGCCAGCGCTACCGAAGCATCCGGAGAAATACCAGCCAGCACTACTTCTACCAGGAGTCCCTGCTGCTCAGGTGAGTCGGCCCCCGCCTCCGTCGGCCGGACAGTGGAGGAATGGAGCCCAAGTCACCCCAGAGCCTTGCCTGCATCTGACCAGAGGACAGAGTCCCCATCCCGTTCCCCTCTCCTTCAGAATGAACTCAGAAACTCCTTTCTCTGGGCTTTTGTACAGTGGGGCTGGCCACCTGCTTATTGACCAGGGGACCCAAATCCAAGGTACCCCAACCTGGCCAAACCCACAGGCATGCCTTTTCTGTTTTCTCTCTGCTGATTCAATCAGCAATGTCAAGAGAGAGCAGATGATTCATCTCTCATAATAAATAAGGTGTCTGTTGGAAAGGGCTTTGGGCTAAGAACAAGTGGGAGAGTGCTGTTCGAATCTGTTAGATGTTTATAAAGGTATATTAAAACCTCCATTAATTTGGAGAAATTGGAGAAAATTCTCTTATGAGTAAGTAAAAACCGTCTGAATCCGGGAAAAGCAAAGGAATTATTTCCTCTTACTTTTAAGGGCATCATTGATCAAATAGCAGAATACTCATCATCTCCTCCTGAAAAGTTGCATTAAGATTAGCATATTAATTGTTATTGGGAATAAATGTTGCTACATGTGGAAAAACAGTTCTCCTACACAGTAACTCTTTCCCTGTAATGTCTGCACATGTAAATCTGCTCGGCTACATTCTTGTTTCTAGACGTTGCTGCCCGTTCTGCCTCCACTATCTCAGTTTCCAAGGATGGAAGTGGGCATGCAGGGAGGGGTCTCTGGATGACAGCGTTTGGCTTTTCTTTATTTTGCCTACAGAGCTGGGGGACAAGGAGGAGCCCTGTCTCTGAAATGAGCTGATTATTTCAATCAGCCTGAAATAGAAATTGTTTGGGCACCAAAGATGCTGCTATTCAGGAATTGTTCATAAGCACCCTCTTGTCTCCTTCTATGACGTCTTCTGCTAAAACCTTTCATCCAGACAAACCATTTTCTTTCACTGACCAACCAAAGTGACAGATGCCAGTGAATGTGCTTCAGGGGTTGTCCAAGACTGCCCCATTCTCTCATACAAACTTCAGACAGATGACCCTGGGGCAACGAGATGCTGAATGTGCCCCAGGCAAGATCTTTGCTGGAAGCAATTCTACTAATCAGATTTCCTCCTTAATGCCCCACTCCATTCAGCAACTTGGATGACAGCTTTAATGCTGATGAGACAGGGGACAGCAATGATCCAGAACAAATCTTCCAGAATATACAGTTCCAGAAAGATCTCATGGCAAACATTCGCTGCAGACCCTGGACCATGGGGCAGAAGCTGGGAGCACTGAGGTAAGGGCTTTGGCAGCCATTATTGATTATTGCAAATACGCTTTCCATGAAATCGCCCTGTCCTGCCCAAGAAAATGAGCACAAAGACCCACGTGAGAGTGGCGGGCAGGCACTCTTGATCTGACTCAGAGAAGTCACAAGGGCCTCAAGGTGGCCAGTATCTCTGTGAGTGTCTGTGTGTGTGTGTCTGGGTTGGGAGTGTGTGTGTGTGTGTGTGTGTGTGTGTGTGTCTGGGTTGGGAGTGTGTGTGTGTGTGTGTGTGTGTGTGTGTGTGTTGGTGTTTGTGGTTTTCTACCTCCCTTTCAAGCATTAGATTTTAGCATTGTGTCTAGAGGTGAACAAAATAACCAAACTCCCCGGAGACAAGTCTATAAGCCGGAATGAAAGCAGATGGTAATTTCACCCGCTGGGCTATTACTCCCTCTGGGGGGAAACCAGATTCCATGGCAAACCAGATAACGATGATACTAAGAGTCGCCCTGGACAACCTGTTTAGATAACAGTGAACAGCTAAAGAGTTGCAGACGGGCTGCCTGAATTCGAATACTGCCTCCCAATCCTTAGCCATGCAGTGTTGGGTAGCTCTCTTAATGTCTCGGCCGCTTTTCTTTCTCTTTAAAGCTGAGGTGATGGTGCAGAATGGCACCTGCCTCCTGCTTCCAAAACTGTGCCGCGCTAAGCAAGCAGGTGTTTGTTAAAGATTCAGAATCCCTGATTGCCCTTAGAGCTGCTGAATCAGAAAGTATTGGAGGGGGGCAGTATCTTTAACATGCATTCAGGTGGATTCTTCCGCCTACTGAAGTCGGAGACCCACGGAGAGTCCCAGGGTTAAACGGGACTTCGCGCCGTCTTTGATACACGGTAGTCACGCCCCCGCCAGTGAGTCCTGATGGATGATGCTGATGCCCGGGGTCACAGCAGAGGGAGTTAATTGAATGGTCTCACCGAACTACTCTGACCTGTCAAGTGCAGAAACAGACAGCAGCCCGGATCACTGGGCACCCGGCATGGACAGGATCAGAACCTTGTTAGTGCCACTTTCTGGATGCCAAGCACACAGCCCCTCCTCCCCAGGTCAGCCATCAGGCTTTGCATTTCTCTCCCACCAAATTGCGGCTTTGTCAGCTTCCCCCATGCAGGCATTCTCTTCCAGGCTGGCCCAAGAGGCAGCCGGCTGGTCCTTGGGTGGCTTGGCAGATGGCTGAGGGCGCCTGTCGTTTGTAGTCTCAGCGGTTTCTGGCTGAATCCTCCATGTCTAGTATCGGCTCCCCCCACATCTGTTCCCTTGAGTGAGGATGGCAGTTTCAGATAGAAGACTGATACTCAGAGATGTGAAGTGGCTTACCCCAGGATGCACAGCCTCCGGGAGCCGGCCCTGAGCTTTAAACCCAGGCTCTCTGACCCTGACTCCAATGTTCTATTGAAACAGAGGAACTCCGCCAAAGGAATCATTGCGGAAATTTATCCTAAAACAAAAAGTCATGTGCTGTATCAGAATTTTTTTAAAAAATCGTGCAGAAATGCTCCTGATGATTGCTTATTGAGGCTTAGAAGGAGTAATTAGTAATTACTAATTAGTAATTAATGATCATTCATTATTAGTAAGAGACTGAGTCTTTTCGACCTGCAGGCAGAGCACAGCAAATGATAACTTTTCTATCGAAAGGGCAAACCTGGGGTGCCTGGGTGGCTCAGGCATTAAGCGTCTGCCTTCGGCTCAGGTCATGATCTCAGGGTCCTGGGGTTGAGTCCCACATCGGGCTCCCCGCTCAGTGGGAAGCCTGCTTCTCCCTCCCCCACTCCCCCTGCTTATGTTCCCTCTCTTGCTGTGTCTCTGTCTGTCAAATAAATAAATAAAATCTTTAAAAACAAACAAATAAAAAGGTAAACCAGGCCTTCCGCACTGACGCCTGGCCAGGGGCTCGGCCCAGGGACCATCAGCGCCCCACTGGTTGCCCCGGCCAGCGGTCAGGCTCTCAGAGGTGGCTCGTCCTCTGAGCACCTCCATTTATCATCCCCTGGCCCCCACGTCTCCTCCCTTGTCACCTCGAGAAGCTGCTAGAGCAATGCCTCACTCATTGGACCTGCTGAGGCGTCTGGAAAGCACAGAGACCACTGAAGCCTGACCGCGTGGGGAGCCAGGGAGGGGGCGGATGCAGAGAAAAGTGGGGAGCCCTCGCTGAGTCTGGAGCAACAACCACCTGTCTGGGAGGGCGCGGTGCAGACCCATGTCCCTTGTGGGGAGCAAGTGGACGGTGCCCTTGAGTCAGCATGGGTCTGTGAGGAGGCCCAGGTGACGTGGGTTCTCCCTGGTCCCCCAGGTCCAGCCCCGCCCTCTCGCATACTCTTACCGCCACCACTCTCTCCCAGTTACTGTGGCCCCAGGACTCCTTCGCCCTGTTAGCGAGGGCTCTCCCAGTGCCATGACTCTGTCTTATGTACCTTGTGTCTTGCTCTGCTTGACCCAAGTCAGTATGCAGATAATGTTTGCCAGAAGAAAACTATAAACCATGAGATGGAACAAGCGATTTCACGTGTATAGGCCTCTGTCTTTTAGATGCTGGGCAGGGTAGGGCATCAACCCTCACCCCTGCCTGCATTTGTGGTTCTGACCGGAATGAAGCCAGGGCTTGGGCGGGGCCCGGGAGCTGGGATGATGGCAAGGAGGGCACAGCGCTCCAAACCCCAGCAAACACTCTGATTAGCTCACGTTTCCCTCGTTGGGAAAGGGAGTCAGCCAGGTCCTGCATCTCTCAGGGAAAGACTCAGCAGCAGGGCGTGTTGCTAAAAGACCGCTGGGGTGTACACGCAAGACGCCCCGGCGGCGAACGGGGCAGACTGGAGATCGAGGGACTCCAAAGAACCAAGCCCTTCAGCACCGAGCATAATCAAGGGGAGGGGGGGCTGGCCATGGATAACGAGGGTCTCATCAACGCAGCGTCAGATGCGGTCACCTTGAAGGTGACATTCACCTCTAAGTGTCCTTGACGGCTGTCTGTCCCACTGGTGCTAATATTAATTGTCGAATCCTGCTGTTCCTGTAGGTGTGGATTTAACCATCTATCCCAATGAATTCAGTGCATTTCAAGGATTAATCATTTAGGTGGAGACATCAGGTCAGCTCACCAAAGTGGTCAGTTAGCGTGTCAGCAGTTGGTGTAGTCTGAATCAGATCCTTTGCGGCTACGTGGATACTGCTCTTTCCTCGAGGCAGGCTCTCCGAGGCTAGGTCTGACTTTCTCTGACGCTGCAGGAGGAAGGCTGCTGAGGTTGAGGGGAAGGGTGAGACCCCCTAGTGCCCGCTGCCAGGACTCCCCCCGCCACCTGCTCATGATCATTTCCCAGACAACAATCAGGGAAGGGCTTTAGGAATTCATTGCAACTCATTTTGTCATTGATTCATCATTTTCTAAGAATTTATCCACTTAAGCATTTTTTTTCCAGAAAGTATTTTCTAGGGAGCTTTCTGGTTACCGGAGGTCAGGAAAGGAACGACTCGCCTCTCTGCATAGCCACGTCGTGCTGCGGCGGCATCTTGTCGCCCACCTTTTGCCCGCCTGCTCCCGTCGTACTTCCGCACGTTTTGCCAAGATAGCAGGTATGATAAAATTGTGCTCACTGTCATGTTTTTCTTCTCTCAGGCGAGCGAAGGAGATTGTGCTGAAGTTTGAAGGGAGGCTGACCAGGACCCGTGGCTACCAAGCAGCAGGTGCAGAGGTGAGAGCGTGCGCGTTCATGGGCACTCCCACCCCCTCTTGTGGTCTTGGGGCCAGGAGGTTGTGGGCCACTGTGCTTGTCTTTGCACACGGGCTGTGCCCATCAGCCATTGCAGCCGGAGAGCAGTGCCGTGAGCTGCAAGGTCTGCACGTCCCAGAACCTGGAGCTTAGTCCCGGATGTGGTCACCTACCGATTGTACATGACCCTGGGTGAGCCTTACTTGTCCGAGAAATGGCATCTTCCCTTGAAAAAATGATCTAGCGCCCTTCCTGACCTGTTCCCACCCAATACGTGTAGGATTTTTTTTTTTTTTGTTTACTGCATGTCTTGTAATTAGAAAGTTGCAGATATATTTCAACGCTCACTTTATAATTCAATGCTAGGGTTTTTGTTTGTTAATTTTTCCATTCAGTTCCTTAACGCTAAACTTTAGCTTATATTGAAGTTATCTGTTTAGAGAGACATTACCATAATATTCATAAATGTTTAGAAGACAAAGAAAAAAATCATACCCTTATATAGTATCTTTTTTTGAATCTCACATTCCAGTCACTGAATATATAATTTTCACTGAGTGTATTTATAGTATACAAGCCTTTTTGTCTTGCTTCTTTTTTCACTTAACCCCACCCATAACAGAAGGATTTTTCCATGTTGCTCTGTATTATTTACACAAAATCATTTTCCATGACAGACAAACATACATTAACTTAACTAGTTATTTGTCTGCTGGAGAATATGTAAGTTGTCTGTAATTTTTCACTATTATTAATAACCCTGCAAAGAATATCTTTACACATACTGCCTTTCCTACCTCTCATTTGTTTATGTTTTTAAAGATTTTATTTATTTATTTGAGAGAGAGAGGGAGCACGATCAGGGGGAGAGGGAGAAGCAGGCTCCCCGCTGAACAGGGCGCCCGACGCGGGACTCGATCCCAGGACCCCGGGATCATGATCTGAGCCAAAGGCAGACGCTTAATTGAGCCACCCAGGCGCCCCCTTTTCCTACCTTTTAAAATTCCTCTCCTAGGATAAATGCCAGAACTATAATCACTGTAGAAAAAAATGTAAGTCATTTTTCGGCTCTTGATAAATATTAATAAATTATTTCCCCAAACACTTGATAGTTGGTCTTGCCATATACAACAGGTATACCGTTTCATAATATTCTTGCCAATATTGGATATTGTATTTTTTTTAAAAAGTTTGTTATACTTTAACAGACAAAAGATGCACCCTTTTTAGATTTTCTGAAACAAAAAAGTATTCTTAATGAAGTTTACATTAAAGCTGGCCATAAATTTTACTTAACTGAAAAAGTATAAAATCTCAGAGGATCCCCCAGGTTCTGCCTTGGCTGTCCCCTTACTTTCCACAGACTCTGCCTGAAAACTCGAATCTAGTCTTATGACCAAGATTAGCCATGACCGCTTGCGTATGCCTGTCACACTATGATGGAGCTTATGGATGAAACACAGAAAACAAAATTATCTTTTGAACAATAAACATATGTGCTCCCTCCTTATTTCCCCTAAATAGACAGTATGAAATGCTATGGGAAAACACTTGGAAATACTGGAAGGTCCTTCACTTGGGTTCCGACAACCTGTAATATGTAAGAGTGAAAAGTACTGCAACTTTTAGCCACAGTAGTAAGATCAATATGGATTAAGGCGTAATTTGATAATGGGCTGAATTATTAGAAGCAAGGTGTTTAGAATGAGAAAAGGGAATCTGAATTTTCAGCCTCACCTAAGCTTGCCCCAAGGCTTTCCGCCGGCACCAGGCCGACCCAGCTGCCTGCCTTTCTAGGATCAAGGGCCCCACAGAAAGTGGTTCAACCCAGTTCAGTTTAACCTGTGCGCCACACTTTGTTCTAGACCCTGGGGTAATGAACTAGCCCAGACTCGGCTTCTTCTGTCTTCCGGAGACACAGTAAAATGCCCAAGAAAAATCATTCTCCCACCCTGTCTTCTTCACGCTTCGGTTCTTCCCCTCCCCAGATTCAGAACTGCGTTCCTCCACCTTATTTCACCCCGGAAAATTTCCTATGCTGCTCCAGCTGCCAGGTAGAGAAAACTGAAGGGACCTAGCCAGCCGGGGTACTGCCTGCAGCCCGTCTATTCATAGTCCTTGGTTTATATGCTGAAGACAGTAACTGTTTTCCAAACGGTCAATTTGGTGTGATAGAGCTCCCCATTTCCGTGACTCCAGGCACCGAGACCCCAGTCCCCACTCACAGAGCTGCCACACAAGGCTTCCTGGGAAGCCGCCCCCTCCCACTCTCTCCAGTCTGCATCCCCTGTTCACGTGGGTCTCCCCTCAATGCCAGCTCACTACCGACAGTCTGCCTTCAGCACCAGCACATGTCTGTGTTTCTGAAGGAAGCCAGGTGTGAGTGTGTGAGAGCACGGGGACCCGAGAAGTCCCGCCGGCAGGAGTCAGGACCCTCAGATCCCTCTGCTATTGGTTCCCTGTTCTGACTTTGGTTTTCATGTTTGATTCTCAAGGTTCCTTCAGGCTCTAATAGTCTATGTTCTTTGTGTCTCATACCATACCAACAAAGGAGGTCCCCCTGCCCGAGAGCCTTCGTGATGTGATTTGACACCTGCCCATGATGGTATATAGACTGGCAGGTCCTCCTGCTTCCGTGCACATCCCCCTGTAACCCACTCTTTTCCACACAGGAGCCGTGGCAATCCTCGAAACACGAAACCACTTGTGCCAGGCCTTACTTAAGATAACGATAGATGAGAGAGAGAGAAAGATACACAGACAGATACACAGATACACGGATACACAGACAGATACACGGATACACAGACAGATACATGGATACAGAGGCAGATACACGGATACACAGACAGATACATAGATACACAGACAGATACACAGATACACGGATACACAGACAGATACATAGATACACATACAGATACACAAATACACAGATTCACAGATAGAAGGATTCACAGACAGATACACGGATACACAGACAGATACACAGATACACAGACAGATACAGAGATACACAGACAGATACACAGATACACGGATACACAGATAGATACATAGATACACAGACAGATACACAGATACACAGACAGATACAGAGATACACAGACAGATACACAGATACACGGATACACAGACAGATACACGGATACACAGACAGATACACAGATACACAGACAGATACACGGATACACGGATACACAGATAGACGGATTCACAGACAGATACACGGATACACAGACAGATACACAGATACACAGACAGATACACAGATACACAGATAGATACATAGATACACAGATACACAGATACACAGACAGATACACAGATACACGGATACACAGACAGATACAAAGATACACACACAGATACACAGATACACGGATACACAGACAGATACACGGATACACAGACAGATACAGAGATACACAGACAGATACACAGATACACGGATACACAGATAGACGGATTCACAGACAGATACACGGATACACAGACAGATACACAGATACACAGACAGATACACAGATACACAGATAGATACATAGATACACAGATACACAGATACACAGACAGATACACAGATACACGGATACACAGACAGATACAAAGATACACACACAGATACACAGATACACGGATACACAGACAGACACACGGATACACAGACAGACACACAGATACACGGATACACAGACAGACACACGGATACACAGACAGACACACAGATACACAGACACACGGATACACAGACAGATACACGGATACACAGACAGATACATAGATTCTTACTACACTTAGAATTAAATCTAACTCCTTCCCATGACCTACTGATCTGGCCATTGCTTTCCTACTGGATCTTACCTCACTTACCCCTCTTCCATCCTCTGTAGTAAAATGCCCAGCACACGCTAACTCACAGATGTTCTTGGCTGCCCTGGCCTCCTAGATAGTTCCTCTACTAATTTATTCTTTTTGGAAATATCGATTTTCATTCAAGTCTCAGCTTATGTGTGACCTCCCCAGAGGGACCTCTCCTGATCCCCTTCTTTAAAAGATCTTTCTCCTCCATCCTAATGGACCACGTACCCTGTGGCGTTGACTCGTCTGCGGCCGCCTTCCCTCTACCTGGGTGTAAGCTGTGCACCCGCTGACATCCTACATGTGTTGTCTGTTTGCATCCTCGGTCCTGGAAACACACACAGGTGCTCAGGACATGCTCTGAATGAATTCATCTTTCATAAACTGTAATATGTGTTTTCAGAACACCTTTATTCCAGGCAAATTTACATTCCAAATGAGAAAGAATGAGCTTATTCTTATTTTTGATACCCAATAACCCAGGCCCACAATTAAGACCTATTTCTTCCAAGTCTGGCTTTTGGTTTTGCTTTGGTAGGTTTTTGCGTTGCTCTTAAAACCTCAAATCATTTCAGAGTGTCAGAGCTTTCCATGGAGATTTTGTGCAAATCAAGAGAAGCATATTTTTCTCATGCCTTACTGAATCCTGGCCATCAACAAATCACGTTTTTCAATCACCTTTACCTCTGGGAAGCCCCTTGAGGAAGCTGGTGTAGATTTGCATTTACCAGAATGAGTGTCGGGGGTTCAGGGCCCTGGAAGCTGAGTCAGGGGCCCCCTGACTTCTTGTATGAGCACCTGAGGCAGGGGGGGAGGGTTTTCTCTCTTACCTACAAAAGTTACTCTGCTTTAGTGTGTTCCAGCACTGAAATTCAACCAAAATTTAAATTGGAAGAGTAACTCTGAATACCACTGATTGAACCTTGCTTCTCATATAGACGAGGAAATTGAATCCCAGAGAAAGAAAATCCCTTCCCAGGAGCGCATAGTAGGATCCAGTTGCACTGGAGCTACAACTCAGGTGTGCCCCCCACCCCGCCCCAGGGCCTCTGACACTTCGGGACTTCACTCCCAGTGGGCCAGAAATTCAGATGCTTTCCAACACCAAACCCACCCCCAAGGACGTTTGAGCACCCTGCTTCTGCATGCCGTAGGGGATGCAAGAGCAAAACCTTTGGTGTTCCCCTCCATGCTAAAGCATGTGCACCATAGGAAAGATCTCAAGGCAACACGAGGTAGGCTAAGGTCAACGTTACAGGAATATTGATTGCTGGGAGGTTTACAGAGAGAAGGATCTATTTCTCTCTCCAGAGAAGCTATGTGAAATCATCATGGGTGTGGTTAGGTTTGAGCCGGGTCTGGAATCGTGCACAGAAGACAAACAATTGCAACGTCTGATAAAATTCAAACAGATTTTCATTTACAAGCAGCCGTTCTGGCCTTAGCAGACACATGCTGAAAGACATTATCGTGCGTGTCTGCATCAGGACCATGTGCCGTCTCAGAGTTCAGAATGTTGTAATTACATTTGCAAGCCTTCTTTCTGCAATGATATAATTTGCTTCCAACACAAACCCAGATTGTTTGTGTGTTAAAATGAACTGCCTGCCAATACTTGTGGGAGAGCTGAGCCAGGGTCAGGGCACATTCTACTTTATTCTCCTTGGAGGAGAAGGGGGAAAAAATACAGATTTCGAACGCTTGACAATTGCATCTTAAACACACAAGACAAATTTCCAGATGTCACCACTGGCAGTGGTGGCCTGGAGAAAGGGTGGGAGGCAAACATAGCCACAGGGCGGGAGGCGCACGAGGGCTCACATTCCGGGTGTGTTCTAGACTCCTCGTCCCCAAAACAGGGAACTGGGATCACCTGGGCAGTTTGCTGGCCACGTGGATTCCTGGGCCCCGCTCCCTAGAGCGGGGTCAACTGGGTGCATTTGGACTTTATTCCTCAAGTCATTGCCACTGCATTTAGTGCCCGGAGCAGGAACGGGAGGAGTAAGACAGGTGTGACTCCGGAGCATGGGCACCTGGGTACAAACAGCACTGCTCAGAGCCCGAAGCAGGTGCCCTCCCCCGAACGGGAGCACGGAGGAGACAAGGGCGCTGCTTCGGGCCTAGTATTGGCCAAAGTCCCGCAAGAGCATGATTAAAGCCATCAGACAGTGTGTCTGGGAGCCTGTGGTCCACTCAGGACCTTAGCATCCCAAAGGCATTGCCACGGTGACAAACTGTGATGTTCTTTCACCCTGCCCCCTCCTTTTCAGCTCTGGCGGAAGTTTGTGCGTCTGGCCTGTAACTTCATGGTCATCTTCATTCCCTGGGAAATGAGGATAAAGAAAATTGAGAGTAAGTCTGGGCGCTCGGAGGAGTCGGGGGCCAGCGGCCTGAGAAAGGTCCGGGCGGCCCGGTCCCTGCACGGCGCCGCCAGGGCCCCCTGCACGTGGTGTGGAGTGGAGTTGGACGTAGGACTGGGGGGACAGACATCTGTCCCACCACTGCCCCTGGGACAAGAGCGGCCCCACATTCACTGTGGCTCTGCTGTTCTGGCCGTTCATTCGGGAGTCGGACCCAGCACGGACCCTGAAGGGTCAGGTGGAAAACCGCAGAAGAGTAAGAGGGTCATGTGAACAACTGCCAAACAAAGCCTCGGAAATTTGCATTTTCTTAGCGGCGATTGGAACCGTTCAGAAAGCATGTTCTGAAAAATAAATAAGTGGCTTTCACAACATATTCACAAACATGTACACACAGCACACGTGCATATAACACGCAGGAAACAAGGCCAGGAATACACCTAACAGTGAGTCTATAGTGAAGAAGGCTGTAAAATTGGGCCACAGGGTATTTTAAAAGTCTTGTGAAGAGACATGGGAAGATTTAATATTTGGAAGATGTGGATTTCCTCAACATCAGTTTACAAGGTTAATGCAATTCCAGTAGAAATCTCAATGTAATGTTTTGTTTTGTTTTGTTGTACTCAGCAAAATGATCGTTAAGACTTACATGGAAGAAACCCATCCAAAAGAAATTTTTTTAAAAAGAAAAATGCAAATGAACTTGCATAACCAAAATGTCCAGGTACATTATAAACACTCCAGCAGTCGAAACTGGAGCATAGCATCATAGATGATACTAGAACAGTTGATTCAATTCTTTGAAAGAGGACGTTTAGACCCTTCTCTGTAAGGTTCCAGGAGCTATCAAATCGAAGATAGGGAGCCACTCAAGAATTAAAGGAAATATAGAGCACGTGATCTCAGAATGCAAATCTGTCTGACGGTGAGAGAAAAGAAGGAAATCATCAAGGAAAATAGCACTGTATTTAATTACCTATAAAAGAAATAGTACATACCTAAAACAACAAAGCTGAAAGCCGACAAATGGAGAGAGAATAATTTTCAGCGTTTCAATGGAAGTTAGCGGTTTTTTTTTTTCCTACACAGTGGGTGGGAATGTAAATTGGACCAGCGTTTCCAGGGGAAAGTTAAAATTTGTAACCAAAGTCTTCATCATGTTTGTGCTCTCCCTAACAACCAGAGAAACAAGAACCACAACAAAAATCAATATATAAGGACCAAGTTGGTGCCCCACCCGGATTTCTTGCCTGGTCCAGCTTTTCTCTGCTGCTCTGCGTGTTGATACTGGGACTCACAGCTGCCCTTTTCCCTGCAGAATTGCCCTGGGCCTGCCCTGTTCCTGCTGCTGGGCGCACCTCACTTGCCCCACTTCCCCAGGCCCCAAGGGAGGGCCTAGAGGGAGGCAGTGCCCGAGTAAGGGGAAGTCAAGTCAGGCTCCTTGTGCAAAGTGGACGGACTGTGTTATGCAATTTGCCTTCCAGGGTTCCCCATGGGATCTGGCGAAGCCAGGTTCCAGGGGAGACCACACCCTTGCTTAGCTCTCCCCCACTACTTCCCCTGCCCCCCCACCCCACCGCGCACTCCCTTTCTCCAGAGAGCACTTCCTCAGTGTGTCACCTGAGCTGGATCTCTTCCTCCAGCTCTGCTTCTAGGAAACCTGCCCTTGGAGGGAAATTATTTATGGCAGACTTACTTACCCTAGTGAATCCCCTACCCGGTGAAAAGTCAGAGGCTTAAGTGTCAAGTAGTGGGGATGGGTTAAATAAATTATGGAAAATGCAGTTGATGAAACAATAAAATTTATTTTATAGAGTATTTTTTGCATGAGAAAATGCTTATGATACATTAATAACTCAAGATGTATGTTGTAGAGAGATACCAATTTTATACAAAAAAATCCATACCTACAGAATAAGAATGGGGGGGCCACACTAAAAGTTTACTAGAAACTCATTCTAGTAGTGATTTTAATTTAGTGAGCTCAGAATAGGTAATGTTTTTGTTTTCTTTGTGATGTTTTGTGTTTGCCTATTTATTATGACAAACATAAACTAAACGTCAAGTAAAATTTCAAGAGGTTTTTTTTTAAGGATGGCACAAATCACCCACATCCTCATCTACTTTCTATGCTCCCTTAGTTTCTTAGTAGAAATTTGGTTTTGAATACATCTTTTTGTTTTAGAATAAAATATACAGAAAAGTTTAGCAGTATAGAAAAGTCGTAAAGTTCCTGTAATTCCTTCACCCAGTTTCCCCTAATGTGAGTACCTAGCAAATTGCTATATATCTTGAAATTAAGGCAAAATAATTCCAAGAAAAATCCTTGGAATTCTCAAAACTATACAAAATGAAAAAAAGATATATCCAAATCTCAAAAGATGCTGATTCTTCTGAGCATACATGAAATGTAAATTTGACAAATATTTTAGGTGAATATGTCATTAGGGAAATTATTAAATTAGGGTTTTTTTTTTTTTTCTGTGCTTGTAAGTGGAAATACTAATGAGCATCTTGGCCCCGGTAAATGACTCTTTTGGGGGAACACTCTGATTGGTACAATCATGACATTCTTCGTCTTTGTCCTGATACCCCAAAAATTGCAGGGTTGCTGTACAGAGAACTCTGCGCTGTGGGGATTGTATACTGTTCATCCTGTTGAGACTGTTTTTCACTGGTCTTATTGTCTGGCCTTTTTCTTAGGTCATTTTGGATCTGGTGTTGCCTCCTACTTCATATTCCTGAGATGGCTGTTTGGAATTAACATTGTGCTCACGATAATGACGGGTGCTTTTATTGTCATTCCAGAGGTAAGAACTAGTCTAGGGAAGTTAAGAAGGGCCATTCGTTCAAAACGAGAGATGTGGGCGTGTCTCGTAAAGCGACCGCCCGCAGTACCCTCATGGGAAGGATGATCCGTGCTTTCAAGCAGGACACAGCCGACCTCTTCCGTGAAGGGCCGGGTAGTAGATAGTTGAGGCTTTCGGTCACACCCCTCCCCTCCCCCACGCAGTGTGAAAGATGATACACGAACTCATGAAACCAAATTTTATTTATGGATATTTACGGATGCTGAGGTTTGACTGTCATATTATTCCTAAGTGTCCCAATATATTCTTCTTCTTTTGATTTTTTTTTCCAGCCAATTAAAAATGCAAAAACGATTCTTAGCTCTTGGGCCACACAAAAGGAGGCGACAGGCTGGGTTCGGCATACAGGCCAGTTCACAGGCACCGTGATGATACAAAACACACTTCTCAACTAAACTTCGTCATCATGAAGTAAATGGGGCTATGTCCCGTGCAGAAACCCAGTGACCTCAAAAATCCACTTGTAGAGACCCAGGGGGAGGACACCCAGGCAGGCTGATTGGCCCACCCAGGATGACTGTTCCCTCAGCGAGAACCAAGCAGAAAGGCAGCTGCAAGAGATCTTGTACATGCAGAGCCTTCCCAGGCCGTGGGGTCTGGGGATCGGCCACCGCTTTTCTCCTGGCCCCTTCCCTGCCCCAGAGGATCACGGGACATCCTGTTTTCTCTACCAGCTCATTGCAGGCCAGCCCTTCGGAAGCACAGCCAGCAAGACCATCCCCAAGGAGCACGTGATGTCTGCTCAAGACCTGGACACCGTCTGGTCCCTGGGGGTGAGGTTGACGCTTGGACCCACTCCTGTCTCGAGGGAGGGCTGACCGTGCGGGAGCTCCAGAACCTGGGGTGGGAAATGACGCTGAGTGCTCTCTTGGCAGGGTTATCTGCAGTACTCAGTGCTCTTCTATGGCTATTATGGCAGGGAGCGAAGGATCGGGAGAGCTGGCTACCGGCTGCCCTTGGCGTACTTCCTGGTGGGGATGGCCGTGTTTGCTTACAGCTTCATCATCCTCTTGAAAAAGTATGGCTACTCAGTTTCTCTCCATATGCCAGGAATGATATGAATGACCTCGATCTGGTCAATAACTTGTACCATCCAGGCATAACAGTACCCATTTTGCAGATGAGGATACTAAGGCTAAAAGAGATCTGCTCATTTTAACCAACACTTATTCGACGTTCACTGCTTTGTGCCAGGTTCCGGGGTGGGTCTGGAGAGATAAGAATCATGTAGGCTTAACACTAATGTAATTTCAGACAATTTAGTAACTGCACTCACAGAGACAGGAGCAACATGGTCTAAGTGACCAGAGATTACAGAAAGCAAAAGAGCATCCTTTGGCTGTACGTTTGCCAGTGACCTAGCTACAAATCCTGCAAGGGCCAGGCTCATCCGTGTCATGAGGCGGTTCGCACACCCAGGTCCTCACTGAGAGGAGGCACAGTGGAAGGAAAACAAAGTGGCTGGGGGTCAGGAGTCCTGCACCATCCCCACCATGAGACCTAGGGCAACTCCCGTCCCCTCTCTGGGCCTCATTCATAAAATGGGCAGGTTGGTTCAGAAGATGGCCCGGTTCCCTGCCGGCGTTCACGTTGTGTGCTTCTATATTGGAGCTAGCTAAAGTGCACGGATGGGCAGGCTCTGAGACCAGGGAGAACCCAGCCCCTCCCGGTCTGGCTCACCTCCTACTTCTGTCTGCCTTGCGTGTCCCAATATGTCTTGTCTCCTGCCCCGTGGGGCATCTTAGCCCCGTGCAGATACAAGTGCTTGGGGTAAAAAACAATTACAAGCATCATCATCACCATCAAACAATAAAAACCTGAGGAGGTGCACAGTGCCCTGGGGGCCTTCGGTTCACAAAAAGCTTTCCCACTTAGCTTCTGGGGGGCCTCAAGGCCCCACCTGCAAGACAGGCCCTTTGCTAGATGTTACAGGTTAAGAGAAAGATGGAGGCAAACTCAGGACAAGGAACTATGGAGGGAAAGGATAACCGGAGAAACAGTCTGAAGGACAAAGGAGGGATGCACAGTCCTGCCTTTCAGATGCATCTAAGGAGCACTGTGGGCTGGAGGGACCCGACTGGCTCCCTGAGGTGGGGTCACCGCCCCTCCATGGGCAGGGCCTCCAGGAAGGCTGATTCACTTCTAAGGAGAGTTTGATTTCACAGTCACACCCACAGCGATGGGACAGGCTGGCCCACTGGGCGCACACCCCTCAGTGACCTCCTGGCCACCACGGTGGAGAGGCCGCTTGGCAAATGGACTCACCCCACAACCGGCCAGTGCCCTTTCCCCACGAGGGGGGCTGAACCCAGCCCCTGGATGGGGCTGCTCATTCTCGTTCACACCAGGGCGCTGTGTGGACGGGCAGCAGTCCTGGGAAGAGAGCACCCAGCCTGACCCTCCTCTCCCGCGCCCGGTCCCGGCCCCTCTCTTGCAGGATGGCTAAGAACTCCCGCAACAGCCTGGCCAGTGTCTCCAATGAGAACTACACCTTCTGCTGGCGGGTCTTCTGTGCCTGGGATTACCTCATCGGCAACCCAGAGGCCGCCGAGAGCAAAACCGCCGCCATTGTGAACAGCATCAGGGTGAGTGGGTGACGTGTCGGGGCCAGGGGAGGTCAGGGCTCCTGCCGCCACGACCATGGCCTTCACCGCGGAGCCGCCGGGCTGCTGCGGGCGCCGGCAGTCCTCCTTGGGGCGCTCCCCAGGCAGGGGGGCGACTCCGCGGGTCGGCCGGCAGGCACCACCACGCACCACCAATCCCATGGAACGCAGGGAGAGACATTGAAAAACTCCTCCTTTTAATTTTTTCATTTCGTCCCCCTAAAATTTCAGTTGGTGTATTTTTGGTACTCTGCATAATGGATTGCGACCATATTGCAGGTACCTGGTGGGTGAATACATGCATAACACGCTGGGGATGTGAGCTTTACCGTTAACTCAGAGGATGAGGTCATCAAATGCACTCAGGGACTTGGGTCTACTGAGCAGAGCAGACCGCTAAATGCTGCCCCTTCGGGGGAAAAAAACTATCTAGATCCTTTCACTTATGTAAATGATGTGCCCTTCTGCCTCCTCTGCCCAAGCCCCGATTTCTTTTCCGTTTACTTATTATTATACAAAGCACTGATGTCAATAAAATCTCAATTAAAAATAGTAAGTCATTTCTTACCATGAAATATTTCTAAAGATTTATGATTAGTAGCAAGGCTAAGCTTTTAATTAGGATGTGTCTTTTCTTAAAGGAGGCTATCCTGGAAGAACAGGAAAAGAAGAAAAGCAAAAACCTGTATGTATGGACCCTCCCCACACTTCAGGCATTGATAAGCTATTTTAGTTTGGTACAAAACTTACCAGACCATCTCTATCTTATTTTCGCACGTTGTCAGGCAGCGTTTCTTTCTCCTTAAAATCCATCCTTCTAGTAAGGTGATATGTGGAAAGACTATAACGGCTCGTTAGCAGTATTTAGAAGTGGTCTTTCCTTCCTTCGATCGGGCGACAGGGTGAGAGTTCTGAAGTTAACTGACTTCTTTTTTTTCTTTTTTAAGATTTTATTTATTTATTCATGAGAGACAGAGAGAGAGAGAGAGAGAGAGAGAGGCAGAGGGAGAAGCAGGCTCCCAAGGAGCAGGGAGCCCGATGCGGGACTCGATCCCAGGACCCTGGGATCATGACCTGAGCCGAAGGCAGACGCTTTACCATCTGAGCCCACCCAGGCGCCCCTGAAGTTAACTGATTTCTTTCACTTAGATGATCAAAGAGATATTTTGGGGTCCAATTTCTAGTTTTCTAAATTAAGCAAAGGCTACTTTACTTAGCAACAGATCCTTGAGGTCTTAAGACACAAGTATCATTCAGTTGTTGTTGACAAGCCTTCCAAGGTGATGTCTCCGAGGAGTCAAGATGCAGGGCCAAGACTCTTGCAAAGGGAGGTGTCATGAGCACCCCAAAGTCATCCAGAGGGCTGGATGGGGAATTGTGCTTTACAGATAGGATGGTACACCTCTCCTCTATCCTGCAAATCCTCCTGGCCACGCTTCTTCCAGTGCCTGCTGCCGGGGGGGGGGGGGAGGGGGGGGCCATGCACAGGCCCCGCCCCCTGGCCGGTACCTGCTGCCCCAAGGCACCCACCAAACCCCCATCAGTGTGCCTGCACGGGAATCTGAGAAGCTGGGGGCAATGCTGGGGGTTGGTGCTCGGGGAGCCACCCTTGACCAGTATGGACAGGAGCGATGACCAAAGCTTCCCTGCTTTTCTGTGGGAGGACCGTCCTGAGAAGAGGCTCATCAGCCCCTGGGAAGGCCCTGCAGTGGCCTCCAGCTGTGGCCGGGTGCACCATACACTCTCGCCCCGAGACCTCCTGGGATCTTGTCCCAAATAAAGTACTTGCAAACAGGCCATTGCCTGAGGCTGCAGGGAAACCCAGCCTGAGACCCAGGGCAGGGCCCCAACGTCAGAAGCAGATGCCCTAACAGTCAGCCAGTTGGAGTCCATGAGTTGTCCCCAGCGTTAGGAAGGACAGGGCAAGCTCCTGTTCCATCTCATGGCATTCGGCTGCTCTGTATTTGCTTGCTCATCTAGACAATAGCTACACCACATTCATACGTGCCGGGCCCGTTCTACGAGCTGAGAATACAGCAGAAGTCACCCACTGCATAAATCTATGTACAGGGTCAGATTCATGACGCTGGTTTAAAATCCTACCGATGGTAGTTGGTCAGATTGGTAAGTCACTGTAGATCCCTTAGGAAATGAGGAATTTGGACCCGGGTGGAGGGGGTGGTAGGGAAGAGCACTGACTCTTCAGGGCCGAGGATTCACACGACGGGAGGTGGGTCCCGTCGCTACCCGGCGTCTGAGCCTCTCGGCGTCTGGAGCGCAGTGCAGCGGACCCGTCCTCAAGCTGCCTCTACCCGCAGGGCGGTGACCATCTGCCTGAGGGTTGTTGCCAACATCCTGGTGCTTCTCTCACTTGCGGGGAGCATCTACCTCATCTACTTCGTGGTGGACCGGTCCCAGAAGCTGGAGCAGTCGAAGAAGGAGCTGACGCTCTGGGAAAAGAATGAGGTACCCGCCGTGCGACCCGTGTGTGCCCTCCCCAAGGGATGCAAGAGCAGCCCGCCCTCTTTTTCCATGTCGTGCCTTAGGTAGGCTAGCTAGAAAAGTCTCCCTGGAAGAACTTGGTCCTCTTGTCCCAGAGCACGAACTGCAAGGGCTTTGAGCCACATTGGTGACCCCAAGACCTGGTTGAATGGTTTTATTGGCCTCGATCGGGAATGGGTCTCATTCAACGTGGCCTTCAAGCGTTCATCCCATTGCTTACCTTTGGGTCTTGCCGACTGGGCTCGGCTGTTCTCAAATGGTGCGTTTCCAGAAATGGACTTCCCCTGCGGATTGGCTACCGTGCCCGAATGTTTTCCACGGCACGTGTCACAGTTGACCGAGGGCCAGCTCTTGAACACTCGGGTCGTTTCTGTTTTTCTGAATTACAGTGTTTCCCAAACCATGTTTGTTTGCTAAAAGATCTCTTCCCTTCGTGTATGTGAATATCCCCATGACGGGAAATGGCCAAGGGGAGAGTTAAGAACAGTCTTATAATTCTTAATATTTGCAATAAGACTACTGCATTCGCTTTTCCTGCAAAGACTGGAAAGGCAGACGAAGCATGGAAGCCATCTCTCCGACCACTGCGGTGGAAAGGAGTGTCATCCATGGGATCTGTAAAGCAAAGCATGTAGGTGACATGATGCTTACAGTTTATCCTCAACGTTCAGTAAAATTGTTCAGAATCTGAGACTACATTAAGTCCTCTTTTCAGACCTCCTTCTATTTCATGCCAGTTAAGTGGGTTATGTAAATATGTGCTTGTGTGTTTGCAGATAGATCATGTTTTTTAAGGGCCTATTCAGAAATTACATCTTTCTTTAGGTCTCACCTCCACGTTACCAACAAAATGTCCTCTTTGGTTGCCTGAAGTGCAGACAAACAATAGCCAGGCATAATCCTCTAGATAATTCTCTTCCACACACAGAAAGAATATTCCATTACCTGTCAGCCCACCCCCCTTTCCTATTTGTAATAGTTGGGGCCACCTCCATCTGCCACCCAAGGTAAGCAGAACGGCAGGGTAGTTGGGAAATGTGGCCGAAATGCTCGTGCATCCCTAGGGGCAATTGTGAGCATCTCGGATTAAGGACAGTGCCTAACAGGAATAAACCCACGACAAAGTGGCGGTGGCCTCTGGGAAACAGCCAACTGGCAGGGATTTGGGGGAGGTTTTCCATGTAGGAACCGCACAGCCCTCGGAGCGCCCACTGACCGAATGGTAGACCAGGAGGCCGGTGTGAGGTAGGCGGGGCCGGGCCAGGGAACCCGGGACTCACGGCTGGCATGCACTCTCTCGGCAGGTGAGCGTCGTGGTCTCCCTGGTCACCATGCTGGCGCCATCAGCCTTTGATCTCATCGCCGCCCTGGAGATGTACCACCCACGAACCACGCTGCGCTTCCAGCTAGCAAGGTACAAGAGCCCTGTGGGAACTGCCACGTGGGGCGGCCCTCGCGTGCCCGCCACGCTGGGAACCCACGTCCCTCAAGAGCCAGGCTTGCTTCGCTGCACCGCCCCCCCCCCAACCTAGCATGGAGCTTCCCCTCTGGATGCATCTCAAGGAAAGCAGGATGCTCCAGGAAAATGGGATGCCACAGGGGAGAAAGGGGGAGGGGAGGAGGAGAGAAGGGGGTAGGGAAAGAGGAGTGGACAGGCTGGTGCCAGAACAGGGGGTGGACAGGAGAGCAAGTGGTGCTGGCGGGCCTGACTGGGTTAGCATGAAAGTGGCCAGGGGCGATCTGTCAATGAGGGCATGTGGCCATGTCCCTTACAACTTAGTTACAAAAATAGGTAAGGCTAGGATGTGGCCTGAAGGCTGTCGTTCGCCATTCCCTGAAATCCAACTGTCATTTCAAAGGTAGGAAAACAGGACTAAAAAGAGCCAGGGGTCTGTGGAAACCTCCCCGCCCTGGGTGGCTCGAGGCTGAGATTCTCAAGATCCTCATCAGCCCCTGGCTGGAACCTGGGTCTTCCTACTCTGCTCAGCACTGATCTTGACCCGAGGGAGAAGCGTCTTCCTCAGCTCCTTCCTCCCCAGCACATACTGGGAGGATCAATTCTATTATTGCATTTGTTCTAACAGCAATCCTATTACACAGATTGGTCTCGTTATTCACATTTAAAACTAGAGAAACAGAGGTATCAAGAAACGCGCGCCCCGGACGAATGAGGGCTCATTCTGGTAATAAGAGCAAAACATATTATTTTAGTTCCATTAAGTCCCATTTAGTTCACCAGCCACCCCGTCACCTTCTGTCCAAGACGCAGTGAGCACCAGAGCAGGACAGGGGGAGCAAATCCTCCCGTTCTTCATCAGGCAGCACTTCTGCGCACACGCCGAGGGTCTGGCCCTATGCTACGGACCCTGAATGCAGAGAGGGACAGGCCCCGCTCGGTGTGCAGGGAGTCATGGGGAGAGCCAGGGCCGGCCATAGCGATGCCCCCGAGGCCCTCGGCTCGCTCCCACACAGGTGTTGGTCAGCCCTGCCCCTGTGGAATGGCGGGGGGCCACGCAAAGCTTCAACTTGGAGTCTTGTCCTCAGGATAAAACTGCTCTCTCTTTTTCACCCACCTCTATTGGTTTCCTGACCCCCTAAATGCGAATCAGTGTCTGTGGGGGGTGTTGGTGAACCTGCCGCTGTCCTTTCCCATCTCGCTGTCCCAGACACGTTTCTGATAAGATGCAAGGCTATGTCCTGGGAAATTCCATGATGCTTCCAAAACCTTCCGGCTCCAAGGAGGGTGGCAGCAAGTCTCGGATTGCTGACCAGCAGATCCCACCTGCTCACAGCTGCCTGCAGCCCCCAGAGCCGCCGACCGCTTAGCCTGCATTTCACAAGCAGACCCCGAGATCCCGAAATTGTGTTCTGCCTTTTGCAAGCTGTTCGAACCTGAGCAGCTCGCCTGCCCCTCCCCTCCATGTTTCAATCTACTTGTCCTTAAGCAGGGGTTATAATCATGCATGCCTCACAGAGCTGTGAGAGCCTGCCTGGAAAACCACGTTAGACACCAGAACTCACGACACTTCAGAGCCCCGCTTCCTCAGCTCACACTCTTTCTGCGACACGAGCAGTCCTAAAATGCCGAGCCAAGCATGGGCCGCAGTGGGCTCACCAGGGAAGGCTAGAAAGGGGTCCCCAGACCCCATCCAACCTGACTATAGCAGGATGGGTTCTGGAATTCTGTATTTTTTAAATGCCCCCCTCCCCCACGATTCTGAAGGAAACCAAGTGTGGCGGCCACTGGCTTAGCAGGACCATGAGAGTCCCTCCTGGCTGGTGGCACGTCTGGCCCGTGGGCTCTCGTGTGCGGTCTTGTCTCTCGAGGGGGGCTTGTGCTTTCAGGGTCCTTGTGCTGTACCTGGGGAACCTTTACAGCCTGATCATTGCGCTCCTGGACAAAGTCAACAGCATGAGCACCGAGGTGAGTGCCCGTCCTGGGTGGAGGCCCACTCCCTGCGGCCGCACACGTGCATACATGTGCACATGCCCACACACGTGCACACGCACGCCAGGACCGTCCCTGTGGACATCATCACCGCTGATACTTGCACTCCGTACACCATGTTCAAAACTCAACTCAGCTGTGGTCATCTTGAGGTAAAAAGAGGAGAATTAGCCCCATTTCCAAGGTAAAGAAACCAAGGCCGGGATTTGGGGCGAGTGAGTGACCCTGCTGGGAGGAGAGCCCGGGACTTCTGAGTCCAGCTCTCTGTGATGGCGCCACCCCACTTCCAGGAGCTCCGTCAGGATAAGCTATCCACAGCGATCGCAAGTGATCCCAGGAAGGGAAGCAGGCTGTGGAGTCATTTAGCAAATTGGGAGAAAATGAGCACTCGTGGGGAACAGTGCAGACTGGGTCCCCCACCCCACTCCGCAGGGGTTTCTGCTCCCATCCGAGGGTCGTTTTGCAGCCCACAGTAAAGCTGCCCCACCTGTGAGGGCATCCCACCGGCCAGGAGGGGCAAGTAGCGGGGAGCAGGAGGTTTCCCAGAGCGTCACATTCCAAAGGCTCACAGGGCAGAACCGGCCGTGGAGACTAGCAGTTTTGGTGTCACATAGACAGGGTCCTTACCCGCCACCTGCTAGCAGACCCACCTGGAGTGTTCCTCTTGAGCCAGGCTGAGCTTCAAGCTCCTCAGTTGTAGCAAGGGATGATGAGTCCGACCTGACACACTTCTGAGGGTGAGAAGATACAGCAGGTGTTAACCTTGGGCGGTCTCTAACACTCACTAAGGAGCAATAAATACTGTCCATTCTGACCCTGTGTTCATTGTCAGGGCCAGCTGCGAGGTGGAGCTGGCCTGGGAGAGAGGTGAGACAAATGGAGACGGAGAGACAGGGTTATAGTGAGAAAGAGAGAAAGGGAGAGAGAGATTATTCCCAAGCGATGCAGCGATATCCTTGGTTGGTGTCTATGATGCTTATTTACAAATACGTAGATGATCTTTTTTTCCTTCTTCCCACCCTCCACAGGAAGCTGCCACCAAAAATAACACAAGCCACTGGATGGATTCTACCATCTTCTTGGCCACCAGGACGGCCCCTGAAGAAGAGAAATGGTCCACACCTGGGCCGGGGACAGGGCTCCCGAGAAACAGCACGTGGGCCCCAGAAGAGACCAGCGTTCCAGCTTACACTTTGCCCCTCTCGGAGGCCAACAAGACCACCGTCTACACCCAACGTCCACAAGACCAGTGCTGGGAGACATACGTCGGGCAGGTGGCTCCCTTTCTGCCTTATAAAGCCCCTCCTCCACACCCATCATGACGTCACTTACTGCTGGAGTGTCATCCATCATCTCTGTTTTGCAGAAAAGGAAAGCAAGATTCAGTGAAGGTTTATGATTTCCTCAGATCAAGAGTAACAATCAGCACATGGACCCACCCAGTGTGAAATATGTGCTGGCCCTGGTTTTTGTTTTTCTTTAAGATTTATTTATTTTGGGGCGGGAGAGAGAGAGAGAGAGAGCACAAGTGGGGACAGAGGCAGAGGGAGAGGGAGAATCCCAAGCTGACTCTGTGCTGAGTGTGGAGCCCAGTGTGGGACTCGATCCCGGGACCCTGAGATCAAGACCTTAGCTGAAATCAGGAGTCAGATGCTCCACTGACTGAGCCACCCTGGCGCCCCTGCTGGCCCTCTTTTAAGGGCCGAGTCCTCATGAGGATCCCGGTATCCTCCTCATAGGCATAAATGGGGAAACTGAGGCTCAAGAGTTGAAGTAAGTTGCCCAAGGACACAGATAGTAGGAGCAGAAGGAAGACCTGAACCCAGGCATCTGCTCCAGACCCTGGAGTGTTCTGAACGGCTCTGCCTTCTGCCTTCCACACGGGATCTTGTGCAGAGACTCTCAGCCCGAGGTATTGCCCCCTGAACTTGAACCACCGACCCCAAGTGGTCTCTCGTGGCTCGGGCTCCATCCTGGTTTCCTGAAGAGTTGGCCTCAGACATCGAAATTCAACTTCAAATTAACAAATATGTGTTGAGCCCCTGTGATGTGCTGGACAGGAAGATGCGGGGGGCCCGTGGAATTGGCAGAAGGGGGGCCCGGCAGGAAGAGGTGGGTGGTGGCGAGCAGGACGTGACAGCACTAGGGACGCTTTGTGTTCCAGGAGATGCTGAAGCTTTCCATCATCGACATGCTCTTCACTGTGGCCAGCATCCTGCTCATAGACTTCTTCCGAGGACTTTTCGTCCGGTACTTAAGTGACTACTGGTGTTGGGACCTGGAAAGCAAGTTTGTAAGTGAGATGCAGAGTCCCCTGGGGACCTTCCGATGGCTAGATTCCCCCTTTGCTGACGTGGCTGGAACACAGGAGGGGGCAGGGGAGGGCGCACAGAGCTGAGTCTCCTTCTCGTTCTCACACTGGTTGCTAGGGCAATCTCTCTCTGTCCGTGGGAGCAAAGGATCCTCTGCATGTGACTATCATGACCTGGTTTGTGCAAAGAACCATGGAGGGTTTTTTGGATGCAAAAGTTCATTTTCTCTTGTAGCCTGAATATGGGGAATTCAAAATAGCGGAGAACGTGTTACATTTAGTCTACAACCAAGGAATGATCTGGTAGGTACCAAAGCTTCTTATTGCCTCTGCTTGCATCTCCTCTGGGATAAGATTTTGATTTACTTGGTCTGGACGGGACATGCCTGTAATAAACAGCCATAAGAATCAGGAAGGACATAAACTGTTCCTAATGAAACCATTTTGCTGGCATAATAATTGTAGTAATGGCTTTCCAAGCATTTTGCAGAAAGGAACGATGAAGGAAATAGTCTGTGTTTAGGCCACTACTGGTCATTGCCTATACACACACACACACACACACACACACACACACACAAGAATCATTCGAATAAGCTGCTGGGGAGGGTCTAAGCTGGGAGGAGAGGCTGCTGAGTCCCCAGCAGGGAACCCAGAAGTGACGTGTCACAGCCGGGACCAGGCCTGCCTTCAGCCCCACACTCTCCCTCCCATGTGCCTCTATATTTTCACTGAGACACCGAACCACCCTCCAGACCAACAGACCCATCCTAGCGTGAGGCCCAAAATGGGCGATCTGCTCATGCCGGCAACTCCTGGCCAAGACAATCCTGTTTCTAAAGATGCTGAGCACCCAAAGGGGGCCATGGGATCCACACAGACGTGTCCGTGTGTGTGTGTGCACAGCAGGGAACTCCCTGAGTCATCCCTCCGCCCCCAGAGGGATCTCGTGCAGTGCTGTTTGTTAAAATACAAGCAAGCAAAGAAAAGGAAGTTTCCATACCTCTCTTTTTGAATGCTCCATACATTTGGAAAACACAACCTCTCTTCATAGTCATACAGCAAAAGGCAGGGAATAGAGAGGCATCAACTAATATTTCTTCAATCAAATTCTATATCCTTAGAGTCCGCTCCATTTTGCAAAATTTTCACAAATACAGTATTAAAGATAATGCATAACATGTATTTAATATTTGCTAGATATCAGGCACTTTGATAACTACATTAATCTCACATCATCACAAGAGGAAAGGTGAGTATGATCCATGAGATACTTTGAGAGGGAGAAGCCACATTCGTATACCTTTTATTACAGTATATCATTATCATATTGTTCTATTTTATTGTGAGTTGTTAATCTCCCATGGCGCCTAATTTATACACTCAACTTTATCATAGGTGTGTACTACATACAGGGAAAAACAGTCTCTATAGGGTTCAGCTCTATCTGCTGTTCTGGGCACCCACCCAGGGTCTTGGAATGAACCCCTGTAGAGAAGGGGGGCCTACTGTACCGTTTTGTAAAAGCAAAGATCCTTTTCGGATTTCTTTCTATTAGTGAAAACAGATACTAAGGTCAGTCTGTCATAAAAGCAGAGTGGCGTAACGCAAACCTTCAGACAGTGGGGTCGGCCGTAGTCACCCCTCGCCAAGAGCAGAGGGAGAGATGAGCTCAGGGTACGCAGGTGCACATGGGGTGCTGTACAAGGGGACCCCGGCTGGAGGGCTGGGTCCATAGACCTCTCTGCGGCTTCTCTAGGTCCTCAGGCATAGGGTAGAAACCCCAAAGTCTCAGACTCGCGATGGGCGGGAGGAGGCCGGGATGCTAACCAGCTTTCCTCCATGGCTCCAGGATGGGGGCTTTCTTCTCCCCATGCCTCCCCGCATTCAACGTCCTCAAACTGATTGGGCTCATGTACCTGAGGAGCTGGGCTGTGCTGACCTGCAACGTGCCTCACCAGCAAGTGTTCCGAGCCTCCAGGTCAGTGAGAAGCAAGTCTGCCCCACACAGAGAACGTCCGCCATCTGCACCCTCTTCACTCGCAGGGCGACCCCCAGCACGGGGCTCTCCAGCGGCCTGCCTCTCAAGCTCTTGTCTGGCCCCCCATTTTATCTCGTCCCTGAAACCACTTCCAACGCCCCGCCCTCGGATTGAATCATTACCCCTCTTTTTTTTTTTAACTTTTTACTGGTTTAATAACCATTTAGAAAATGCACAAGGCATAAATGTCCATTCTGATGGATGTTCACAAACCGAACACATGTAACCAGCACCCAGATCAAGACACGGAACAAGAAAAACGCCCAGAGGCCCCCACCCCTTGTACTCAATTCCACTTGCTACCAACTTCTGAGGGCATTAATGGTTCCCAGTTCCTTCCTTTACTTAAATGGAGGTGCACACACTCTGGGCTCTTCAGTCTCAGGCTTTCCTCCCTCAGTTTTGTGCTGGGGAGACTCAGCTCATGGAGGAAAACACCCCAATGTCTTTATCCACACTCCTGCTGGTAGGCACATGGGTCGTTCCCAGCTGTTGGCTAGAAAGGATAATGTTGCCTTGGGCAGGCTCCTCGGTGTCTTTGTTGGGGATACACTCGGGGTGCTGCGGTCAGCTCGCAGGGCGCTTGTGTTTTCATTTTAGCCATTTTGGTGAATTCATAGCACACTTTGAACACACCGATCAGAGCCCCATTGTTTTATTTTGACATAATAGTTATTTCTGTGGGTTTGTATCAGTGGCTTTCAAACTTTTGACCATGAAATGCTTACATGACAATGTATTTATATTTTATCTGGTGACCAGGACACGTGTACAGGCATACATTTGTACATATGTATATGTTTTTATATATTTTATATGTGCACGCATATATATATTTATATGCATATATATACACACATATATAAATGAATATAAATATAGGCACCCCCCATATATAGTATGTGTGCATATTCATTATATTCATTCACATATATACCTATATATAGGACATAGAGAAGGTTTCACAAATTAACAATTAACGTTCACCTGCTTACTACCTTGTATGTGCTCTGATATTTTCTATTCTCTTCTAGTCCAGTCTATTTCACTAAAGAGAGAGAGAGAGACATACAGAGAGACAAAGAGCGCCAGCTGACCATCTCTAGATTGACCACTCATCCTCTTCCCAGAGCTGTGTGCAGGGCCTGGCACACCCAATAATTCGGAGCCATTTCTGGGGACACCTGGGCAGCCAAGTTCCCTGATACCAGCGTAGAGCTCAGGGCCCAGGGCTTAATCAAGCAGAACAATCACCCTGAGCAGCCAGAAAGCAGAGAGGATAAGAGGTTGGGCAAAAACCACATCCAAGTGAGAGAGGAGCCTAACCATCCTTAGACATAGGAGACAAGTTCGAGGCTGGGAACAGGAGGGGGGATCCATCAGGTAGGGAGCAAGGTGGATGGAGCAAACGTTCTAAGATTTTTCAGTGAGTCAAGCTTCTATGGGGATGACCAAGGGTTTGCCACTCTCTTGGTTTGAGGTGGACAGGTACTCAGCAAATGTTTAGTAGATGAACAGCCGGGGCTGGACCATCTATGAAGTCCCTTTGGGCACCGATTTCCAGTTTGCTAAAGCTGCCAGCAACCCTATGACAGACCCTTTCCTAGGTAACAGCGGGAGGAAGACTTTTCTGTTCATAATGGGTCAGACGTATGGTTTTGGTATTGGTTCTCTGGGCACATGCATCAGCAGCAGCCGGCCACAGAAGGAACTCACCACGTGGCATGCGGTTTCTTTGCAGATCCAACAACTTCTACCTGGCGATGCTCCTGTTCATGCTCTTCCTGTGCATGCTGCCAACCATTTTTGCTATTGTTCGGTACAAGCCGTCTCTAAATTGCGGGCCGTTCAGGTAAGTTACTTTGTTCTGTCTGCTCTGCCTGGAGTGACTAACGGCTCTAGGGGAAGGGCCCCTGCATGGAAACGAATTCCCTTCCTGACTGATAGAACAGGTCAGCAGCAGAGAAAGAGCTCGAACCACAGCTGGTGAATCCAAGACCAGTGCTCTTTTCTTGACAGCAGGCTGCCCTCAGAGAGGCTCCCCTCTGTGCTCATCTCGAAAAGATACAGACAACTCAGTTAAAAGCAACATGGGCAGGGGCTTAGCTCCTGTGCTACAGAGAAATCTGTCTGGTCAGATAAGCCACATCACTTCTGATTCTACGTTATTTATCTATCCGCATCATGGTAGCGATTTCTAGACATCTCTACCTAGCATTTGCTTTAGGTCAGTTTCAAAACCATATACGACATTTAGAGGCCAGGTTTGTATACATTATTAAACACACACACACACACACACACACACACACACACACACTGTGGTCACTGACGCCCCCTTCAAATCTAATATCAATCAGTTAGTTCCTATAAAATCTTCTTAGGAGTGTTACGTATCCCTCAGATCGGGGTGTTTGCCGTACCTCTGTAACTGACTTTGAGGACAGGACCTCTAGCCTTATAGCTGTTTCTTGATGGCTTTGCCACATCCTTCTGCTCAGAGCGATCCCATCTGGAGTTACGTCTTTTCTCGCAGTGGACAGGAGAAAATGTATGACATCGTTTCGGAAACGATCGAGAAGGACTTCCCCGCGTGGTTTGGCTCCGTGGTGGGCTACGTCAGCAGCCCTGTGGTCATCCTGCCTGCCGTGCTTCTGCTTTTGTGAGTAGCATGCACGACCTCCCAGCCAGCTTGGCCAACAGAGGAGCGCTGCTTTCCAATAATTATAGAAAATCGATGACTTCATTGCAAAGTCACGTACAGAGCCTGATGATCCGGGCAGGGACTGAATCACACAGGAGCCGGGGAAGTCCGGGGGTCCTGATTCCTCAGCCGCATTTGGGCAATCGCTGGGGCCACAACAATGGGGCTGCACGTCATTACCATTGTCCCATTGGACAGAAGTTGAAATAATCTCAGAAAGGGGCCTCACAATGCAGCTGGGTAGCTTCTGCTTGTTTTTGATTTAGAGGAAACAGAGCGGCGCGCGGGTCCAGCACTCATAGCATGATACACTGTAAAACGCCCCTCCCGTCCCCACCCCTTCCTTATCCTTACGACTCTGCAGAAGTCCAGGTCAGAGGAGGTCGCTGGGAAAACCAAGAGGAAGAAGGAAAGCAGCCCCCTCCTGATGCTGGCCAGCTTGAGCCTTCACTCACACCTTCCTCCTTGAGGGTGGGGGTGGGGTGGTTCCCCCACATGGAACCTGGGGACCTCTGGTGCCTGCCCACCAGCCTGGCAGGGAAGGTGCCCTGAGCCCAGACCCCGGGTGGGGCTCACTCATGGCCCATGCTCTGTTCCAGCATGCTCATCTATTACCTTCAGAGCATCGCAAGGTCCTTAAAGCTCAGCAACCAGCAGCTCCGAATGCAGATCCAAAATGCAAGTATCAGATCGTCTTTGCCTTGTCATGTGTGTCAGCCACACGCCAGGTCTGGCCAGCAAGGGAATACGGGTGAGGTCCTGTTTCCAAATCACGATGAGTCTTGGCCACCCCGGGGGCGTAAGGCCACGCCTCCCCCAGGCTCTGCAGAGTTATTTCTAAGAACACCCAGGGACAGCTGCCATCTGCCCAGAAACTAACAGACTCCGGCTTTTCCTCTCCCAGGGGCCTTGCTGATGCCCTGAGCACTTTGGCGCCCTCTCGTGGCTGCCCCAGCCTGTGTCAACCTGGACATCTGAGCCCACCCGCTCTGCTTGGACCCAAAGACACAACTTTTCCATGACTTTTAGACTCTGGTCGTCACTATCCTCTCTACCGTCTGGGACTTCGCTCTCAGAACGGTCAGAGGGAGGCCGACAGGTCCAGTCTCTGCACACCGCGCCGCCCGCCCCCCCCCGACCCCACACCAGGCCAGGACAGGGGGAGGCAAGGGAGGCACCGGCCCTCAGGCTCATGGTGACACTGCCCCACAAAGCTGGGAGTGGGTGTGTCCCTTGCCCCACCCCAGTCCCAGAACTCTGTGCAAGAAATATCTGCCTTTTTCAGTTTTTGAAAGCATACTCCATGAATATCAATTCATGTAAAGAAACAGTTCCAGAAGCAATCGAATAAGAAATGAATTTGGAGCTGCAAAGGGCATTTTTGGGGAAACATACATTTCCCCTGTTGTCAATCTATACTTTCTCTTTTGTGTTTCAGGTTAACCATATCGGTAGAGTCTAAACATGGTCTAAAAATAAAACTTGCTAGGTAAAACTTCAGCTCTTGGGTGTCAGCATTATTCATTCAAGTAACAGGTCTGAGTCCCGAGTATGCTGTCCCCAAGTGACAACAGGTGTAGGGACATGACGTATGACACATAAATCTCCCCCCACTCTCCACCCAAGATTAGTATTATTATTTCTTCCTGCTATATCCAAAACAAACATATGCTTATCATTTGTATTTTAGGCCAGATCTGAAGATAAAAAGAAGGTTGCCCAAATGGTAGAAGGTGAGTAGAAACAGAAAGGCCAGGTGTCTCGGTCAGTGACACATTTAAAAACACAGCAGTTTATGGTATACCACCAATGATAAACTGTGGTTTTCACAGTTAACTAGGCACAATGAAATAAAATCTAGGGTTATAAATCTTGGCTTAAGTTTACAATTTTTACATCATACCCAGGCCTGTGAATAACACCAAAACATGTCTGAAAGCAGAAGGAAGTTTTGAGGTAGGGGAGGAAAAGAAACCCAGAAATCTGGAGAAAACCCCTGAGAATGTCTTTGTCTTGTTCACTCTTGTGTCTTTCCCAGTGGCCATTTCTTCCTGGCAAGACCCCTCCCCGAGTCTCCACCCCAGGGTCCAGCCGCCCGAGGGCATGCCCCTCTGTCCCCCTCCCGCACGCAGGGCAAGGCCAGATGGGCACACCCAGCCACCCACACAGCGGGCACACCTGCTCTATCCCAATTCTCCAGCAGCACCTGGACAAACTTGCTCCCACCCAGGCTCCCTGAGGGAAGAGGACAGAGCCTCCTTACAGAAAGAAGGAAAACAGAAAGCAGAAGGCTGGTGTGGCCGGAAGGGAGGCAAGTGGGCAGGGATAGCTCGAGGGAAACTCAGCTGCCCCTTGGAGCCCCTGAGGGACCACGGTATTGCCCGAGGGAGGGGTGTATCTGCGAGCACATACACTTGTTTGCAGACCCAGCAGCTGGAAGTCAGCACACGCTTGCTGCTCCATCAGCCTGCATGCGTCACGCCCTCCTCACATCCTACCCTCCCCCTGCAGCCCGAATCCAAACCCAAGAGGAAAGCAGCATGAGGCTGCCAAAGGACAGTGACCTCAGCAGCCGGCTGTCCTCGGCTCACTCGGTGGCGCCCCAGAGCAATGGCACCGTGGTCAGTTTGGACTCATCCAGCAGCAAGAGAGGCAGGGGGGAGACCGCCGCCCAACGCACGCCCCCGAGTCCCCAGCCAGGCCTCGGCAGCCCCAGCTCACCTCTTCCTGGCACCTCCCAATCCAGGCTGGAGCAGGACGCTAACAGGTGAGCTGACCCGCAGCACAGCAGGAAACCCGCCTCCCTGGCCGTGACACCTGCCAGGGAGGGCTCAGGACCATAAAGTACAGGATAAGAAGCCCTTAGGGATCTGAGGGTCTCAGTGGTTTCAGGGGGCCGGGGCCATCCGATTCCAATTCTGCCAGAAGGCCCCGGGGCCAGTGGCTATGAGACAAAGTGTGTCCGACGGGACATTCTTCCTCCTGGGCCTTCTGCCAGATAACCTCTAAGCAAACGTTCCTGCCAACCTAGGGTATGTATTTCTATAGCCCAAGGGGGGGAAATGCCTTTTATAATTGTTTCTTTATTATTTTTTAACTTCACAGAGGCCATAGTATTGGCAAGATCTTTTATATTTTAGCTCTAGGCTGGCCAAGTTAGTGACAAGATCGCTCTGTATTACACGGGGTCAGTTGTCTCGGCTTTACTTGCGCAGACGACATGGGTCGAACCCTGGGTCTCCTTCATGGAGGTGGGGCTTCCGGAAGATGCACTGACCCAAACTCATATAGAAAACTGTATCGGATCTGAACCCTGGGTCTCCTTCATGGAGGTGGGGCTTCCGGAAGATGCACTGACCCAAACTCACATAGAAAACTGTATCGGATCTGAACCCTGGGTCTCCTTCATGGAGGTGGGGCTTCCGGAAGATGCACTGACCCAAACTCACATAGAAAACTGTATCGGATCTGAACCCTGGGTCTCCTTCATGGAGGTGGGGCTTCCGGAAGATGCACTGACCCAAACTCACATAGAAAACTGTATCGGATCTGAATGTGACACAGTGAATGCCACACGGCTAAAATACAGGGGTTACGGTATGTTGGGGTTTTGGCTTTTTTCCTTAAAGACAATGGCTAGGTTAACAGAGGACTGGAAATCTTGCTATAGGAGGGTTGTCTTCGTGTATCTGTGGGGCCTTGACAAGGAGGAGGGACTCCGTTCCATTGGGTGGGCGGCCCGAGCAGCCGGACAGCTAGGTGCCTCGCCGAGACAGTGAGGGGCAGCGCTCCTAACAGGCACTCCACAAATGTTAGTCCCACTATGTGCTCCTGGATGAAAGGGGGCTCCCTCATGAAATATATTAGCAAACCCCCTACGTCCTACCCCCTCCGTGGAGAGTCACTGTGCACGTCATTCCATCATTCCATGAAGGGCTCTGAGAATCCCAGGAGTAAAGACATCTGTGTAGCCGCGTTCCCCAAACGCTCCCATGCGGCCACCCGCAGAACACGCGTTAACAGTCTGGGACATGGGTCAGCGAACAGGCCAAGGGTGCCGCTGCCCCCGCTCGCCGCGCTCCCAAGGCACGGGCTCGGCCGGCACCGAGGGCTTGGGGGGCCTCACCACCTGTCTTACAGGTGTCTGCGTGGTCGGAGCACGAGCGCAGGTGACCAGCACGAGAACAGGTCCTGCTCCCCCAGGATGCGGATGAAGCACGCTGAAGTTGTTCACTCAGAACCTCTTTTCCGAAGAGACTTTCAGCAGATCGACCCCCCTCTTCGTGGACCGGGGCTCTCGGTCGTGGTGCCGCGTGGTCCCAGGGCCTGCGCCCCCAGATACTACATCATTAATGAACGAGACTCTCGCCAAAAACCCCATCCCACTTTCTGGCCAGAGAGACATTTCAGGATGGATGCCTTAGGGCACATGGTGGAGATGTGCCCCGGGACCAGGCGACAAGGTGTGTCCTGGGCCCCCCAGCAGGGGCACTCTCCACAGCTGAGCGAAGAAGAGGAGAATGCCCCGAGGAGAGAGTTGGTTCAATGGTCTCTCCACCCCCAGTCCCTGAGAGGCCTCCAAGGGGCTCCTCATCTTTATGTCGGCGACAGGTCAGAAAGTCAGACCCTGGTTCCCGAGCACCAGAGAAGGATGCATTTCAAGTCCTGGGATGATGGCTTTGAGGCTCCACTCGACAGGCCGGTGTGTGGGCACAAAAAGCCACGCTCCCGGAATTTCCAGTCTGCACAGCATCCCCCAAAGCTCAGAGGCAAGCCCAAGGTTGAGCCCTCCCTCACCGAATCCGATTCCGTGTCGGCGGCGTCCAGCAGCGACCAGCAAAACGGCGGCAATGACCAGTCCCTCCAGGTCGCCCCCAGCCCGGCCAAATTCCGTAGCTCTGTGGGCCAGCTGGGCAGGAGGAAGGCCATCCACAGGCAGGAGCTGGTCGCGGATCTGAACGACCTGGTTTGTTCCAACGTCTAGGGGCTTCTTCTGGTGTCGCAGTCACAGAATCGGTCCCGCCTTCAGGACGGAGACACGAACCCGCAGCCCTGAAACAGGACCACAACGCCCCCCTCTCCAGCAGGCGCCTGCCAGTGGGCTGTGTCCAGGGACTCTTGTGGCCAGCGCCTCTGAACCACTAGGCTGTCCTTTCCAAAACGTCCTCCATCCCGGGTGGCCACAAATCACAGGCAAGCCAGACAGCTCATCTGGATGGCAGAGCCCCTTCCGAGATGTCCGCACCCGTCATCCATCCCATGTGCGCACCGCTTGGACCACCGTGCCGGGGACGTCTGTTTCAGCACACGGGGGCTCAGTCCTCCCCGATAAGCGCCCGGGACTGACGCGCCTGCCATTCAAGATCTCGCAGTGCTTCATTAGTTCACATGAATCATCGGGTTTTGGAATGGCAGGAGTAACTAAAATTGGAGAGCTTAGTATACTGTCTACCACCTGTAAGCACATCTGTATTAATGAATCAGGACAGCTCTATAGAAGGTCCCAGAATCCCCGAGGCTTATTGGTTCCTTTAACCGGGAAGGATGGGATTCAAGCTGGTTTCAGGCTTCGCTGGACCTGGGGGTCAAACACCTTCAAGATCCTCTGTCTTTTCGCCTGTAGGCTCTCCTTGTTTGTTGACCTCATTTTCCCCTGGTGACAACGGGCTTCCTCCAGGTGGTATAGGTGGAAGAGGATTTCGGAGCCATGGATAATGGCAGGCTTATGCCACCCAGCCGAGGAGCCCAGGGAAAGAACAGAGGTGTCCCTCCCCACTTCACACCATCTTCACCTGTGATAATGGCTGGCTCGCCTCCCGCGGGTGTGGGGCAGGGTTCTGCAGGAGTTTGGGTGGCTCTGCTGTGGTCAACTGAAGGGCACCCCCTAGTCCCATCTCCAGGATCCCTCTTTCCACTCTAAATTGCGCCTTTCGCGTTTTCTCTCCTCCACCAGACTGAGTGCTTATGGAACAAAGGCTGTCTGTTCCTTTCTGCGCCCCCAGCCACTGACACATCCTGGGTATTGTGCTCCGTTTCTACCCCTGCGTAATGGCCCAGAGCGACCGACCGTGCATTAACATCTCGCACTTTCCGTGGGGCGAGGGCAGACACAGCCTAGCCGGGGGCTCTGCTCCGGGTCTCAGGCAAACTGTCGCCAGGCATCTCCTCTGAGGTGAGGGGTGGAGCAGCTCATGTGCTTGTTGGCAGAATTCATTTGCCTGAGGCTGTGGGAGGTCCTCTCTCCCCTGCTCCGTGGCCCGCTCCCCAGCATGGCTGTCTGCACATTCAAGACCAGCAAGAGAAAGCCCCTTCAGCTCTGAATCTCCTTTTCTGGGGAAATCCTGGACGCTCTTATAAAAGACCCCACCTGATCAGGTCAGGCCCAGCCAGGATAATCTCCCTTTCCATTACTTCAAAGTTAACTGCTCAGAGACCTTAATGACATCTTCAAAATCAGTTCATCTTGACCATATAACAGAACCTAATCATGGGAGTGAAATCTCATCCCATTTGCCAGGGTCAGCACACTCGGTGGGAGAGTACATGGGGAAAGCACGTCAGGGAGCAGGAATCCTGGGGGCTGTTTCTGAATGCTGCCTGACACAGATACTTGTTGAATGTCAGCGGGTGGGTGAATGAATGAATGAACTACACTAATGAATGAATCACAGATGACAGGGGGGATAGGATTACTATCCAAGATCTACTGCCAATTCTAACCAGAAAGGAAAGTTCGGTGTAAATAATGCCGCTCTGAAAGTAGACACACACGAACATTGCTCTCCAAACTCATGACAAGGTGTGCGCCTATTTTTAACGTATGTCGGGGGGTCACAGTCCACTCAGGAAGAAATGTTCTGCAACGCCAGGGGAACACGTGTTTGTGATAGGGGCACCCACCACAGTGGGATGAGGGTCCCCTTTCCAGGTGCTTGGTCTGGGGCTGAGGCTCAGGGCTCCCTGGGACACTGAGACACACTTTGGAAAGGCCCAGCTCTGCCTCTGGGCACCTGCAGGAGCACCTGTGTCTGTGAGGACGGGGAGGCACTCCGCCAGGACCAGAGGACAGGCATGCTCTGCATCATTCCTGAGAACACACGGATGTTGCGAACACACACACACACACACCCACGGCTGCAGGTATGTGTAGCACGTTTCCCTGCGCAACCTAGCTCACCTGCACAGCATAGCTCACCTGCCCGCCCGCACTCTGTCTTAGAGAAATTCGAAAGACACAGAATAGTGCAAAGCCTGGTGTCACAAGCACCCTTATTCCTACTGTGTCAGCAACTGCTGTAATCTATCTTATCTCCACCAGTCACTATTATCATTAATAAGAAAATATTACAGATACAATCAAAGCGCACTATAATCCCCACACAGAGGTCCACACCCCTCCTACTGCCAAGAATTCGGTATGTCCATTAAATTGTTTATAGTTATATATGCTGTGTGCATGTGTAAATATGTATGTCTAAATATCCATAAACAATGTGCAAGCATGTTTTACTCCGGTAAATACTATCATAGCACATGCATCATTGTACACCTTTATGTGTTTGAGGTCTGTCGATAAAATGTATCGATCAAGCTCACTTATAACCACTGCATAGTATTTCACCATATGAATAAACTCAGTCTCTATCCATCTCCTGGACACTGAAATCATTCCCACCTCAGCGAAAAATGTTGCACTCAACATCTTTTATAAGTCTTCACCTGCGCATGTGCTGGTGCTGACTTGGGAGCGGATGCTGGTCCTGCTGACAGGGGCATCCCTGGGGCACAGGACAGGAGCGTGTTCAGCATCACAGGCTGCTCCTCTGGGAGTCTCCAGGCGCCCAGACCCCCATGCAAACTCCGTCTGCAGATGACAAGGGCCATTTTGCTTATAGCCCCACCCGAACTTGATATCGCCACACTATGTAAATTTTGCCAACCCGCTGAAAAAAAAAAATCCCTAGTTATTTTAATTAATTTGCATTTCCCTGGTTGTTAGCCTCTTCCCCTGTGTGGATTGGCCCTCTGCATTTTCTCTTCTGTGAACCGATGGCCTACCCGCCTTTGCTGGGTTTTCTGTCGGCAGAGGCCACCAGCTCTGGCCCTCCTGTCCGCTGCTTCCTGCGGGAAGCTTCACGTCTGCACCATCGAACACCTTCTCCTAACTGACGCTTCACAACATTCCTTTGGCTTTCCGTGATGGTCCTTTGGCTTTCAGTGGTGGGCGGTGGGGTGTAATGATTCACATCTGTCCTTTGGTCAAACCATCACTGAGAATATGACCCACACTATTATTAAAAAATCCCTCCTAAAAAAGCCCATGTAACAAACTCCTCCAGGTCTCAGAAATCGTCACAACTGTATCCATTAAATATGACACGTGAACTCCTCTTGATAGGAATAGTCTGGTAAATATCTCAGTAACCTAAGGATACTCCCTTGGTCACTGCTTATGTTTCCAAATTCGTGAAGGCCAGAACATTCAGAGAAAAGTTTTCTGTGCATCTTTAAAAGACTCGCTTCTGTAGTCTGAGGTAGTATTCCCGCTTTCCAGCTACTCTGTGTGCATGTGTGTATGTGTGTATTCCCTCTTTTTTGGGGTTTGTATATTATTGCAATTTCTGATTTTACTCTTGCCCATTTCATGCTAAACACTGTGTATCCTTACAGGGAGGAAGAGGCGGTAAAGCGTGTAAGTAAACCCATGACCTTCAGAAAAAGGAACTGGGTGTGCACCACAGCTCTGCTCCTTACTAGCGATATGATTTTCAGTTTCATAGCCTGAAAATGGGATGTGGTCTGCACTTCCTAATGCTGGGGTGTTGTGAGGGTTCCAAGGTCCAGCACCGGTGCAGTGCCCGGGACGTTGACCGGCAGGTAGCACAGCGCAATAACTAGTCTCAGCTGTCGCTAAGACTAAACAGACATACACGTGCTTTGCAGAAAGAGATTCATCTGTGCCGACAGCACCTGCCCGAGTGAACGTAACAAATAACATAACGAACATCGCGGTCCAAGTGGAAAGCACATTCTCCATCCAGGAGCTTTTAGGGCTGGAGCAGTTGCACACGTGGCCCCACCCGTCCGTGGTCTGGAGCCGGTTTGGGGTGGACACTGCTGGGCCCCCCATACCGTATATACCTATTTAAAACTCAGCTGGGACTTCGGTGAGGCCTGCCCTCACAGCTGGGTGACTCAGAGGCCCGAGGACCTTGCTGAAGCGGCTCTGATCGGGGGAGACTACACACCCCCTCCTTCCCATCAGCTCTGAACTGCCACCCCAGGCCCCACTGATCAGCTGGCCACGTGGGCGGACCTCCTGCCTCCTGCCCAGGCAGCTTCTCATCTTGCCGTGCCAGGCCTCCCCAGGCGAGACAGACCGGAGCTTCCCCCAGGACTGTCCTGACCTCACCCCCGTCTCCTGCTGCCATTTGTCACAGGCCTCGGGGGTCGCTTTTCTCTTCCGAATATTTCATCTCCCCAGGGCTTCCCATTTTCTGAGAGCAAACATTAGAAGCTCTTACAGTGATAAAAAAAAAATTCAAAACTAATGCTCCATTTGATAAAAATAGAAATCTCTCGTGTGTCTGATGTCTAACGGAAGTCACTTTCTATAGCAAGACTTAGTTTCCTCCAGCTTTGTTTTCAGAGCATTTTATCCCCAAACAAAATTCTGGTAGGCCCCCACCTGAACAGGTTTCGAGCTGCAGCGCTACCAAAACAGTCTACATTGAACTGTTCAATGAGGCTTTTTTTTTTTGTAATTTAAAAAGTCTTACATATTAGTAATTAATATAATTAAATAGCATGCGATGATATAAAATAAGAAAGTAATCTCCTTTGGCATTACTCCCTATGGCTCACAGTTTATTCTAAACCTTTCCGGAAGTCGGTCTTCTAAAAACGTTGATGCATAAACATATACAAACATCTCTAGTTATTTCTCTCAAGATATTTATGGATATTATGTATCATACATAAACATGGATTGTATGCCAAGCACCATTCTAATTGTTATTCATCTATTAAAATCTTTTGTTTTTTTTAAGATTTTATTTATTTATTTGACAGAGAGAGACACAGCGAGAGAGGGAACACAAGCAGGGGGAGTGGGGGAGGGAGAAGCAGGCTTCCCGCGGAGCAGGGAGCGCGACGCGGGGCTCGATCCCAGGACCCCGGGATCATGACCTGAGCCGAAGGCAGATGCTTAACGACAGAGCCACCCAGGCGCCCCTCTATTAAAACCTTTGATCCGTATGTCAACCTTATGAGTTAGTACTATTATTTTTCTCATTTTCCAAAGAAGGATGCTAAGATCTGCAAGGGCCAGTGACTTACCAGGGTCACAGCTAGTGAGTGGTGATGCTGGGATCTGGACCTGGACTCAGGCAATCTGAGCTGAGCACTGACTTACCTACAATACTCCTGTCCTTCAGTTTATATACTGGACTATATATATGTGTGTGTGTGTGTGTGTGTGTGTGTGTGTGTGTGTGTATACTATATATATATAAACATTGTTCCCTGTCAGTACACATATAAAACATTTTATGGGGGGGACAAGAATTTAAATAGTACTAAGTTGTTTTTAAAGTTAAGTTTTAAATACCATTTATTTCCTTTGTAGAGAATCAACTGCACTTGGTTAGAATAGTCTATTCATATCAAAACTCCTGTTTCTAGACAGCTGCGTGAGCTCTAGAGATCATTTCCTGTTCCAGTCCCTCCTTCCTTCATCTGTGTCACATTGCTTTAATGGCTACATAATATTCCACCAAATGAATAGCCTGTCACTTTCTTTACTCTTTGGACAAATAGATCGTTTCCTGTTGTAAGATGCATCTTATGCATGCCTGTGCAGGAGGCGCTGGGTCAAAACACAAGTAAACTAAAATTTTAAAATAGGTTGTTTTCCTCCCAGAAGATTACATAAACTTACACTCTTGCCCACAGTGTATAAAAAAATTTTCTCTATACACTTACCAACACAGGGAATTAACAAACCTCTGCCTAGCTACCCATCAGATAGCTGTGAACCTGTTCCCTTGTTTTAATTACAAATTCCCTAGATAGGAAGGAGGTTCTGCATCTTTTCATATCTTTATTAGCCCTGTTAATTTGGGTTTCTGCAGAGTATCTGTTCACATCTGATGCATTAGTTTTGTCTGTTAGGTTGTTTGAAAATTTCCTAGTAATTTATAAGAGCACTGTGTACGTGAAAAAATTTACTTTCAGTCAAAATATGCTCCATTTTTTCCTTCAGACTATTGCCTAACTTTTTGTGGTATTTTTGATGTGCTTAATTGTTTTAAAATATTTTATTTGTTTATTTGTCAGAGAGCACAAGCCGGGCGGAGCGGCAGGCAGAGGGAGAAGCAGGCTCCCCGCTGAGCAGGGAGCCCCATGCAGGACTCGATCCCAGGACCCTGGGATTATGACCTGAGCCGAAGGCAGACACTTAACTGACTGAGCCACCCAGGCCTAATTTTTTTTTAATGTGGTTACCTTATCGGTCTTTTGTTTATGGCTCCCAGGAATACCCACTTGTGTCACTTCACTTGCCCATCACAACAGCACCCAGAGACACGTATTAGTGTCCCATTTCCCCTTGGAGCAAACTGAGGCACTAAGACGTTAAGTGACTAGCCCAAAACCACACAGCCACTACTGGCTGAAGCCGGGTCCAGAGTCTGGAACTCCTTCGTTCCCCATGCACGGCTTCTTTACAACCCCACAGCCTATCACATCCTCCGAAAAGGGTTTTCAAGTAGTCATTGTGTTTACAACCATTTTTTCAAACCTGTAAATGACATGATAAACAGACAAATAGAAGCACAAATAGGCCTCTGTGCTGACCTTTTCAAATATTTAGTTGGTTATATAAGAGGAGGAAAACGAGACTGCCCTTGCCATTCACACGCGGGGGATGTGACCCCACTCGCTCGCCAGGACCTGGGCCACCTGCTCGCGGAGAAGCCTGTACCTCTTAGCCAGAGCCCAGCTCTCCCCCAGATATCTGCCCGGGCATCTCAGCCTCCTGGACACCTCCACTTAGCTCTTTCAGGCCCTATGGCCAAAAACTAAAGAGAACAAACTGAGGGTTGATGGAGGGAGGTGGGGGAGGGATGGGCTAGATGGGGGATGGGTATCAAAGAGGGCACTTGTGAGGAGCACTGGGTGTTGTATGTAAGTGATGAACCACTGAGTTCTACTCCTGAAACCAAAAGTGCGCTGTACGCTAACTAACTAGAATGTCAATAAAAATTAAAACAAAAACCCGTGCCCAGAACTGAGCGCGCCAGGTCTCCACTCAGCTGGGCCAGCAGGGGCTCCGGCCGCAGGGCGGGGCCCCCGAGCTCCCCGCTTCAGTGGCACAGACCTCCAGATTCCACCCGGGGGCCCTGCCCCAGGAGCCCTCTCCTGCGCGGCCCGCCCCCGCCCCGCCCCGCGCACTCCCCCCGCAGCAGCCGCCCCACGTCATCTCTGAAGCGAACTGCACCGCCGCCCCGCCCCCGCCCCGCCCCGCGCACTCCCCCCGCAGCAGCCGCCCCACGTCATCTCTGAAGCGAACTGCACCGCCGCCCCGCCCCGCCGCAGGCCTCTGGGCGCTCGGAGCGGAAGTCCACGCTCCCGGCCGCCAGTGGCCCCGCGGGGCCGCCCCCCCAGCTCGAGGCGCAAGGCCCCTCCCAGGCCGGAGGCGGAGCCGCGGGTCTACACCGCCCGCCCAGGACCGCCCAGCCTGGCCCGGCAGTCTCCGGCCCTGCCAATCTCGGGGCGGGGCGGGGCGGGGCCTGTCTGCCCGCCTGGGCCAATCCGGGGGCGTGGGGCGGGGCCTGGGCTGAGGCTCCGTCCCCCGGCCCGGGCGCTGCGGCCTCGCAGACCCAGAGCCGGCCTCCGCCACCCGCGCACCCGGGCCTTGACCCCGCAGCCACGCGCAACCCTTGGCGCTATGGACCCTGCGCTGGCCGCGCAGATGAGCGAGGAGGTGGCGGAGAAGGTGCTCCAGTACCGGCGGGACGAGTCAGGATGGAAGATTTGCCGGGAAGGCGTGAGTGAGGAGCTGGGCAGGAAGGGGTCGCGTGCGCCCTGGGGCTGGGGTCTCCGAAGACCCTAGGCTCCTCTTCCTGCTCCTTTCTGTTCTCTAATACCCTGGAGCTGGATTGGGTAGGGGTAGATTCCGTTGAGGGTTGTTTCTTTAAAAAATCCTGGGCCTGTTGTGTGCACTAGGACCCCGGGAGATGTATCTGTCCCTTTCATTGAGTGACTTGCCCAAGGTCAGCTGGCTAGCAAATGGTGGTGAGGCTCCAGAGCCTATCCTCATCTTAGCATGAGCCTCTCCCCGTTCCCAGGAGGGTGGCACGGGAATAGTTTTTGCCTATGCGAGGCTTCTAATTTTTAAGGAATAGGTGGAAATTGCTTGAGGAGACAAATGGCATGGTGGCTTTTAGGAAGTTTGAAAAACCCCCAGGGCTCTTCGAATCAGCCAGGTCAGATCACATCTCTTGAGGCTCCAGACTTCTCTTCTGTATAGCACAGGGGATTGGGTCAGGTGATCTCCCAGAGCCTTTCCAGCTCTAAATTCTACGATTCTGTGCCTTTTGACAGAATGGAGTTTCAGTTTCCTGGAGGCCATCTATGGAGTTTCCAGGGAACCTGTAAGTGCATGCCTTGTCAAAGTTTGTCAGAGGTGCTACTCCTTCTTGATGTCTCTGTGGGTTTGCTTCCTAAAATAATTCCAGTCTACCCTAGCACCCTGGAATCCACTTGCCAATTATATTCCGGAAAAGCTTCTGTTATTATTATCTAAATCATTTCCAGCAAACTGTATCTCGTGAAAACGCACGGTCTGTTTCTGCAGGTCTGAGGGGAGGTGGGCTGGTTAACTCTCAGCCCCTGATCTGCAAGGGTGCCGGAAAGAGCAATGACAGATGTGGCGGTTAGTCCTCCTGTATGATCCCAGGATCAAAAGCTTTGGTGGGGTTCCTGGGCTCACATTCCTTCTTGCGCTCCAGGTACCGGGGAGAAGGAATCGTGAACGCGACACCAGAGAAGGTGTGGGGCTGCATCAAGCCGCTTGCTGGGACCCTTCGGGACAAGTGGGATGAGAATGTGAGCAGCTTTGAAATTATCGAAAGCCTCACTGATGTAAGTCTCTCTGAGCGCTGTTACCCTAGCAAGTAACCTGACCCTGTCCCTCTGGAGGGGGTCAGGGACACCTTTTGGCAAGGGCAGGACCCCGCACAGCCCCAGTCTGCTGCAGGTGGGAAACCCTGTGACCAGATGGGTGGAGAAGTCCTAAGCGGAGCTCAGAGAAATCGCAGGTGCTATGAAGGCGGGCAGCGCGAATGTGGGCTCTGAGGTTGCTAAAAGCTGCGGCTGGATTTGATTCATCAGCCTGGGTGTGAAATAGTGCCCCTTGATGGGGCCGTGATGATGAATCCAGAGTCGTGGCCAGAGCCAGCGTTCTCTGCCCAGCTGTAGGGATTACAGTTTCTCCATTGGTACAATGTATGTCGTCCAAGCTAGCGCTGCCCAGTAGAACTTTCCAGAATGATGGAAATGTTCTGTAACAACCCTGTCCACTACAGTAGCCCCTAGCCCCCATGGGGCCACAGAGCACTTGAAAGGTGTCTAGTTGGAGGAAACGAATTGTTCACTTTATTTATTTTTCATTACTCTCAGGGTAAATTTAAATAACCACATGACGCTAGTGGCGTAATTCTAGGTGCTTCTGTCCTGAGAATATTGAGCGTTAGGAATTTGTAGCATTAAGAACACACCTCGTTTTGATTACAGAAGTTAAGAAGGAAAAAAAAACTCGTAGCCAAAACTAATAATGAAGTTGCCTTGGGGAGATGTTGCCAACCTGTTTGATTCTGACATCCATAGACGTGACACCCTCTTGCGTGTTTACACAGATGGTGTTGTGAAACCTCAGGCCATAGCTCTGTGCTGGCCCATCTGGAGGACCCAGGTGTTCTTGGCCCGGACCAAAATTCACATTTCAGTTCATTGTCAAGAGTTTATGTGGGTATTTCCTGAAGGGTGGGGCACACATCCCCGAGATACAAAGGATATTAGGCAAACACTGAAATTGAATCAGACGTGATGATGTCACCGGGACTCGGTTCTTTTTTAATTCCTCTCCTAGCTTGAAGGGGAGAGTTTCAGTTAGGTGCTAATGTGCCTGTGACTCCCATTTAACTCTTGGCTAATCTCCTTTATAACAAAACGGGACAGCTGGCCTCAACCTCAGAATCAGAATTAGAGCCCAGCAATCCTTTGTGTGTATATTTTGCAGATAGTTAAGTAGCATCCTTTTAAAATAAATTTGTCCAAGTTTATAAAAGTGAGCACATTTAGATAAAAATATTAAGTGAACAGCAACATAAGGGCTACCAGAGAGAGTAAAAAAATTGGGAAGACAATATACAAATAATTATACACACATGCTTCGAGTTGAGAAACCATGGGCTAAGGCCCTTTACAACCTAACACAAATGTGACAGAATGACATATATGGAGTTTCCTTACTGAAGGTAACCATGGCTGCATTTCTGTAGGGTGTTTAGACTTGGGAGTCGGGGAAGGTAAGGAGAAAGGACTTTCATATATGCTAAAGAAGACCCTGGGATACTGTAGGCTTGGCGATTAGCAAGCTAAGGTTGCTTTAGCCTCTAGGAAAGCCTGAACAGTAAGATAATTGAAAGTTTCCCGGAGGAATGTCACACATACCCACTCAGGAATCGGGGGTGGGGGTAGGTTGCAGGTTGTCTGCCGGTGCTTTGTCCTCAGCTAGCCTTCTGCTCCCTCCTCAATGCTACACGGTCTCTCTCTGAGCGCTCTGGTTCTTTCTAGGAAGGCATGCCTGCTTCCCTGCCTGGGGCCCCAGGGGACCCTCAGTCCTTGGCCTAGGGCTGAGCCAGTGTGGGCCCAAAGCAGCCCCCACTCCCTCCCCCCTCCCCTGTACCCTGCCTGACCCTGTCAGTTCTGTCCTGCAAGTTTTCAAATGTTTTGCATGCCTATCTCCAACAGACTTCTGGGAAGTCTTACTTCATCCCCACACATGCGCTTGACACCTAACATTTAGTTAACGTCTAAAATTTTCATCATAAATTGCAAAGAATGACTTTTTTTAAAAAACATTTTATTTATTTATTTGAGAGAGAGTGAAAACGATCACAGAGGCAGAGGGAGAAGCAGACTCGCGGCGGAGCGGGGCGCCCGACGCGGGGCTCGATCCCAGGACCCTGGGACCATGACCTGAGCCGAAGGCAGACGCTTAACCCACTGGGCCACCCAGGCTGCCCCTAAAAGCATGCCATTTTTAACATGTGATAAATCAGGCAATTTTGAGCAAAACGATGACTTCATTCTTTTAGATGTATCTGCATGACACGAAGTTTTATTTACTATCATTTATTTTAAAAATACATTGATGTGATGTGGGCCAGGAGCGAAGGGCGAAGAAAGAATTCTTGAGTCGCCCGGCTAGCTCAGTCGGTAGAGCATGAGACTCTTAATCTCAGGGTCGTGGGTTCGAGCCCCACGTGGGGCGGGCTCTACATTTGGGCGCCTGGGTGGCTCCGATGGTTAAGCGTCTGCCTTCGGCTCGGGTCATGATCCCGGGGTCCTGGGATCGAGTCCCGCGTCGGGCTCCCTGCTCCTTGGGAGCCTGTTTCTCCCTCTGCTTCTCTCTCTCTGTCTCTCATGAATAAATAAATAAAATCTTAAAAAAAAAAAAAAGAATTCTTGAGACGTGTTAGGTGCAGAAAGGTGCTTTTATTAAGGCACAGGGACAGGACCCGGGGCAGAGAGCTCTGCACTGGGGCTGTGAGGGGCTATTGATTATATACAGTGTTAAGTTGGGGGGTAGAGATAGAGGAAGTTTCCAAAAGGATTTCCGTATGCTGAAGAAGACTTCCAGGATCCCGGAGGCCTGGCTGTGATCGAAAGCTAAGGTTGCCTTTTGCCTCTAGCAAAGCTTTGACAAGAAGGCAGTCCTGGGTTCCTGGAGGAATATCGTACTCCGCCTGACTCAAGGATTTGTCCTTTGGCTGCAAGTTTGTAAGGAAATTTAATTTTATCCACTTTCTTTTACCTTAGTTCTCATCATTTCTTGAACTTATTTTTCCATTGCAAGTAGGCTACTGAATTTTCATCCTGGTACATTTATTCTTCAAAGACATCATCCTTCATCATAAATATGTACATGAATCCTATGTATATATATTTATGTATATAATATATCTCCTGTGACCTTAAGATACATTACAAATGTGGATGCAGGACTGTTATACGTAAAAAGTAATCTATTTTACATCTCTCGGTGAGGGGAATGGGAGGTCCTTTCTCAAGTTAATTCATGTGCCCATGAAAAGATAGGACTTACTGCTAGAAGGAGAGGGGCGCCTGGCTGGCTCGGTCAGTGGAGTAGGTGACTGTGGACCTCGGGGCTGTGGGTTCGAGCCCCACATCGTCGGATGCAGAGATGACTTAGAAATGAAATCTTTAAGGAAAAAAAAAAAAAGACAGAAAGGTGGAGCCTTCGGTGGACAGTAACTGGGAATAGAGGAAGACACGGGCTGCTGGTGAGCTGAGGTCCTGGAGAAGGGGAGAAGAAGCTGACCTGCGGTTCCTCCTTGCCATTCAGGGGAATGGCGAGAACGCAGAGAAGGAGCCCTCCCATGCAGACTGGTATTTATCAGCTTGATTTTGAGAAATCCCAAGTACTCGAATTCTGAGTTGGACAGATAGGTGACAGATGGGCAGCAGGATGGACACAGAGCCGGGTGCAAGTTTATGGATTTATCACGTGTTGCTGCCTTTGGCATTTCTTATCAATACTGTAAGTGCTCCTTCGGGAATGATGCATCCCACAGCAGGAATCGGGACAAGAAGAATTCCGAAGTGCCAAACTGCCTTGTTTCTTACAGCAAGCTCTGGTCTTAAGAGGGGAGAACGTGGGATTCTAACTCCAGCATGCCATGCCTTGCTCAACTATTGGAATCAGCATCCTGACGTGTCCCCCTGGTGCCCTGGGAGACTTGGCACCCAGGGACCGGGCCTGCTAGGGAGATTCCAGATGGGTAGGGTGTGCCGTGCGTTTGTCTCAAGTGGAAAGGGAGAGGCTGTGTGAAGGTGAGCCTGCGCTCAGGCTGGTGTTTTTAGGAAGAACGCAGGGAGGCTGAGTCATCTGGACATGGATTCCCAGTGCCCCCCGGGATTGCATGCCCACCTGAAGACTCAGACCCTGTGGGCAGAGGTGTCTCTGCCAAGACGCTCCGCGCCCCAGTCTTAAAACCCAGTCCCTTCAAGTGCGGTCCCTTCTTGCCCATGCCACACCCCAGAGAGCTCCGTCCCATCCTACACCTGACCCGTTCTTCTCCCCTGTGACCCTGGAGGGGTTGCTGCTGGAGGCGGAGAGGGGTAGGATAAAGCCTGGGTGGGTTGGGGCGACCTTGCCCTCGAGGTGGGAGAGTGGACCGGTGGGGTGTTCTGAGACTGGGTGAGGCTCAAGGGGTCCTCCCTCCAGGACCTTGCTCTGAGGGCCAGACTCCTCATTTCCCAGACGCTGGGTGTGGGGTGGGGCCCAGGGCAGCTGGACTCCTCCGTGCTTTGACAGATGCTCTGCGTGAGCAGAACCGCCAGCCCCTCAGCCGCCATGAAGCTCATTTCCCCCAGAGACTTCGTGGACTTGGTGCTCGTCAAGAAGTATGAGGATGGGACCCTCAGTTCCAATGGTGAGTGACAGCCGGGGTGTCACCAGGTGCAGGGGGAGCGCGTGCCATGGGGGGCCAAGGTGAGAGGGTGCACAGGCCAGTCATCCGACAGTGACCTCACAGATGTGGCCAGCACCCTTTGTCGCTGCTGAGGCTCAAGGTCTCCACTGTCGGTGTGCGGGGTTGTCGCTCTGTCCCCTCCCTCCTGCCACGGCGCACGTCCCACTGCCTCCCGAAAGCTGCAGCCCCTGCCATATCTGCGGATCTTCCACGTGGGCACAGAGGGCGGATCAGAGGGGGTGCCTCCCCCCTGCCGCCAAGCCTTCCACTGTGGAATGTTCTTTTCTGTAAGATGCTGGCAGGCGTGGGAAGCCGTGAACATGGGTGGGTGCGTGTGTGGGTTTGTATGTGTACGTATGTGAGTGTGTGTGTGTGTGTGTGTGTGTGTGTGTGTGTGTGTGTGTGTGTGAGGGTAAGGGATGGTGGGGGCGCTCAGGGGCAGGTCCCGGGGCACCATGCTGACTCCTCAGGCTCCAGATGGGGGGGGGTTGCATGCACTAGGGGTGAGGGCGTAGCTCACCTCCCGTTTTGCTCTGTCTTCCAGCTGTCAACGTGGAGCACCCATTGTGTCCCCTGAAGCCAGGTTACGTGAGAGGCTTTAACCACCCTTGTGGCTGCTTCTGCGAGCCTCTGCCAGGGTAAGGACAATCTCCCGGCCTGAGTGACATGCCCAGACCTACCCATAGCTTACTGCGGACCTTCTGTTCAATGGGCGCGTGAATTACAATTTGCAGTAGTAAACCTGCCTTACGGCCCCGCGGGCTTTGACATTACGGAGCACTGTTCTGAACACGTCAGTGACGCAGCGTGCCCGTTTCCCTAGGGAGCCCGAGAAGACCAACCTGGTCACATTCTTCCAGACCGACCTCAGCGGCTACCTCCCACGGAGTGTGGTAGACTCCTTCTTCCCCCGCAGCATGGCGGGGTTCTACGCCAACCTGGAGAAAGCCGTGAAGACCTTGTACAACTGACGTTCTCACCTACTGGCCGAGGGCTCCCGTGACTCACGCAGAGCTCCCAATGGCGGGGTACCGGAGAGCCCCGAGGGCCGGTTTTCAGCCTTTGGGACCCGCTTGGGGACAGCTCGTCTCCGAGAAGCTGGCTGGAGTGGCCCCCGCCGCCCCGCTCCCCCTGCCCCCTCGGGGCCGGCTTGGGGGAGTCGCTCCTGTGCCCTCTCTGCTGGTAGGAAAAATACATTCACTGTTTCTTTTAGAATCGGTCGTTCCCACTCTTTCCTGCTGTGCTAACTCCCGTGTCCCCAGCAAACCCAGGCAGCCTGCATCTGCCGCAAGCCAACTGCAGCCTTGGGTCGGGTAGTGTCTGGAATGATGGTGAGCGGAGCAGGCCTCTCCTGCCTCTGAGGAGCGCCTTCTCTCTCTCGGCGTTCGCCTTCTCCTCCCCTCTGTCTGGAGGCCGGGCTGGAGTCCTTGCTGGTCGGGCCACACTGCTGTCAGCATGAAGGACGGGAGGGCGGGTCCCCTCCGGCAGCCCTGGCTGGAGTCCCCGCTCCGGGCTCTGCTCTGAGGCCGCACGGGCCCTCACCAGCCTGGCCCAGAGTGTGCGTCGTCGGAACCGGGGAGCACGGCCTTGCCACCTGGAAGGGGCCTCAGCAGCCACACGAGGTCCCTTCCCTGTCTCCGGTCGGGACCGCACAGCCTGCGGGTGAGGAACATCCCTGTGTCTGGCCACAGTGACCTTGTGATGGCAGTGACAAGCGGAAGACAGTCCCCTTGTGCGTAGTAGCTTATTCCCCACCCTCGAGTCCTGGGGTGTCTGTCTCCGGATGTGCCGAAGTGCGTGCAAGCTTTGATACAGGAAAGCTCCGTGTCAAGGGGTTAGAGAGAGCCCCCTTCTTATGGATTGTGATGTGGCTACAGATCCCACAGTCATGCCATTGGGATGATCCAGCTAACTTATCAAGAAAGCTTCACCAGACTCTTGGATTTGTTTAGATTTCATTCCCGCAGTAAGTACGTAGCAGGTCCTTACTCTGCTGGGCACCAGCTCAGGACACCCCGGAAGCTGCCCGTGCCGCCCTGTCTAGTAGGGTGGAAAGCCAGCCCCCCGAGGACCTGGGCCACGGGGTCCATCGGGTGAAACTGTGCACTGGACTAGGAGTCCGAAAACGTGCACCTGGCCCGGTGCCTACCACTCACTCGGAATTTCTGTTCCTGAACAGTGCTTTCACCTGCTCCTGCTTCGACGTCCTGTCTTTATAGGACAATGTAGGGACGTGAATAGCAATCCGGACGTAGCCTGCTGCTTGAGTCCGTGCAGCTGAAATGACGTATGGTCTGGTAAGACACGGCTCAAAGCAAAGCACCGGGGCAGCCTGAGAGAGGCCCTGGGGAGGGTGCACGTCCATGGGGTGGAAGTGGGTCCCTGGCGGTGTTTGGGGATGACCGGAAGCCGCTTGCCGAGGCGCTGTTCTCTGCCTCTCCTCCGCTCTGAAGACGTTGGCCAGGGACGGCCGATTCTCCCGTGTAAATCCCAGCACCACGAAGTGCTAATGGATGAGCTCTTGTGTTAAGACCCTGCTGGCTCCTGGACGGAGGACCCTCCACCCCACTCCACCCCGAGCCTGGAGACTGGAAACTTGACCCCTGGTGGCGTCCTGAGTCGGGGAGAGGGCGATGTTCTGAAGCAGGAGGAGGGACTGGAGGACTGTGGGCTCACCCCCAGCCGTGTCCTAGTTCTGAGACAAACCTGCCCAGACGCGCGGGACGCCTTCTCTGTGTCCCTGGCCGTGTGCTTGTGCGTGTCGCTGGCTCCCACTGCTGACGGAAGGCCACTCCTCCTTCCCTGGGCTGGACCACATGCCCGACCTGGCTGCTTGCCCAGCAGTTGCCCAGTTGGCTCTGCGAGATGGGCTGGGTGTACCTCCGAGTCTGCGTGTCCTCATCGGCCAGCCCAGGGCAGGACAGGTAGGGTCCTGTGGCGTGCCTGTGGAACTCAGTCAGCCTTCCAGGGCTGGATCGCGGTGATCGTCAGTGTTCGTTAAACCCGAAGAACCGGTCCACACGGTGTCTCCGAGTCCTTGTCTCTGTGTAGGGCTTGACAAAGTTCAGAAGGGTTATGCACAAGGCAGGAAGCAGGACGCGACTACTGTAAGCCCGCTGCTTCCCGCGATGAATGAGTCAGCGAGCTGATGCCCACTACAGTGACGTCACACACAGCATTTGCGTGAAGAGGGGCCCCCGGCAGGTTTTCTATGAGTTCACTGCCAGGAAACAGTCTTTGCTTCCTGTGGACCCTGGAGAAGCCACCAGACTCCACTGACATGGCCCCAGCACTCCTGGCCTGGGAATAACTCGTTGGCATGTTGCCTCCAGTCTCCACCGTGATCACAGGGCTGGGGCAGGGCTGGGACGCTGCCCGGGGTCTGGTCAGGGAGCGCTGGTTGCTGCTAATACGCCCCTTTGTCCTGAGTGTGGCCGTCAGGCATTAAGAGATGAACAAACCAAATACCCCTTTGGTCAGGCACTGTTCTGTCCGTACCAGATCACAGAAAAGAAGGACGTAATCTCTGCCCCAACATCCACCAGCTTGGGTGGGTCACCTGCGGTCTCCGGGTCTTGGTGCCCTCATCAGTACAATGGCACAAAAAAACCACACTGTGTAGATAGCACTGTGATTATTAAAGACTGTGTCCACTGACCACCAGCCCGGTGCTCAGCGCGGGGTAGGTGAATGGTAGCAATATTTCATTTACGCTCTTGTACACGTGCTGGTCCATGCTGTTGGCACACCTGCCCACGTTTTGAGTCTCACCTGTCCTGGAGTCCTTTCCCCGCCACCCGGTACCACCCTAGGCCTAGGATCATGTCTCCAACCCGACCAAAACCAGCTTTGCACGTGTTTTGTGTGGTAGATTGTGTTTTCCCAAAATAGCCCCGCAGCGTCTCCCCTCGCCTTGCACCTGGGCCAGCACCCCCAATAAGGTCCAGCAGAAGATGCCTTGGGGCTCCGAGGCTGGCTCATAAGAAGGACACACCTTCTACCTGGCTCTCACCCTTGCACCCAGCCGCCATGTTGTGAGGAGGCCCAGGCCCGGGGCGAGGCCCCCTGGGAGTGTCTGGGCTGACGGCCCCAGCTCAGTTCCCAGCCAACAGCCAACATCAGCTGCCAGAGGTGTGAGAGAATGACCCTCTGGGTGCTTGCAGCGCCCAGCCTCTGAGTTGCTCGGGCGGATGCCCAGGAAAGCAGCATGGCCTGTCCCCTCCGAGCCTGCCCACATGGCAGATTCGTGAGAAAAGCGAATGCTCTCTGGGGTGTGAATCATTACACCGTTAGAGGACTTGGAAAATCCGCAAAGCAGGACATGGATCTCATACCAAACTATAACATATCTGTTTTATTTACAGCACCACAGTATTATCATTACGCTCTGTAGACATAGTCTGTATTGGCCACCCTGGTGTGACTCTCTTTTCCTTTGGGGACAACCCTCTTGGCTGGGTGGCATCCCAGAAGGTCTGGACCAGGGCAGCGGCCACCAGGAAGCACATCTCTGCTTTTCCCCATCCGGGCGGGGATTAGCAGCGACCCTGAGAATTCGAGGCTGTGAGGAGCTAGGTGTTACTGGCTTTGGCACCGGTGCTTCGCCTAGGGGTCTCCGGCTGCCGTGGTCCCCTTGGCCTGCAGGCTTTTCCTCCTGATGACAATCGTGACAGGTCCGTCAGGCAACGTCTTGATGATGTTCCAGGCTTCAAACCGCGTGAGGCCCTGCATGGCCGTGCCCGCCAAGTGTAAGATTTCATCTCCTGGCTCGATTGTCTCGCTCTGCTCCGAGGCTGCCCCTGAGTGGGGGAGGAAAATAACGGGTTGCATGGGTGACCAGGGAACAAGGAGGGTTACCTCCGACCCTCAGTGTCCGAGGAGCCAGGACAGCTCGGGAGGGAACAGGGTGCCCATCCCTCGGGAGCTTGGCAGTGGGTCTGAAACGAGGCATCCTCCTCAGACGGTGACCTCGAGGTGGGCACGTCACGTCACGCTCCAGCTCTGTGGCCCTTGGGAAAGATGTAGACTGTGTGTCCCCAGGGAAGGGAGGTTCTGGGCAGCCCCGAGCCCAGAGTCGGGTTGAGACTTCATAGATCATAGAGGCCTCTGGGGAGCTGCTCCCCCTCTGAGCCTCCATGGACACCAGCCCCACACCCTGGTCCACGTGTGGTCTCTCCCCTTCTAATGAGCTCCCCAGGCACTGGGCGATGTGGGAAGGGGACTGTTGAACCTTCATGGCGCGCTGTCTCTGAACGGTCTGGAGGGGAGCCCTGCGTCCATGTAAGAGGACATCGTGTATGGCTTTCATCTTTCATCTTTCAAAAAGAGTGTTACTTTATTGTTTATATTAAAAGAGGATTTCCCATCCGTTTGATACAATGATATTCAGAAACAGTGACTAAAAGCCAATAGTAATGAGAATAAAAACCTGCTGAAATATTTCAGGCCCTTGTACCTATCAGGTGTCCTGCTAACAGTGCGTGCGGGACAATCGTCCCTTTGCACCTGCCAAGAGCCCAAGGACTTGGGTAGCCAGCCGAGCTTCAGAGCTGCTAGTCCACCTTCAAAAGTCAAAAACGTCTTTCCCAGAGTTAGGGTAAACATGGATTCCTGCGGAACGCCCCCAGCGAGCCTCCGTGCCCCCAGGTCCAAACACACCCCACAGCTCTGTGTGGACGAGGAGCCCCCAGCCCCAGGGGCCGTGGTCTCTCAGCAAGTGAGAGGCTGAGCTGGGGCCGGAACCCGGGTCCCTTGACTCCTGCCCAGTGCTCTCTGCCCACAGCTCCCCACTCTGCGGTGCTGGGGTCCAGCTTGAGGAGCAGCGAAGAGTCGGTGGGAGCTGCAGGCCATTCACGATGTTCACGGGAAAACCCAAGTGATCCCCACTTTCAGCCGGCTTGCGCCTCAAGCCATGATGAACAAAATGTCAATGTTTTGAATAAAAACAGGAGCTGTTTTTATTCAAATGGGTCCAGGATTAAGGGGAGGCAAGTGAGGCTGAGTGTGTACAAGTGGAAAGACTCTGTCCTTATTTTAAACTTTGATATTTTGTTCATTATGGATTTCATTTAATGAATTTTTAGAAATAGCGTGTTGAGATTGGCTACTGCGGGTTTGAAGACCCCCTTCTGTGCTGCGCCCCGGGCCGTGCCTCCCCGGCATCGCCCTGGTCCCAGCCCTGCCCAGCTGAACCAAGCCCAGGGCTCAGTCACTTACGAGGACCCAGCGAGCAAGAAGGAGTCAGGGGGTGTCCCGAGCCCAGGAGAAAAGCTAGAAAAAGCAGAATCGAGTCCCTACGTGGCCTGCCTGCCTGCCTCCAGGAGGGCACGGGGTTGTGGGAACCTGATGTGGCCCCGAGGGTGCCCAGAAGCCTTGAGGGGGCCTGGCCCCGACACACAGCTGGAGAGGGTGCAAAGACGCAGACGCACACCACACCTTTGAAAATCCTGTTCACGGTGAGAGGCTTGTCCCCGAGCAGGGAGCCCTTCCCGCCTTCCAGGCTGAAGCCCAGCCCCGCAGAGGTCTTCTGCAGCGTCACCGTGTGCACCGTGGCCTCTGCTGTGGGGGGAACACAGGGATTGTCAGGGACACTCTCCTCCAGGGCAGCACGCGAGCCGGGGAACCCCACCTGCTGGACTGGGACCGGTGCCCACACACGTATAAACGGACACGCGTCCCCAGCAGCCTGCCGGGCAGGCTCCGCGTGACCGAGCGGCCCCAGCAGCACCCACCCCACGTGGCCAAAGGCGATGTGGTCCACAGGGCCTCCCCCAAGCTCGGGGGCACTTACTGGAATCTACAGAAACCTCGCTGGCCACAGAGGCTGAGGCTGAGGAATCCGTGGAGGAGTTCAGTTCAGGTGTGGCCTCCAGAGCCGGCTTCCGGGTGACAATCACGGCTTGCCTGGGGTCCCGAGCTTGGCGGAGAATGGCCAGGGCGTCATTGTGTGTGGCCCCTTTGAGGGACTTGCCGTTGATGGATAGAACCTCATTGCCCTTCTGAATAGTTCCCTCCTGGGAGGCCAACCCGTTGGGGAACACTCTGTGGACCTGAGCAAACCAAAGGAAGTCAAGACCCAGGAATCACCTGGCGTCAGATCCAGATTCTTGCTGGAGGAGGATCCGGACCAGTTAGTGAAACCTAGCCACCCAGAGCAGAGATCGCCAGCAATCATGGCCAGACTGGTCCTCAGAACCCTTCCTAACACAATGCCCTAGCCACCCCTTGTGGTCTCCTTTCAGCAGAATATGTGGGATTTTTAAACATCTCATGTCTTTGCCTCTGCCTCTCTAATGAGGTCAATTCTAACGCGCATAATTAAGAGGATGGCATGACAGCGTGCACAGGCGGTCACTGAGATGAGCTACATCGTCATGGAAACCAGGCTGGCTGTTTCTCTAAGTTATTTTGGTGTCCGAAAAATTCTGTGATGCCGTCAGATGTGGCGAGGATCCCCAGGCTCCGTACGAGTCCCAAGTATGAGGCAGAAGCTCTGCTGGGCATCTGAGTCCCTCCGCCACAGTCCCTCCATGTCCAGCAAACCCTCCCCGAGTCATGGGGAAGATGGGTTTAGACAAGCCAGTGAGTGCCCAGCACGGCCCTCGGTCATGGATGGGGCTCAACATTAGTTCTCTTGCAATGACTCGGGAAAGGAACAGAAGTGTTCACGCACGGAGGAAGAAAGAGGAAGTCTGGCGCATATGCCTGGCCGATGTGCGTTGCTTCCTCCTGGTGTTTGAGTGGCTGCCGTGTCTCGGGGTGGCTGGCCAAACGGGGTGGAGAGAAATCACCACTTGGGGCAGACCCAAAGATCCCAAGTACTACTCTCACAGGCCAGTTCTCACTTCTCCTCCAATAGAAAGTCAACTACACAGTCAGGAGCCCCTTTATAGGCCGCTGCTGCTTAGTGACAGAAATAGGGCCCGGGTGGTTTTATGTGCTTTTTTTGTGGTAGAGAGGCTGCTTGCAAAGACGGAAGTCGCTGCTCACACACGGGAGGCTCTGAACTGACCAATAGGAATGGGCCAGGTCACCTGCCGGGAGGTGTGGTGTGTTTCATGCTGGCTGATGATGAGCTGGAGGGTTTGTTTTCAGCTGGGCAAGGGGATGCGTGTGAGCCCGCATATAGAATACACTGAGACAACACAGCCATCGACGAGGACAGTGCACCCCGCTTTGGAGACAGGGAGCGGCCATGTCACAGCTCGGTCCATGAGGATGGGACGGCCAGAAACCATCTGGGTCAGAAAGACACGGTGGGCAGACAGGTGGACTACTCCCACTGCAGCTCAGACGGTGTGGGCCAGAGTCATGGGGTCCACAGGAAGAGGTGCAGGTGATGGGGGACAGCTGCCTCCCCACTCTCCCCCCAGGCTCCAGCAGATCCCCAGAGAACAGGGGCTGGACCACGCGATCCAAAGCCTCAGGGTGCAGCCTGCCTTGTGCTTTGTGAACCCTCACAGGAGCTGCTGCTTTTTCTTTCCAGCATGGCCCTAGTGCCCCAACCAACCATCAGCAGCCTCTCCAGTATCCAAGCCAACTCCCCGCCCCCATCCCAGTGGGCAAATCCAGGAAAGCAGCCTCCTTTACAGGACCTGCCTTCCCCAGGTGTCCTCCTATCCAGGTGAGGCCCCTCTGCACCCAGGTGTGCTGTGCTATGTTATGAGGGCCATGTCTTCAATCCCGGCTGTACAGCCTTTCATGAAGGCCCCTGTGACCATAAACCATTCCTGTCTAAATGTTCAGTCGTGAACAGGTTACTGGTCTCTGTCCAAAACAAGAGACATTGAATAAAATTTGCTTCTAATTTTTGTTGTTGATTTGAAATTCACGTAACATACAATGAGCCACTTTAAAGTGTACTCTTCAGTGACATTCGGTGGGTTTGAGTTTTTTAAAATGTCCCTCCAGACAGAGTTTTTTTTTTAAAATGTCCCCCTTTAACCCCGAGAAATTCTGATCTAGCAGTCCTGGTGTGAGGCTGAGACACCTGTAACTTTTTTTTTTTTTTAAGGTTCCACAAGTGATTCAGATTTCGTTTGGCATATTCAAGTTGTTTGGGGCCCACAGAGACCTTCCTTGTTTGGTGAAGGATCATGATGAGGGTAGAATATGGAGTCACGTAGGTGACGTGACTAGGCTTCTTATAAAGGATGGGGTGCCAACAGCTCCCCTTCAAAATCCTGCCCGGTGGCCTGGTGCCAGCCACTTGTCTGACCCCCAGAGAGGCCCTTCCTAGCAGGTGTTCTCTCTGCTGGGGCCATTGTCTCTGGCTCTCACGTACCCCCAGCGCTGGGCCACTCACCGTGATCACTTTGTTCTCTAGATCCGCTCCTCCTGCCAGGCTGAACCCAAGGCCAGCCCCTTCCTCCTTATGCAAGATGGTGACGTGGATGCTGTCTAATTGCTGTGGAAGGAAACACATATATTAAAAACATGTGCCACGCCAGCCTGAACAATCTAAGAGGCAACGTCAGGCTGATTGGATCGCCAGGCCCAGCGTGGCCACATGCCAAGTTCTGTCCCTTCCTCAACCCTGTTCCATCATCCGGACCCAGAGTGCTGTGCTTTCTGGAGTCACGGGAAGTTCAGGAGAGAAAAGGTGTGTGTAAAGTAACAGGTGTCACTCTTTTCCCCTCCTGGCCGCCCCGCCGGCACCCACACTGGTTGGGACAGGGCTGGGTGCCACTAAGTCAGCTGGAAACCCAGCCCATTGGGGAACATGGCTCTGCCATGTTCTGCAGAGAACCAGGGAGCCCATCTCCTGTGCAGAAGGACCTGGTGCTCCATAGCAATGCAGACCCAGTGCTACCCGACGGTTCCCTTTCAACAAAGAGAGAAGCCAGATGCCCAGGTATCAATTCAGGTTTTACCATCTCTAGAATATAATAATTGTACCAGTCACCACGCAGACCAAATAAAATACACCTACAGGTCCACGTGGCTCTCGGGCCACCAATTTGTACCTTGGTGCTAGGGCATAACCTTACCTCAAAGGATTCCCTTGCTCTGACACCGCGAGAGCTCCTGGAGTGCAGCTGTGACTCTGTGATCCCTTGACTGGGAGTCCCCAAGACCCAGGGGTATGAGGGGACCGCTCCACCCACCTCTACCCCAGCATCGGCCCAGATCTCCCCACTTTGACCCAAGTATCAGGTTACCTGCTCTTGCCCAGCAGAAAAACAAATGGCCTCCCAGTGACACCCTAGACAAGACAGCTCTTTGTTTTTGACACAACACTTTTGACCCTGTTATTCTGTGTGAATGAAGAGCTGGGGGATGATGGTCCCAGGGTCCGGGTGATGAGTGAATCGCAGCCCAGAGCATCAGCCTGAGCCAACACCTGGACCTTGGGAATTTCAGCTATGATGCCTCCTTTATGCTTTCACCCCAGTCTGGATGCTTCTGGTGCAAAAAGCCATTGCAGATCTGGGACGACCCAGGAGGGGCAAGCCCTTGAGCTGGTGCTCATCTGAGCTGAGCTGACCTCAGCTCTGCCTGGCCACTTCCTCTCCTCACATCTTTGGGGTGTGCTCAGGAGCATATGGGAAGTGGGACTTTCACAATGACTTGAGTGAAACGGTGCGGCCCGGCGGGGGGGGAGTTGCGAGCCCTGGGATCGATCACTTCCCCTGAAGTTTCCACGGTGAGAGCTCGTAACACGTGGCTGCTTATAACAGGACGCTCCCGTGAAGCAAGCATCTCCCTGGACACGCACGTCTGGCCAGCAACCCGTGGGATGGAGACGTGGCACAGAACTTAGAGAAAGAAAACTCTTGAGCCCTACCTTTCTCACCTACAAAATGGTTGAAAAGATGCAATAAGCCAATGATTAAAAGCACTTTATAAGCTACAAAGCTTCCTTTGAGTGGCGGGTCTTCCTGTGGTCCAGTGACACAATGTCCCTCTCCCAGGGGCAGGACCGTGGGGGCCGCTTCTGCATCCCCTCTGGCCACTGTAAGTGCTTACAAAGGAAGCCTACCTTTAACGTCGCTTCATCTAGAACCTTCACTTCCTCGATGAGCTTCTTTAATTCCTCGGAGCTCAGCAGGGAGATGACCGATTGGCCAGACTGAGGGGAGCTGTGGTCCCAGCTGTCAGCTTCTGTGGGCTCCCCGAGCCCCTCTGTGTACTCTCTCAGCTCTGAAAGGCTTTCATAGAGAAACAGCACATGGTACGAATCAGAATATTAATAGGAGCTCACGATCATTGTGTAATCACTCTGTTCCAGGCATGGGGCTAGGCACCGACGTGCATTCTGTAATCTGATGTAACAAATCTGAGTAGATGCCAGCATCCCTCCACCGAAGCCATCAGGACATTGAGGCTTATGGAGGGCGAACCTTGTCTGCGCTCACACAGCTGTGAAATGCCCAGATCCGGGATTCACGATCACAGATCATGGTGTCTCGGACTCCCGGTCAGGGTTTCCCAATGTCAGCACCTCACCCCAGAGTACAGCGGATGCTTTGGACAGTTGGGCCCCAACATTGCAGTCAGATCATGGCCATGGTACCTCGCACACTCACCCCTGCGCTCCTTCCCGCCTGCCCTCAGCACCTCCATACCCCCCCCATTATTAGCACCTAATAACCACAAGTGGTGCCCACGCACCCAGCAACTGGCCTTCCTTTTCCTTTGGAACGTACTTTGATATCTCTGTAGCCAGCTTTTTTTCAGCTACGCCTCCTACTTTGCAGGAAACTGTGGTTTCAATGAGAAGACATTTTTCTTCCCTCTGATGGGCAGACCTTTACTACCAGCAGGTGAAGAGATCCCGCGGCAGAGTACATTCTGATGGTGAGCCTCGCAGTTCCGACTGGAGAATCGCTTCTCAGCCAGAGAGAGCCAGCTCCTGGAAAACCTCAACTTTACGGGGCGCCTCTACATCTGACCGGCTCCCAGGAGCTACCCATGGGTCGGTCTGGCTCTTGAGACCCTGCTCTAGATGTGTGTTCCAGGCTCACTCCTGTTCCCTCCCAGGCTGTCTGCTGGGGCTGGAACATGAAACATCAGGGTCAATGGGTCTCAAACCTTTCTCAGCAGTCTAAGAATAAGAAGTAAAGCTGGTAAACAATTCTCAGAGTTGTTCTAATTCAAGGCAGGACCTCATCCCACAGTGGGAGCCCCGGGGAACTGGAGCCCCACTCACCCAGTTTTTTGGAGCAGGTCCTGCGCACCTCCTAATCTCAGCTGAAGGGCAAACTGAGCATGAGGAACCTGCTCGTGGTCAGGGAGTCAGCGCCGGAGCTGGGACTGGGTCCTAGACATCCTAACGCCCAGTCCAGGGGCCAGAAGCCACGTAGAGAGTATGTGTGGATCCCTTCGGGGAGTGAGGCGGGGAGAGGGTCATCCTCTCCCGGCTCCAGTCTGAACTTCCTGAGCAGGAGCGGGACACGTGTGATGTGCATTTGCTTTCCAAACCTCCATGGGCCACCCACCGGGGACCACCAGCGCCTCCCCACCCCCGGACCAGGGGTTGTGAAACTCCTCCTTCATACGGAGGGTGTAATGCACATGCACATGCCCAGGAAAGAACAGGTAGAACAATCCCTTAGAGTACCCGAGACATTGTTTTAAATAAAGTTATGCGTGGTTATGAAAGAAAGACGAGAAAGAACAGGAAGACAGGAAGCTGCAGAAGATCCTGGGCACACTCACTTGAGCGAGAAGCCTGTGTCCGAGGCAGGAGCTTCTGCAGAACTGTTCACAGCTGGGGCGTCCCCAGCCAACAACGTGGGAGAACCCCCTTCCTTGGGGCTGCAGGGAGCCTGGCCCCAGGAGATGGAAGATGGAAGGCACAGTAGGGACTTCATGACCGCCGATGACACTTGGCTGCTGATGGAGTAGAGCCTGCTGGTCTTCTCATCCAGCGGCTTCATCTCCCAGGACTGGGTCCTGGACAGGGGGAAGCTCCGCGCCCGCTGACCCGGCATCTTGACAACGGGGCCTTGGGGCTCCTCAGTCTGTGTGGACAACAGCCTCGAGAGAGGGTCGGGGTCAGGGAGGGGGCTTTTCTGACTGGACTGCCGTCCTGGCACAGGGCACCCCGACACACCGGGCTCACGGGTCTTGGAGGAGGTGGGCGAGCCCCGCGGCAGGTGCTCTTGCTCTGGTGGTGGCGACTGGACGGTGGGGGCGGCCCCTCGGCCCGAGAGGCCAGCGACCTGTCCTCCTGCTTGTTCCCCAGGAGCCTGTGCCGCTTCCCCCCAGGAGGCCTGGAGGCTCAGTCTCTGCGTTCCTCTGTTGGGCAGCTGCGAGGAGCCAAAGGTTTCAAAGGAGCTGATCCTCTGTTGGATGGAGGAGGAGAAGGTCCGAGTGGGTGGCCCCGGGCGCTCCCGGGACGCGGGGGTCGGCTGGGCCGGGGAGGCCGCATCAGGCAGCCGCCTCGGCTCCGGGGCACGCGTCCTCAAACTTTTCAAGCTTTGGCGAAACCAGGCTGGCTTGGGGGCCACGGGGGGACCCTTCTTCACGGTGCCGCTGTCCACCGACTTGTAAGCTTTGGGAGCACCGCCCGTGGCATCCGGCTTGGGCGGCGTCCCGTCTGGGTGGCCCCGCACCCCGTCTTCTTCACCCAGACCGACGCTGGGTGGCAGAGGCATGTGGCCGTGGTTCTCGCTCATGATGGGACTAAATAGGTTTTTGATGCAGTCAGAAATTCTAACCCAGGGGTCTTCAGTGGTGATATCAAGGCTATAGTCCATTCGAGCCTGCCTCTTAAGGAGTGGATGTTTGACTGGGGATGTTTGAATCCCTGGGGAGCAGAAACAAGGCCAAAGCTGAGCATGACACCCCTGTCCTCGTTTCAGAGCTAGATAGCAAGGAGCGTTCTGGGGGAGGAGACCAGCCCATGTGCTGGGCCCTGGTTGGGGGAGCAGCTACCCCCCCCAACCCCTGGTACCATTCTCTGCACCACAGAACCAAGACTTAGCTTCTCTGCATTTTAGAGCTGGAAGGGTCTGCAGAGAATATCTGGGCCAATCTCTGGTATTTCACACCTGAGAAATCCAACATTCACCCGGGTAAGGGATCACCTGTTGGCACAGCCAGGGCGAGACCCCGCGTCTCCTGATTCTTAGTGTCCTTTCCACTGCACTAAAGCAACCTGCTCATAAGCCATTGCAAATTTAAAAGCCAAAGTAATTTTTGTACCTTTTAAAACTTGTAAGCCAAAGGTCCCAGATTGGTGGCCATTTTTGCTTTCAACCACCCATCTCATTAAAAAGCACTGTCCAAGTGCATGCCTTCAGACGGGGCGCACCCCAGCTCACCTCGGTTCTTAACCCCCCTCTCGTTGCTCAGCCTCTTACATATCTGTGCGTCCCCTCTAGAAAGGTGGGGAGACTCTCTTACCCGGAGACAGAGCGAGGCCGGCCCCCCAGCCCCACGCAGCCAAGACGCCAAGTGGACGTGGACCCTCCCATGGCCCCCTGGTCTGATCTTGCCCTGGTGAAGAGTATGCTGCTCTGGATTTGTGCTCTGGGGGATGCTTAATACCCGGAAGCAGCCCAGCGTGAGGAGGACTGACCTCTGCTGTCCCCCGTCTCGGGGCGGGGCCTCCAGGGAAGCAAACCGTGACAGCATTAAGCCTCCAAGGTATTGGAGATGCTCTGCACAATCCGGAAGAACTGTGTGGTTACTATGCATTCCGGGGCTTTGCCGGGGGCCCCAGGCCTCTCAGCCCAGTTCTGCATTTATCCGTTGCTCTGTTGCAAGGGGCTGTCCTAAAGCTCCGTAGTCAGAGGTCCTGCCAGCAAGCCCTTGGCACACGGGGGTGAGGCACTCTTGCGAGCAGAGCACCGGGCTATTCTCTGCTGTGTTCCTCAATTGGGGTGACTAAGGGAAGGGAGAGTGGAGGAAGGGAGCCCACCACTATGGGGTACCTGCTCAGGGCTAGATGGGCCAGATGTTTCCACTCACAACACCCCCCCCCCGACCCTCCGGGAGCCACACATGCACGTTTCATGGAGCGTTTCTCCAACAGGCATATGGTGGGTAGCCACGGCTGCTGGGGAGCTCCTTCATGGCCCGACCTGGTTTGCCCCTCTCTCTGTCCCTCTGTGCTTCCTTCCCTCCAGCACCTAGCACGGCGCCTCAGGAAGCTAGCATTCGCCAGCCTCACGGACACAGCGCCCACCCAAGAACGCGATGCTGCATCCTCAGCCTGGGACACGCTGGATGCCGCCTGCTGGAATGCCGTCCCCCTCCGTCCTCACGCCAACTGCCCGGACCGAGCCTCTCCACGGCATAGCCGGTCTGACCACAGGGTCCCCAGTCTGGCAGCGCCCCCCCCCATCCTGCCACCCGGGCACTTCAGGGCTCCTGCCTGCTCACCAACCTGCACGGCCCTCTGTCCTCAGCGCAAACCCACATCCTTACCTGATTCCTGGACCTTAACCCAGAAGGTCCTTCCTTCCTGCCTTCGGGAAGCCCGAGCTGAAAGCCTACCTGGGCTGCCTCCTCTCCTCCCGGGCTCGGCCTCCGAGCAGGGTGGCGTCGGCGGGCCCGCCGCAGGCCCTGGGGAACAGGCAAGGGTGCGGGGGGCTCTCCCCGCCGAGTCTTCCTGTGGCAATGGTGGCGGTGGCAGCTGCTCTCCGGCTTCCTGTGGTGTAAACAGGAAGCGAGGCCACGTGAAAACGGTGGCCTCCAGCCGTGAGAGGCCAGGCGCACGCGGGCTGGCACCGGAGAGCCCGCGCCCAGCTGCTCCCATGACGGGCTCCCCGGTGGCTCTGCACACGGGGGCCCCTTCCTCCCTGGCGCTGCCTGCTCGCTGGACACCCGAGGGCCCCCGCGGCTTCCAGGGAGCCCGCGTCCTGCACACACCTCCTCCTTGCCAAGCGTCAAGGCCCTGGGTCCCGTGTGACAGGGACACGAAGCTTGGGGTGTGGAGGGTGGCTGCCTCCAGGTGAAGCCCTGCCCCGGGGAGGGGGAGAGCCGGCACCTGGCCTTCGCAAACATAAGGTGAGAACACTCGGAGGCGAGTGCGAATCAGTCCCTTCCCGCACGGCTCTCCATCACAAGCACAGCGCAAGGATGCCAGGCCCTCGGGGCCTGCGCCCCGGCTGCCCTCTGCCTCACCTGCCATGGCCTGGTCAGTCCCTGGCAGGCGTGTTCTCCCCACGGAACCCGGATGCGGTCTCAAGCTCCTTCATGACACAGCCTTGGAAGGAGCCGGACCGACCCCCAAGCACCCGTCTCCTACTGGCCTGGAGTTTGCATCCGGCAGCACCAAGAGGCCGCCAGGGCCCCAAGGAAGCAGAGGGGTGAATGAGGCTTCCTAGAGAGATGCTTTTTGTCTGGGTCTTGAGCAAAGAGTATGAATTTCCCAGGCAGAGAAGCAGAAGGGAGTGCTCCGGAGAGCAGGACATGGTGAGAGGGACAAGCATGACGCCGGGCCAGGCAAGAAGGAGAAGTGTCATCACCGGGACGCTTCCATGTTGGCCCATCTGCAGGAGCAATGCCTGGTGACTCTGTGGTGGCCTCCGTGTTTGTTCTTTCATTCCAGAAGCAGGTGGAATGACAGGCTGCCTGTTTCACAAGGCTGCAGGCTTCCTCCCCAGAGGAAGGAAAGAAGGGGGAATAAATGCATCGCTTGGGACTAAAACAGAAATGGCAGACGTCTGTGGCCCGAGATGAACATCTACGTTGGCAATAAACGTTCTCTGACAGACAGCTACAGGAGCTAGAAATGGGCTCACAGAGCCTTGTCCCCCACCCCAAGGTCCCCGTTGGAGACCTGAGCTCGGGGAGAGCCTTGGGAAATACAGGGAAACCAAGCAACTCAGGAACCACTGGGCTCCTTGAACTAGTCCTTTGAAGAAGCAAGGCTTGGCCATGGCATTTGGAGCTTGAAATACTAGGCCGGTGGCACCTGAGACCCTAATCACACAGGAAAGATGATACGTGGCTGGAATTCAGCTTTGCTCACTTGGGAGCTCCGTAGGGTGATATTTGTCTACACCCGTGAATTGCTGACACTCTTACAGGCTGACACTCTGGTACCAACCACAGTAATCAAAGCCACTTTGCCTCTTGGAACAGACACGAATGCGTTTTGTTGTTTCGTTAACAAACTGGTATTATACCCTCTTTGTGGGAGGGTTGTTTTTTTTTTTCTTAATTAGCCCCCGAAATAAATCCAAGTTTACTCAAATTTCTCTGAAAGCTACTTTGAGCTGCTTCCCCAGCACAGTGCTCCGTGAGTGAGGGAGAGGGAGGGGAAAGGAGAAAAGACAGACGTGTGGGCTTACAGGGCAGTCAGGGGTTCCAGCCCAAGGGATGGTCTGAGCTGATTTCCTCGAAGGGAGAGAACCGGTCTTTTGTTGAAGGAAATATGCCGAGGGTCATTTTGGTTGTGCAGGTGACATCCCCAGGAGTCACAGGATGGGAAAGATTTGGGGGTTGTCCCGGAGAGAAAAGGCTGCCGCAGGGGAGGGCAAGAGGGAGGGACGGGCCAAGGAGAGACACATCCAGTGAGAAATCCCCAGAAATGGTCGAGGAGCCTTGAGCAGTGAGGTCCAGGCTTGCTTCCTGGTTTTGTCCTTTCTCTGGGACTCCGAGTCCCAGGAGAAGTAGGTCTTGCAGCTCGTGCTGCTGAGACGGGCCTGCTGGCCCCCTGGGATCGGGCGGAGGGACAGAGAAGGGGCCGCGGGGGAGGCCGCACAGCAGACCTCAGCCCGGGGAAAGCTGCTCAGAGGAAGTGCCCATGCCCAAGCCCCCTGCCAGCCCTTCCTGCAGAAACCCCGCTTCTCCCTCCAGCCAGGCGCCCGTCTATGGCCCGGCCTAGCCAGGGACCCCCAGGGTATCGCCGGGAAGCCCTGCAGCCAGTAGACCTCCCCTGGCAAAGCCCCTGCTCCTTTCCCGAGTGTCCGGGAGCAAAGCGAAAAGCCTGGCTTCTCTGCCTGCCTGTTCCTTGCTTGTCCTTCCGGACCCACAGGGGAAGGCAGCATTGGCTTAAAGCAGGAGGCGGGGGAAGGGACCCACAGCGAGGAGCTCATCAGGCCAGCAGCGAAGCAGCCACATCCGCGCTCTGGGCAGGACCCGCTTCCTTGTCACCAGCTGCCTCCCCTCCCACCACTTGCCCCTCCCACCACTCCGGCCTTCTTCCCCCCACCTCCCCCTCCCACCACTCCGGCCTTCTTCCCCTCCTGCTTGGTCAAGCCCCATGCCAGGCCGTTGGGGGAAGGTCCCGGGGACCCTGCTGCCCCCTGCGTGGCCACGGCAGCTGCTGGGGTCTGGGCTGACAAAGGCGGTGGAGCCTGGCGGTCAAGCCACTGGTGGAGGGAGCTGGAGCTCGGGGACCCTTCGTGACCGCGCGCCTCGCCCCCCAGGGTAGGGAGGAGGGTAGGACTGAACTGGGGCAGCGGCCGCGTGGTGCTCCGCACAGGGCCTGGGCATAAAGATGCCCAAGCTGCAGCTGCTGCCTGGCCGTTGGTGGACCTTCTTCTAAGGGGGTGGCACAGGCGGCAGGGGAAGGAAGCCGAGGTCTTTCATGGATGTGCTGGAAGACTAATCACAGCTACGATTATTGGCGTAGGTGGTTCCACGCAATGAGCAGGGAGCCTCCAAACAGCCCCAGCGAGCAGGACGGGAAACTGAGGCTCAGAGAACCTGGGATTCCCCCCAAGCTCCACCTAGAAAGAAGTGGGAGTTGGGCAAGAGGAGTTGGGAAAGACACAGAAGCCAATGTCTCACCACCCAATGGACTAACTCACTTCCGAAAGCGGGTAACCAGCCCCTCGCAGAAGCCCCCCTGCCTGCCCCTCGCGGAATGGCCTTCTGGGAGCTCTGCTGGGGCTCCATCAGGGCCAGCCTGGAGAATGACCCCCGTGAAAGCAGCTGAAAAGCCCAGTGTATTTTAGGAGGGAGCCCAGAAGCCACTCAGCGGGAATGGGGCTTCGGTTTGGGACCCGCCAAGCCTCCAGTCTTGGCACGGTCGGCCCTAAGCTCGAGCTGAGCCTTTTCCCTCTGAAGGAGCAGGAGACCCCTTCCTTCCCCGTGGCTAAGGCTCCCGCTCGTGCTCAAGAACAACAGTGCACACGGTAAAGACAAATTAACAAATAACTACAGAAGCACGATTCCTGGCTCTGGAGCTCAGGAGAACATTGAACCTGTCAGACTCCTCTCTTACCTGGCCACATGTGGGTGAGGTGTGCCCAGAAGGGCATAGGCGGTCCTCTCTCTCTTCCAGACTCTTCTGAGGGTCACTGTCACTTTTAAAGTATTTTCTGGGCGGAGGCTTGGGCTTGGAGGCTGTGGGCTTTCTCACCAAAATCTCGAAGGATTTCTTCAGCTTCAGGGGCGGGTGGCTGTCCTGCGTCCCAGGGAGGGGTGGGCTCTCCTGGGGCGGCCCGGAAGGAGCCGTGGGAAGTGTCTGCTCCTGCCCTAGGGACAGGCTGGGGCTGTGGGTGGGGACTTCCAGGTCAGAAGACTGCTGCCTGCAGCCGCTACCAGGACTCCCCCCGGGGGACGCGGACATGTAGCTGCTGTCACTGCTGGAGCGGATCATGACCTTCTGAGCCCTGCGATGCGGGGGTGCTGAGTTCTTCTCTCTGTCCTTCTCCAAGGTTGGCCGCCCATGCCAGCTACTCTCCAACCTTTTGACACCTGTCATGGAAGCACAGGGGCCCCCCCCCCACGGCTGAGCTTGGAGGGCACACACACCCTTGGCCACCGTGCTCCTGACCGCTCGTGGCTGCACGCTGCACCCCCAGGCTGTCTGCTTCTTATCTGAGGTCCCTTTGGATTTGTAGCCCGGCAGTCTTGGGTTTGTCCCGGGCGAGCTGTACGACTTTCACTTGGGAAAATCACTCAGCCTTTCTGAGTCTCCATGTGATGGAGACGTGGATGCTTCCCCAATTTGCTCATCAAGGAAGGGCTTGCTGTCCCACCCGTGGGGAGCACTGGTGGCCGGTGCCTGCCACTGTCAGCCTCCCCGGGGGCTGCCTACAGGGAGCTGCCTCACACACGGGACAGCTCGTTTTTAATTCCTGTTGGAGATGAGGGGCCTGTAAAGGAGGGGCCATTCCTGCCAACCAGACAATTCTAATGTGCTGCTTAGCTGCCCAACTCCAGGGGCGAGGGCTGAAGCTGTGCATCAGCTCACCTCTCCCTCTACCCAGCCTCTGGTCCCCTCCCCTCCACAGGCTCCAATCTCTGGGACTCTTCCGTGGTAACATCCTGCCAAACACTGTCTCAGAGTTGACTTCCAGGGGAACCCAGCCAGCAACACCCCATTTTCTCATGTTAAATGGGGATAATAATTCCAGGGCTACTGGGCTTGTTTCAGGGCTCAGTATGAAAGACAGAAAACACCTGTGAATGTGTGTAGAGCCCTGTACCAAGAGGCTACCATTTCTTCCAGCTGAGGATGAATCGAGACCCCCCCAAACCACAGTTTCTTAGCCAGAGCCCCCTTTCTCTTCCCTCCCATCCAGCCTTTCTTCCTGGGTCACCCCCCAACGCACCCACTCTCAGCACCAGGGGCCAGCCACACAACCCTGAGAGGCCCTTTCCTCTAGTGGAAACAGTTCCAGGTGTCGCTTTCCTAGAATCAGTGGTTATAGGAATGGGAACAGGCTGAGTCCCAGCCTCTTGCTCAAATTCCAGCTCATTCTGGAAGGCCAGGAGAGCAAGGAGAGCCCCATGGAAGAGAATCGTTAACCTTAGGAGAAAACCAAGATCAGCCAAGCTCACAGTTCAAATCCTCTTTAAAGAAAAAAAAATGCTTTTGCTTCATCCTGGCCATAAAATAATGCATCCTAATTAGAAAAAAACTCAGCCACAAAAAGGAAGAAATGAAAGTGAAAATTCACCTGCAGGCCTATCAGCTGGAGATAACCACTGTCGAAATTTTTGTGAGTTTCTCTGTTATATTTTCCTGAGCATAAATGCATGTTGAGTGGGTAGAGATGATAGAACACGGTTGAAATAAAATTTTGTGGCCATTCCTTTCTTTGAACATTTGCAGGCAGTTTAGCCTCCTTGTCAATATTTGCACGTTGTTCTATCATATGCTCCATGATGATGTGGCCAATGCCCAGCAGGAGCAAATAATGCCCAGGCACTGGAGTCAGCTAACCCGGTTCCCGTGCAAATGCTCTGTGCACTACATAGAGTGATTATGGGTAAGAGAGCCTCTCAGGGCCCCACCTTTTGGGGGCCTAAATGTGCATAAAGGGCCTCCTGCGTGGCTCACTCAGTTGAGCATCCAACTCTAGATTTTTGGCTCAGGTCATGATCTCAGAGTGGTGAGAGCAGCCCTACTCGGGGGTCTGAGCCCAGGGAGGAGTCTGCCTGTTCCCTTCTCTCCCCCTCTGCCCCTCCTCCTCTCTAAAATAAATAATTTAATTTTTAAAAAAGAAATGTGCGTCAGAATTATATGTGAAGATCTGGTAAAATAATGCATGAATTAGCCCATGTGTCTGACATTAGAAGACCTTAATAAAAGTTAGATATGATATTATTAAATATTAGTTCTAAAGGGTCTATTATAATTATCTTGGGGTTGAAACCTCAAACGCGTACGGAGGCACCTGTGCAAATGGCAACCTGGTCTAACAGGACGGCGAGGACTCCTGGCACATGGCTAGCCGGGAGAGTGCCTGCCCACTGAAAAAAATTCAAAATCAGATGCTTCTGTCATCCTGTGCCTCCCAAACAAAGCGAAAATGTGAGCCAAGCTTAGCTGGTGGGCTGCTAGCTTTCAACTTGTGTCCACGTTTATCATGCTTGTCCATGATCACTCATGTCCCTGAGGTCGAAGGCGAGTTAATGGCTAAACCTTAAGCTAAGAAGGCAAAGATATCCAAGTCAGAGCTCACTGTCTCCCCTACCTTCCAGACTCCACTGATGCTTCTCCTTTCCAAACTTGACGTTCTCCACAGCCTGAGCCACAGCTTCTTTGAGTTGCAGTTCAGACACCTAGGAAATATGAGTCACCTGCTCATGTAAAACAGCAGAAATGTCTTGCATTGGGCTTTGTCATCATTATGATCATCATCGACATCATTGTCCTCACCATCATCACCAACATCACCATCCCCAAAATCATCACCACCCCCATCATCGTCATCACCATCATCACCATCGTCACCGACATCACCATCCCCATCATCATTTCACTGTCACAGGTCACTAATCACCTTAGATTAATAGTTAAGAGTATGACTCTTGGAACCAAACAGACTTATGTTCAAGTCCTAGTTCCTCCGCTTTCTAGTTGTGTACCCTTAGAAAGTTACTTGACCTCCTGAGCCTCAATTTCTTCTTCTGTACAATAACAATAATATAACCGATTTCCCAGTGAGGTCAGAGGGTTTTTAAAAAATAAGCCATTTGACACCAAAAGTACAGGCAACAACAATAAAAATAGATGAATTTGACTACTACTAGTCAAAATTAAGATCTGTTCATCAAAAGACACAATCAACCAAGTGAAAGGCAACTCATGGAATGGGAGAAAATACTCGTATATCTTATAAAAGATTATGATCCAGAATATATAAAGAACACCTATAATTCAACAACAACAAATCCAAACAGCCCATTTAAAAAATGGGCAAAGGACTTGAATAGACTTTTCTCCAAAGAAGGCGTACAAATGGCTGGTGAGTTCGATATCACTCCTCACTGGGGAAATGCAAATCAAAACCACAGTGAGGTACCGCCTCACACCCATAACATGACTGCTATCAAAAAAAAAAAACAGGAAACAATAGGTGTTGATAAGGATGTGAGTGCCGCTGCTATGGAGACCATATGGCAGTTCCTCAAAAAATTGAAAATAGAATCATCATATGGTCCAGCAATTTCACTTCTGGACACATACCCAAAGACGATGAAAGCAGGGACTCGAGTAGATATGTGCACACCCACGTTCACAGCAGCATTATCCACAATAGCCAGAAGGGTCCACTGGCAGGATAAGCGGATAAACAGACTATGGTACGTCCACACAATGAGATACCATGCAGCCTTAACGAGGGAGGAAAGGCTGACACCTGCAGCCACGTGGATGAAACCCGAAGACATTTTGCTGAGTGAAACAATTCAGTCACAAAAGGACAAGTACCGTATGATTCCACTTATGTGAGGTACATGGGGTCGTCAGAACCACAGAGGCAGAAAGTAGAATGCTGGTGTCCAGGGGCTGGAAGGACGGGGAAACGGCAAGCTGTTTAGTGGACACAGAGTTTCAGCTTAACAAGACGAAAAGCCATCTGGAGATGGACGGCTAGCTGGGGCACAAGGAGAATTTCCTTCACGCCACCGAACTGTACACTTAAGACGGTGAAGATGGTGAATGATGTTGGACGTATCTTACCACAATAACAACAAATCATTTAAAGCGCTGGGCACAGTATCTAGCAAACGGTCAACTCTCGGAGCCGGCAGCTAGTATCAGCAGCAGAGTCCTGCCAGGTCAAGACCACTCCCCCATCCCAGGGCTGAGGGACGAGAGGCTCTCAGAGGTTAGATGGATGTCCCAGGTGTCACTGAGAGGGAGGAGCAGAGCTGGACAGAACCAGGCATTCCACTGCGTCTGCGCACTGGACTCCCCTGTCTGCAGTGCCCCCGCCTCCTGCCCTGGCTGTCCTTTCAAGACCTGGCTCTGTCTTCTGGGCCACGGGGACCCTGACTCCCTCACCCCCACGGCCCTCAACCCTCATGGCCTCTCTGTGTTGCGTGCCCCACCCCTGCAGCCAGAACCAAGGGCCACGAGGCCAGGGGCCCCAGCCTTGACCCCACACCCAACTCTTACTCCCCTGCCCTCTCCCCCCGGTGCCCAGGGCAGCAAGAGACACTGAGGCCGCTTTCTTTTCTTCTATCTCCAGAGGTTTAGACAAATTACTTGTCTGCCTTCGTAGAAAGTTTGCTTTTCTCTAGAGTGCTCATCCTCAGTGCTCCACAGCGGAAGAGAGCTGGGTCTGAATCCCACTACACAAGGTGCATGTGGATCTGGCCTGTGAGTCCATCTCTGTCCTGTTTCCGTGGGGGAGTTTGGAGTCTGTTAGTGAAGAGCATAGGCTTTAAAGCCTAGCTTCTTCACATACCAGCTCCACCATGAGCCAGGTTCCTCTTTCCCTTCTAAGCCTTGGTTTCCTACTCTGTGACTTGGAAGGGAGAATCACACTGACCTCAGATGGCTTTTCAACAACTACACGCAATTGTGTATGTCACGTCTTTCAGCAAAGATGCCTGGCACGTGCAAGGATTCCACAAATAGTGATGGTGAGCATCACCAGGTTCCCCAAAGGAACCTCACCGACGCCCACGGCCCCAGCTCCCGAGACTCACTCCAAACTGGACCCCACGCACCAGCCATTATCAGCCCTGAATCTAACTGCCTACGGACACCCCACAGGCACCTCAATCTCCTTATGCCCCACATGAGACCCTTTCTTCCCTCGCAAGCGCCCCCCTTCTCTTCTCTATGTTGCTGGTGCTGCTTCCAACCCGAAAACACCCCAGTCATCTGAGACCACACGTGCCCCGGGCTCATCGGCCGACAGCACGACCAGTTCTCCCCGAGTTGCCCCCGTGCCCCCTTCTCCACCCTCTCTTCACATCCACTGTGCAGTTTAGGTCCTCGTCATCGGTTTCCTTCCTCTCCCAGACTCCAGGCTGCACCCACCCCGCCCCGTCCTCCACCCTGTCCTCCACCGCACCATCAGTGGTTAAAAAATAAAAGCTGAACATATTCCATCTACAGCCACAGTAGATGGCTCCCCTAGCTCCTCACCTCCCAGAATACGATGTGAGCTCTGAGCACCCCGTGGGAAGCCCACTGTAGTGTCGCTCCAATGTCATGCCCACCCGGACCCTTGGCCTCTCCACCCCGTGCCCACATCCCAGCCCCCCGAGAACCCGCCCCTCTCCTTCTATGACGGGTCCCTTCGTGACTCTACAAATGAAGTTTGTGTCCCCACTTCGTGGAATGTCCTTCCTCAAATTCTTTGCCTGGAACAAGCTAACTTCTGGTATTTCTTGCTTGAGCCAACCTTCCTTTCTGTATCTCCCTATTCGCAGAATACTTATCACTCCGTATTGCAATTATTTCTATGTCAGTGTCTCTAGCAAGACCGTGAGCTTCCGAGGGCAGGACTGTGTGCAAGGGCTTGCTCAGCTCTATCTGCTCAGGGCTGGACAATGACATAATGGGTCCCCATTAGATGCACGAATGAGTTGACTGATTCCTGGCATCACTAGCAGGGGCGCTGGGTCCATATTTTCCTGCCCTCGAGCTTGTAACCCAGCTGCAAGAGCTCCCCTAAGCTCATGCCAATTGCCTCTGGTGTCTAGGAGTTTGCCAGTGGACCCCTGCTGCAGACACGTGTTATTACACTCGGAACAGGGTCTTGGAAATTCAAGTCCAAACCCAACCAGCATCACCTGCCTTCATCTATGTCTTGTTCAAAGCTGAGTCCTGAAAGAGTGGAGCCTGGGTGCAAGAAGACGCCCCGGTGGCGTGTTACCTGTGGGTCTGGATGACGGCTGACGATGATGGGGACCGGCCCGGGACTGCAGTGACTCAGGATCGCGTAGACTTCATTGAGAGTCATGCAGCGCACGGGGGAGTCATTGATTTCCACGATCTCGTCACCGAACCTGTGAAAGCATACACAGGAAGCCGTCAGCAAGCTAACCAATGTGGCTTTCGGACGCTCCCCTCCCGGAAGTCCCACTCCTGGCAGGGCTGTTCGATGAGACCTAAAAATTACACCAATAAGTAGAGTTCTTTTGCCACCTGACTGACCCTCAGAGGAGGACAGACCAAAGCAGTGCCCTGCTCACCCCCTCACTGCGCGGCCACAGTGTGGGGGATGTTTCATACCCAGGGTGGGGCAACGTGAACAAAGGTTTGTCTGTAATCTTCCTCCTCCTTTTCTCCCATTAAAACTACGCCTAATCGAGATTGACAGTGTAGGTGAACCAATTTAAGCGATTAATCAATTAACCATGATTTAACCAATCACAACTGTCAGGCTTCAGCGTTCCCATCTGTAGAATGGTTAGGAGGAAAGATGGACGCTTTGTGTGCTAAGAGGTAAAGAAGAAATAACCGGACTGGGGAGCAGCTGAAGTCCTTGCAAAAAGAAGTAAGGAGAGAAGGTATGGAGCACATTCTTATTGTAGGACGGGAAGTGAGTTATGGAAAATTCAGATTTGTTCTGTTACGTAACCAGAAAAAAAAAAGTGAGGTAGAAAAGAGGGATGCTTCCATACACAGAGGATGGTGCTATCCAACCCCCTTGTCTCACAGATGGGGAAACTGAGGCACAGAGGGTGAAATCATCTCCTCCATAAGACCTAGCTTAGAGTTAAAAAAGCTTTTTCAGAAAGAGGCCAAACAGTAAGTATTTTAGGCTTGGCAGGCCACACTCTCTCTGTCACAACCACCCAACTCTGATGCTGTAGCATGAAAACAGCGGCCACAATGTGTCAACAAATGAGTGTGGCTGTGTTTCAATAAAACTTTATTAAAAAAAAAAAACCAAGCAGATGGTGGGCCGCAGTTTGCTGAGCACCGGCCTGGCTGATCATCGGCATGGCAGGGATGGGAACACAGGGGTCCTGGGACTGATGTCACTGTCCCCCACGCTGCGGTCTAGACCACAGCCATATAGCCCCACATGCCAAGGAAAGCAGAGGCTTGCAGAACAATCCCAACCCAGCTGCAGGTCTGGGAGGGAGGACTCTCTGTCTGAAGGGATCGGGGCTAAGGCAGTTGCTGGAACTCTTATTGTGTCCCAAGCGAGAACACAGCAGCTCAGCAAATCAGCCATCACTGCCCTGCTCGTGACAACGGCAAATCCATCCCTAACTCGAAGCACCAACAAGACGCTGTCCTGAGCATGGCTTGTCCTTGCATACACTGCAATTGTAGGAAGGAAAACCTTGAAAAATATGGCAAAACTCTCCTGATGTAGCAAAACCCAAACCCAGGGAGAGAAGATACATGAGCTGGAAGTATTACAACAAGTTAGACCGGATAAATGTTCCCGGACCCCAGTCACTTACTGGAAAGAAAATTTAGATTCAGGGCTCCTCTTGGAAGTTCTTTGTACCAAAATAAGTCTGCAGTGCCTGCCAATATTTTGTTTCTGCCATCAAGAAGCTGAGTGAATACTACTGATTGGCTTGGTAAGCTTCTTTTCCCATACAGGGTACACAGGCAAACCTCACCGGAGCTCCTACGGATGTCACTATAAATTCCGTATTAGTTAAATCAGAATTAAAGTGTGGTCACTTCGTGTTTTCTGTTTCGGACTGGAATTCCCTGAGATGCTGCCTCTTGCACTGCAACGTGCACACAGATCCCTGAGGATCTTATTAAGTTGCGGATTCCACTCCAGGAGGTTTGCTGAGAAGCCCTAGATTATGCATTTCTAACAAACTCCCAAGTGATTTCAATGCCAGTGGTCCAGGGACCACAGTCTGAAGAACAAGGCTCTGAGGCACCCTTGGGTCATTCTAAATATCTCGTCTCCAGATGAATCTCCTGGCCTTCCAAGGAATTCCTTCCCTCTGCTGTAAATCAGGGTGTTTTTGTTTTTTGGTTTTTGGTTTTTTTTCCCCGACAACAGAAATAAGGACATACCGGAGCCGTCCATCCAAATGTGCCACAGATCCGGGAGAGAGCGTGTGGACAAAAATGCCGGAGATGCACTGGAAGTAGGGCACACTGCACAGACCGATCCCCAGACCCACGCCAGCCTCTGCCAGGGAGAGCGGGAGAGAGCACAGGGGGCTTGTGACCGGGCTTCAGAGGACCTCAGTTCTCCTGCCACAGGTAAGAGCTCAGGTGCCCGAGGGGGAGCGCCCGCCCCAGATCTCACAGTGTACGAGCTGCTGCAGCGAACCCAGCCCTGCTCCTCGGTGCGCAGTGTTATGTGTGAGACTGGTGCTTGCCTTGCTTGGTCCTATTGTACCCACTGCACCACAACACCTAGACTGAAGGTGCGTGGAGTGTCCTGGGCTTCTGCCGACAAAGAGAGGAGCGGCCACAACTTCTCGCAGACAGCACCCTGCCCTGTCCTTGGACTGACTCCAGATGAGAAAAGTCTCGGGGACCCCTCAGTGGTGGGAGGCCCCGGCAGGAAGGCGGCGGAGGAGGGGCGCTGCCACCCTACCTTTCTGCAGAGAGACCTCCACCATGACCCTGTAGTTGGGCTTGGCCGTGCTGGAGGGGGGCGCGGGGCTGTCCAAGCCGAAGGAGCCGCTGTCCTTGGTGGTACAGGTGCTGGAGCTCAGGGAGCGGCACAGCGGGGCAGACAGGTGGCTGCTCAGGGAGTGGGGGGCCGTCAGGCGGGTTCTCACCGTGAGCGTCAGGAGCCCTTTTTTGGCTTGCTGCAAGGAAGAGATCACGTGCTGGAGTGCTCAGCAGCTGTGTGTGCCAACGTGTGTGCCCACACGTGTGCATGTGCCTGTATGTGAGTACATGCATGCATGCCCACACATGTGCATGCATGTGCAGTATAATCAACATGCATCTGCATGTCTCTGTACAGATATGACACGTCACGTATATTAACACATATGCATGTGTGCACACATGTGCTGGATGGATAGAGTCTCGAACTGATTACATGGAGACTTAAAAACATCTTTTCATGGTTGCCTTACAAACCTCAAACAGATCTAGAAATACGTCAACATAAAGACATCGAGCGTTTTAAAACAGTTCTACAAATCTAAAATAGTGGAAACACCCCTACCACAATCCTGATTACACTCGTATTTTCTGAGCCAGGTCTTTTTTTTAACACTGTGCCCAGACCCGCTCCAGCGGGGCGCCCCACGTCAAGGATCCCACAGTTTGAATTTGCAGGTTTGAGTGAAGGAGGGTCATGCTTGGTTCCTTTGCCCGAAGCCCTGGAGTCTGGCAATGTACTGATAACAAGCGGTCACCTTGAACTTCTGCAAAGCATCCTGATGTGTGAGTCCGGCCATCGATTCACCGTTGAGTTCCAGAATTTCATCCCCTGTCGGGAGAGCAGAGACGAGTGTGGCCCGGTGAGGGGCGTCCACGCACACAGCCCGGGAGAAAACCTTCCCAGCCCGGGGCTCTCCCCCTGCGGGGCAGGTGGGCAGCAGTGACCGGCCTTCTGTGGCCCTTCCTCTCTTTTGGGGGCAGATCCAGCATCCTCAGCTGGCACACAAGGCCCGGCCTGACCTGTCCTGCCCACCTTGGGTTCAGCCTCTGCCCTCCTGCCTCCCTGACCCTCAGGCCACGTGTTCCCAGGACTCATTCCCAGATGCCTTTCCCACAGCGTGTCTGCGTGCAGAGCTTGCTGCCCCGTGTTTCGTCACCACAGTGCTCTGCTCCCACCTCCTTGGCCCGCCTCTCTCGCAGCCCCTGATGCCTTTATTTCCCGTGTCCTCCACTAACTGTCACAGCAAGGCCCGTGGGTGCTGACCCGTGACTCCGGCCTTTTTACTGCAAGCCATTCCCTCCCAGAGATGCCTAATAGACTCATTTTTTCTGTATCCGGAAATCCACTTTTACGGGGATGGAAAACCCATGTCTCCCCTGCACTAAATGTATTCAACACACAAAGAAGGAGCACTCGCTCTGCATCCAGCGCTGCGCTGGGCATTTCAGATGCGAGGACGGTTCCCCACGCAGACTCTGGCCTGGTTGTTTGCAGGTGAGTCTGCTGCCACCTCACTCTGGGCCCCGTGCAGATCAACCCGCCCCTTCTCTCTGGTTGTTTGCTTTTGCCTTTGTCTTTGGCGGTCTGAAGTCCCACCGTGATGTCCCAGGGTGCTTCCTCACACGGAAGTTTCATGCCTTAAAATGATTCTGGAAAACGCTTAGCCACTATCCTGTCTCCCTTCTTCCACGCTGCCCTTCCTTTCTAGAACTCGTCTTCCTTCTGGTCCTGCTCAGCCTCCATGTTTCTCTGACGCTCACCCTGTTCTCCATCGCTCCGTGCGGCCCGCTGGACAATGTCCAGCTCCCCGACTCTCCTTCCAGCGGTGTTTCATCTGCGGTTTGAGCTGGACACTGAGCTTCTTATTTCGATGACTTGCCTTTTGCTCCCTACAAGATTTTGTTCACCGTGTTCTGTTCCTTTTTTGTTGTTCCTGTTCCCTCTTTTACCTTTTCAAAGATCTCTTTAAACATAGCAATTCTAAGGAATACAAAGATACTAATGCAAAAGGGATACATGCACCTCTATGTTTATTCACATCACTATCTACAACAGCCAAATTATGGAAGGAGCCCAGATGTCCACGGACTGATGGATGGATAAAGAAGAGGTGGTGTATATACACACAATGGAATATTACTCAGCTATAAGAAGAATGAAATCCTGCCATTTGCAACAACACGAATGGAGCTAGAGAGTATGATGCTAAATGAGATAAGTCAGTCCGAGAACGAAAATACAATATGATTTCACTCATATGTGAAATTTAGGAAACAAAATAAATAAGGAGAAAAAGAGACGAACCAAGAAACGGACTCTTAACTGTAGAGAGTACACTGCTGGTCACGAGCAGGGAGGCGGGTGGGGGGGATGAAGGCGCGATGAAGGAGTGAGGAGCACCCGGTGAAGCATGGAAGTGTTGAATCACTCTATCATATGCCTGAAACTAATGCAACACTTTGTGTTAACTGGAATTAAAATTTAAAAAGAAATTAGAAATGCATAACAAAAAACAGTAATTCTACAGTGTCTTTTAGATTGTTCTGTGATCTTGGGTTTTCGCGGGCTAATCCTCCCGTCTGTCATTCCCACTGATGCTCACTAATAAGGGATGTTTCCCCACTTCCTGTGGGGTCTTTGTGTCGAACTCCTTTTTCTGGGGCCGGTTTTTCTCGGGGATTCCCGAAAACCCCAAGCTGCTGGGCAGGAGCATTTCCTTTATCGCCAGGGGCCAGCCCAAGGCTTTCACTGCTTCAGGACTAGCGTTGAGGTTAGGGTCTCAGCTTGGGGCATCCTGTAGTCAGTAGGGCTATGAATGTGCCCAGGACACACGTACATGATACAGGCTTGGGTCTTCCTTTGCCTGTGGGGAGACGTCTTTTACCTCACACCCAAGAACCATGGGCAAAGTGAGGTTTCCTCACTGTTTCCCTGGGGCCCGATGGCTTCTCACAGGGCAGCTCTGTAGTATCAAGGCTTCATGCGGGTTCTCAGAGGTTCCCAGGGACCCAAAGCCACGTCTCCTGACCTGTGTGGGCCGCTAAATCCTGGTCCTATGGGCACCAGCTCCACGGACCCCTACATCATCAACTCCTAAGTCTGCCATACTTCAATTCAAAGTTTAGGTGAGCTGCTTTATCCAACACATCTATGTGTTGAAAATAAAGGGTGCAAGTGGGCTGGACAGAGGATTCAAATCAGCGTCATCTGTGAAGCTGCCAGAATTAGACCCAAACTGAAAGAACCCATCCTTATACTTAGGAGAGTCCAAGCAGAGTAGAAACAGACAAATTTAAAAAATAATCAATATATAACTAATATGTCTGAAGGAAGAATAGACAAAGAACATATTTCAGAAATGAGCATTCTTTTTTTTTTCTGTCATGGACAAGAGATTGATTGATTGATTGATTGATTAAAAGAGGTGAGCTTCAATGAAGCTCTGGGTGCACCATCAGTTAAATGCCTTCCTCTACTTATGTTTTTAAATTGAAGCACAGTTGAGAGATCCGTTTTAGGTGTGCATCATAAGGACTGGACAATTATATACATTACAAACTGCTCACCAAGATAAGTGGGGTCGCCATCTGTCACGGCCCAAAGTCACGACAATATCATTGACTGTGTTCCCTATGCTGTATTTTCGTCCCCATGACTTCTTTATTTTACAACTGGAAGTTTGTATCTCTTGATCCCCATCACGTACTTCACTCCCCCTTCTCCTCTGGCAACCCCAGTTTGCTCTCTGAGGTCGAGTCAGTTTCTGTTTTTGTTGTTGACGTTTGTGTGCTTGCTCATTTGTTTTGTTGTTTAGATTCCACATATGCGTGAAATCCTATGGTATTTGCCTTTCTCTGTCTGACTTATTTCACTTAGAACAATACCCTCTAGGTCCATCTGTATTGTCACAAATGGCAAGATTTCATTATTTTTTATGGCTGAGTAATCGTCCATTATATATATATATATGCGCCATATTTTTATCCATCTATCCATCGATTGACACTTGGGTTGCTTCCCTATCTTGGCTATTGTAAATAATGCTGCAGTGAACATAGGGGTTTATTTCTGGAGAAATGACCATGCTTAATGACATGATGGGCTGGACTCTTTTGTCAACCCTAACAGAACTACATAGCCCAACTCTGGGCTCTTTGGAGAGTCCTGGCCCTTCTTTGGCCATATCTGGTGGAAAGTGATTAGCCTCAGTTTTGCCAAATAAATCTTACACAATCATTTTTTGGGGGAAGGGTTATGCAAATAAAACATCGTCAGCCTTGATCTGTGAGCCAAAATTTTGTTGCAACCGGATGTACCTCATGAACTCAAGGGCAGATTCTAAAACTTGACTTTGAAAGCGATACAACAGGTGATACGGTCAATCATTTGAGGCTAGAATCAGGGACTTTAGGTAGACTAGCTGAATGTCTTTCCCGCTGAATTTTTATGATCGCTATTAACGAAGGAAGACAAACACTCAGGAGGGATAAAGAAGCTTGGCTCAAGGAGGCTTGCATTCTGTAAAGAATACAGAACACAGTACCCTTTTCCTTGCCATCTCAACTCCTCCCCCACCTTTTATTTAAACACAGAAAAGCACAAAAAGATCATCAAACACTGGCACATTCTCCAGATTCTGATTTCACTTTTCTCCCTTTGTCTCATTGATCCCTCTTCTTTACCTGCCTCTTGATTTAGCGATTCCCCTAGAACCGTGCCTCCGCCCTCCCCTCCCTCCCTTATTCCCTCCCTCTTTCACCTGCTCTATAACTCAAGTATTTTCGGGGGGTCCAGACCCCCAGATCTACACTCAGCCCAGCTCCCTCCGGGGCGGGGCGCCGCGTTCCCCCGCCTGCAGTACAGCTCCACCTAGTGGCCGCCTGCATGCCTTGCCCTGCACGCTGCGGCTGAAACCAAAGCGTCTTCTTTCGCCTTCCTTGTCCTCCTCTGTCACCTGGTCCTACTGCGAGTAAGTTTCCTAGGCCAGGAGCATTTTCTCTGGCCTCCCTTCAGGCCCGCCTCCAGGGAGGCTGTCTCCTCTGCACCTTCCTCCTCCTAGAGAGAGCGCAGACCCTAGAGAGCTGGAGCCTTGCCTGCCTCTGGTCTCCCGCTAGCCCACTTCATCCGACACCCTGCTTCCCGAATCACCTAAGAACCTGGCCATAGCTGGTCCCTCCCAAATTATAAAAACCTTCAAAGGCTCCCCACTGCCCCCTCCGTAAAATCCGTACGCCTTATCTTGCATAACGCTGGTGTCAGCAAACTTGTCCTATGAAGGGCCAGAGAGAGTAAATACGGTAAGCTCCGCAGGTCACGGGCCCTCTGTCACACTACACAAGACAGCCGTCACAAGCACAAAAGCAGCTTCAGGCCACGGGTAAGTGAGGGAGCCATGCACGTGGCTACATCCTCCCAAAGCTTTTCTGCGGGTCCTGAAATTTGAATTTTATGCAGTTTTCACTTGCAACAAAAGATTCATAAATTCCTTTGACTTTTTTCCAGCCATTTAGAAGCATGAAAACTACTCTTTATTTGTGAGCAGCACGAAGATAGTTGGCGGGCCGAATTTGGCTGGAGCTTACCAACCCTGCCCTAAACAAGTTAGGTTCTTAAAGGGGGTCAGGCTCCCAGCACAGCATACAGAAACTGCCGGAGAAGGGTGGGGACACTGTGAAATCACCTCTCTCAAGCATCCCGTGTGGAACCCAGTGTCTAGCCTGCAGGGGCTGCCCTCGGCTCGAGGGCTGCCTGCCCCTGAATTTCTCCCCCTGGTTGAAATTTGGGAATGCCCTCGGGCCAAGCCTGTTGTCCAACACTCCAAAAGTGACTTTGGGGGGCCGTCGGGGTGGGGAGAAAACCCCAGCCCTCCAGGATAGGAAGACAGGAAGGGCTCTCAGGAGGCAGCTCTGCTCCCCAGGCCCCTTAACCCTCAGGATGCAGGGGCTTCTCCTGGCCCCAGGAGCTGGTGGACTGTGAGCTCTTCAAAAGAGAGATCATACCTGATCATCCTCTCTATTCCTAGAGCCGAGAGCACAGTGGCCTCACCGAGAATGTTGCTCAGACGCATTAGAAGTACAGGGCCTGGTTTCCCTGTGGTTGCGGGTCAGGGAGGGCAGGAGGGAAGGGATGGGGTGGCAGGGGCATCAGCAACAGGGAGGGGCCCTTGGAAAAGAAGGGAAGGGACGCAGACAGCTCAGGCCTCCATCCCGGGCCGGCTACAGGACCTGGACTGAGTGGAAACACCCCCAGCAAAGTGCCTGTCACCACGGTGCTGGCGGGGCTGGGGGATGCATTTTGCTGTCCACTCTCTTCTACGGCCTAGCGATTCTGTCCGAATCCTCAAACCTCAGCCAGTGAGACACGGAGATCTACCTTCCTGCAGCCTTCCGTCGGCTGCCGCTGCTCCCCCCGCAAAGATAGTTTTGACGTAAATTCCGATGGGGCCATAAATGCTGTCCTTTCCCCCAACGATGCTGAAGCCCAGGCCCTGGGGGGAGAAGAGGAGAGAGGCAGCGTTAGCCGTGGTCCACGCTCTTCCCTGGGCTGAAGTTTGCCAAGGGCCTGCCCCAGCCCTGAGCCAAGGCCCCGGGGAGGAGACAGGGGCCCTTGGTCTCACACGCCTCTGGACTTCACAAAAGAATGGGGAAAACCAGGTCTTCAGGGCCAGACTGGGCTGCATGGGGTCGGGAGCTCTCCCGTGGGTCTGATGTCCTGACACAGAACCAGGGATGTGGCCCGAGAACCCCGGATGACGCTGAGCCCTGGCTCAGCCCCTCTTGCTGGCAATTCTGTCTCTGAGCCCTGGGTTAGCCCCTTGTAAAATGACGCTCAGAAGCTAACTCATAGGGTTGTGTTTGAAAATTCAGGGAGATCCCAAACAACAAAAGCCTGCGGGAATAATTACGGCAGCTTGCACTGGAGGAAGCACCCCTTCTCCTGCCAAGGGCCGTTCATTTCCCTTCTGTTTTGCATCCCACCCTCCCCTTCTTAAAGACTGTGACCCTGAGCCCCCTCTACTGGGTCATGAGCTGACAAATGCCCCAGGAGCTTGCAGCACCGGCCCGTGGTCTGGTCAGAGCTCAGGGACAGGAGACAGTCCCAATGGCAGCAGAGACAAAGGCAGAGGCAGATGAGCAAGCGAAAGGTGTGAGTGACGTCTGCACCGGAAGAGGAAATTCACACATGCTGGTTTGGTTTCTCGGTGACCGAGGAGCTCCCCGCTTCCCAGGAAGGCTTAGCTGGGGTCTCGATGGGCTTCCTTCTAGACTCTCACCTCCCTGAAGGCAGTGAACAAATCCGGTGTGCCAGTGCTCAGGTGACGTGCGTCATGGAGCCAAGACACGTGCCAGGTGGCAGTGGGTCTTTGGGTCCAGCTTGCAGGCGTGCCGGGCAGGGGTTCACAGCTTGGCTTCCGGACGGACCCCGCGGGCATGGCTACCATTGTAAGAGCCTCGCTGCTCGGGGGCATCACCCCCGTGCCAGAGCCATGGCCGGCCCGGCACCCATCCGCAGATGCCGTAGGGAACCAGGCAGGGAAGCCCCGCGGACGGGGTACTGTTCTAGGCTTCTGGTGAGGGTGCGTGTCCCAGGGTAGGAGAGACAAATGGTATCCGAGGGTGGCACAGGGCTAGGAAGAATGAGAGGGAGGCGTGGCTTCTGGGCTCCTCCGTGGACCCCGGCTTCACCGGGCTGAGGTAACTCCTGCAGACTCCAAGTCCGCCCACCCTGGTGAAGCGGCACAGCGCCCCGGTTAGAACGAGGCCTGGGAGTCGGGAAGTCTTGGGTCATTGTCTTAGTTAGGCTGCTAACTAACCAAGTGACCCTGAGCAAGTCCTGCGTCCTGCCAGACCCTCAGTGTCCTGGGCGGGAAAAGGGGGGTGACCCCAGGGCCGTCACCACGGTCGGAAGAGGCAGCCTTGCCAAGCCCTTAGCACAGGGCCTGGGTTTCCATAGCTGCCTTGTTGCCCAGAGATTTGCCTGTGACTCTAGCTCGAGCACTTACGGAGCCTTCTAGCTCTGCTTCCTCCTCCCGAACTCAGCCCTGGCCCCGCTCCTACTTGCCATCCTTGACCATGGGGACTCCCTTCAGGGCACAGGTTGTGTGAGGCGCACAATGGGAGGCCTGCTTGCGTCTGGGCGCACCACCCTGCCTGGCATCCAGGCTCCCTGCACCCAACACCCTGCACCTGGCTCGGTCCCCCGGGCCCTGCAGGCCGGCTCGGTCCGCCCTGTGACTACATGTGTGGTAACATGTGATTTAGTGAATGTACAGACACAGAGTTCAATTAAACCGTTTCCAGTCCTCTTTGCACGAGCTTTGGCGCCCTTTGCTTTCTTCTGAGCATTGCAAGCGATTTTAAAAGCCAACTATTTTTTAAATACCTCTACCTAAATCCCAGCATTGTGATTAACTAGTCAGAAAGCCAGGCTGTTAGGAGCAAAGTCAGCGTGGAGAGGGTTTGTCTTGTGATGACAGGAGCAACAGGGTCTCCTCATTCATGTCTCTGCTGAGCTCCGGGGAGGGGAGGGAGGGGAGGGGAGAGAGGGGAGGGGAGAGAGGACCCAGGCGTGTGCGTCAGGTCCCTCCCCTGGCCAGAAAGGAAGCAACCAGCAGGGAGCATCTTCCCCTCACACTACACGCCCAAGTTATAGTAGGGGGATTTAAAACCCAAAACCAAAAACCCACTATTCCATCATTTAAGCACTGGGGTTACTTGGGCTCATCTGTGAACTTTGCAACAAGTGCCCGTGTCTGTTCCAGAATGTTCTGGAGGGAGCACAAAGAGACATTTGGGATGTGCCTCCACCACCTCAGCCTTGTCCCTCCTTTCGGGATTTCTCAGTCGTGCGGCAGAAATCAGTGTGAATATACAAAGTGGGTGGAGACACGTGGACTGAACACCTGTGTCCTCCCCAAACTTCGTGTGCGAGCTGGAGCCTTTGGGAGCGAGCAGGTCACAGGGTGGAGCCCTCGCGAACAAATGGGTGTCCTTATGGAGGAGATCCAAGAGCGCTCCCTCGCCCCTCGCCACGTGCCCAGTGCCCACACGGACAGAAGGCCCCGTCCACCCATCAGGAAAGTTGTCCTCAACAGACACCAAATCTGCCACCACCTTAACCATGGACTTCCAGGCTCCACAACAGTGAGAAGGTGCTAGTTTAGCCATCTCGTCCGTGTTTTTGTGATAGCAGCTTGAATGGACAAAGACACTACTTAAAGGATTTGAATTTAATCACCCGGTGAGACTCACTTCTAGGAAATATCATGCTGAAAACAAGTTGGCTGACAGTTGCCCCGCGGTGACCTGCACGGGTGAGGCAGGCCTGCAGGCCCTCCCCGAGCCTCCCCGGGGACTTGGCGACGCTCACACTAGCAGCCGGCATCATCAGGCCTCGCTCCTTCCTTCCCTGGACAGGACAGCTCCTCGGGGGCTGAGGTCCATCCAGCAGTTTCTGCTGGCAATGGCCCTTGCTTACCTTGGCCTGGCCTTTCATCAGCACGACGTTGGAAATGACGGAAGCCTGGAGGCCTCCCGAGGACTGCGCGAGCTGAGCCGTGCTGAGCGACCGTGCGGGTCTCGAGGTGCCCTGCAGGAGGGAGGCGGGGTGGGGAGGGGTGAGCTGACAGGACTGCAGCAGCACACTCCTCAGGGGCAGGGGGAGGGCCCGGACCCCCTCTCCTGGGGGGGGCCCAAGGCATGACCCCCGCGCGTGGTTGATGAGGCATGGTGGGAGTTTGGTGGAGATGGACTGGGTGGTTTCAGCCTTGCTGAGTCCTATCTCCCCGCAGACCAGCATCTGACAGCCCCCTGAGGCCTGACCCGATGGCAGGTGCGGAGTGCATCCCAGACCACGCTGCCCCGGGGCAGCGAGTCCTACAGCCAAAGTCTCAAACAGAGGTGGGGACCCCAGCCACCCAGAATGCCCTCGGCAGACTGTGTCCGATTCAAGACACACATGCTGAGAGCCCTCCTTGCGCCAGGCATGGAGTGGGGGGCAAGGAACATGGAGATTTTAAAACGCAGAACATAAATTGCAGGGGAGGCAGACAGGTGACTTGCACCGGAGAAGCAGAATGTGCCAGAGAGACAGACACCCCGTGTGCCGCAGGAAGCCACTCGGGAGGGGACAGTAGAGCTTTGGACTATGGGTCAGAGCTGAGACTCGAGCCCCGCTGCCTTGGGTTCTTTCCCTGGCTCTGCCAAGGACCAGCTGGTGACCTTGAGGAAGTGACTTAACTATTCTCTGCCTGTTTCTTCTTATGTTAAAATCATCTGCCACTTTGAGTGTCATCTTTTTCCTAACCCTGGGACCCCAATGCTCCCCGTTTGCAAATGAGAGACATACTAAGTCCACGAAAGGAAGGGAAGAGGGAAATGAAACTTGCAGGCATCTACCGGACTGAGTACCCTGCGGGGAGAATCAAACATCACTTGCCTACGGAGCACTCCCTCGGAGCGCTCATGCTCTGCTGGGGTGAGGGCTGTACGAGGACAGACGCCCAGGATGGGCACTGGGAAAAGTGTAAGGCCCATGCAGCTGGTGGGTCAGGAGCGCTCCCAGCAGAGGTAGTGTTAGGCAGGGGTCTGAAGGACGGGGGAGGCTTTCCAGAGCTAGAGAGGAGACAAAGAGGGATAAGGTGCTGCAGACAGGGGTGCAGGGTGTGGTGGTGGCAGCCTGAGGCACTTGGCTTACACCCCCCGGGGCTTAGGGAAGTGTCAGGAGGAAGCTGGGGACACCGAGCTCCGTGTCTGCTGAGCCCCCGACCTGCCAACTGATGCCCATAGAGGGAAGGACACACAGTGCGCAGCGCACGGGGCTGGGCTCAAATTCTGCCTGGTCCTTTAAGTTTTAAGGTGTGTGAACTCAGACAGCTACTCACCTGGCCAAGCTCCTGTTTCTTCACTCTAAAACGGGGCAAATAGTACATTCATTTCTGAGCTTATGAATTAGGGGCGCTATGTGTAAAGCACATCACCATAGCACAGGATTGAGAGTTCAGGTTGCGGAGTCCTGAAGGTCCGACTTCAAGCCCCAGGGCTGTCTGCCACTGGCCGTGTGCACGTGCGTGCATCCCTCACCTGTCCCAGCCCCGGTTCACTGTCTACCCCCTAGAGTCAGGATGCGGGTAGAATAAAGCCGGAGCTTGGGGTCTGCTCAACGGAATGCTCACGGCACCTCAGCTCCTAATAGCATAGACGTGCCGCACGTGGCGGCGCTCAACGGTGACCGTCGGCTGTGGGGTTCTTTCTTGGCCCAGAGCCGACCACTCCCACTGGCCAGCCCCCCCTCAGTAGTTGCACGGACACAAACCCACTAGCCAGGCCCCCCGCCGCCGCTGGTGAGTCCGGGCCCCTCCCCGCCCTCCTTCTCGCCTCCATTCTTACGGCAGCCCTTCCTGCTGGACAGTCGAGCTGTTGAGAGAGAGACTTCCGGCTGCTGCAGAGGGAGTAGGGCTGCCGGTCTGTGCAAGCTGCAGATTTCTTGATCATCGGGAAATCGGTATCTCCGGTGCAGCAGGGATTAACACCTAAGGCGCAAGAGGAGAAACGGAAGAAGTCACGTGCGCTCTCAACACGCAAATGTCCGCTGAGAACACCCTCAGAGCCACCCCAAAGCCACGGGCAGGCGCAGGGGGACAGCCCAGGCCACTCCAGCCCCGCCTCTGCCCCCCATCCCCCTGCCACCAGGCAGCCCGAGGGCAGTTCCCACTCCCACCACGGAGCTGGGTCAGCATGGACCCAGGCCCCAGGGTCCGGACAGAGCGGGTTGCCTAAGCACAGACTGGTCTGCAAATGGCTCGTGGACGCGCTCCCGCCACAAGGAAACAGATCAAGATTACCATCGCAAGTTAGACATACAGCATTGATTGAGTTCATTGAAAATGTGGTCAAGTAACTCTTGAAAGGGAAACTGTATATTGTGATGATTGTACAATAGTAATACGACTTTGCAAGTTACGGTGAAGTTGAATTAGGGAATGGAAAAATAAACTGGGAAAGAGATGAGGGGTGAAGGACACCATTTTCCAAAGGCGGGGGCAACTTAGAAAATAGAGCCTCAGGTATTCCTTAATTAATGAAACCCAACTGATTAATTAATTAACGACACGTAAAGGAAACCAGAAGTGGGGATAAAAATTGGATACACTTTCCAAATCGCTGCAAAAGTTAGGCACGCACCCAGAGCAAGAAGCAAGGAACAAACAAGTGATAATAACAAAGTATAAAAAGCAGGAAACTGAAACCAAATATTATTTGTAAAACTAACACCAATGGCCCGGATGTCTCTCCTTAAAAAGATGGCCACGTTTGCTTTCAAGATCTAACCGCACACCATTTGCAAGAGATAAATCAAACAAACAGAAAGAGTACAACGAAAGGCGGGCAGAAACTGACCACCAGTAAGCCATGCTGGACCCAACTTAAAAACACGTTTAGATTCTTATTTCACACCAAACAGCGAACATTAATGATGGATATAGTAGGCTTTAAAAAAAAAAAAAAGGCAAATTGTTTAGAAATTAGAAAGAAACATAGCCAAATATTGAATTGTTCTCTGGATATGGAAGAAACTTTAACATTATTAGGAAGGGAAAAAAATCTATAGGTTTAATTATATAAAGATATTCTTATCCTTATGTTAAAAAAAGACTTAAAAGAAAGACAATAAACTGAAGAAAGTATGTCCCACAAATATGACAGCCAAATATTAATGTAACTAAGAGGCTTTTTATAAATTAATGCTAAAACTGATCACCCCAAGAGAAAAATAGGTGGACTCCCCCAAAAAGAGAAAGGGATAAACGAAGGAACATTTAAGACAGCTGTGTGAAGAGGCTGGTTTTCGGGGCCAGCGAACCAGTCAAGTGCGAGCCCACGAGGCCCCTGAGAGGAACGAATGAAGGGCCGTGTACAAAGAGTGGACAGGGTTTAGGAAAACAGCGAAGCCATCCAGGTACCCAGGAACTGGCAGGTGCCTTCCCAGGGCCCGGTGGGTGCTGGATCCATGGAACGCGGGCCACCCTGACCTGGCGTCTAGTTCCAGCCAGACACAGCCTGCCAGGACCACAGCACGGAGGCAGAGGAAACGGGGAAGAAATGCTCCGGCAGCTTCTCCTCCATCCTCCAGTCTCCTGGTGGTGCTCCATGGAAAACCAGAGGGCCAGGGGCCAGGAGGCCAGGGGGCCAGGGTCTGCTCGGTGTCCAGGGCACAAGCAAGGCTGGCTTCGTGGGCATGCACCTGTGAAGTCGCACAGAACCCCACACTTAGAGGGGCCTAGGCTTGGGTTTTAATGCCCCACTGCCTCCATTTTGAAATTCTTAATAATATTGGAGCAAGGTTCCCACACTTTCATCTTACACAGATCCCCGCAACTCATGTAGCCGGTCCTGGGTGCGAAGAGGACCAGAAAAAAGTTGGGGGGGGGTGTTGGAGAAGAGGGGAATAGAGAAAAATCTGCAGCAAATATATATTGTTAAATTTTAATACGGTGTGGGCTATGACCAAAGAAAGGTACTCATACACATTATTGGAGTCTTAGCTACTTAAATTTGGCAGCACAGATCAAAATCTAAGGCATAGTTGCCTTTTGAAACTCCATTTCTAGGAAATTATTCTAAAGGGGGAAATAAGCAAAAACTTATGATTAAACAAAAAAGCAACTAGCAGTCCCAAAATAGGAAATGAGCTTGGCAAATCATGGTTTAGAGAGTGCATCCTACGGCTGAGTAACATGTGACGGAGTTGAAGGCACTTGCCCAAGGTTGCATGGATCATTAGTTCTGGAAGCAAGTGTGCACTCCTAACCATGCTCCCATCAATGGCCCCTTATGTTTCCCTAAGAAAATCATCACAAACATAAGCAAAATTTCATGGACAAACATAACAATGCTGATTATCTTAGTGAAAAACAGAGAATAAATTAGTTATCTAATACTAGGGAGTTGGTTAACTAGGTTAGGCACATTCACATAATGAAATACGAGGCACCCACTGAGCATGGTGTTTACATAAGAATTTCCAAGGACAAGAAGTCGTGCTGTGTGCGCCCGCGTGCATGGACCCGTGCTCCATAGGCATGTAGAGGCATGGGGTGGAAGAACGGAAAAGGTTAACACGGATTATTTCTAATATCAGCATGCGGTGTGGTTTTAATCTCTTCATGCTTTTCTGCATTCTTCAAATGCCCTGACTTTGGAGTAGGGCTATTCTCTTTGCAGCAACCAAGAATCCTGACATCCTTCAGCCTCCACTCCCATCTGGTGACAGATGAGGTGATGGAGACCTTGGGAGAGCCAGTAGGCTTCCTAAAATCAAGAAGCACATCAGAAGACAGAGCAGGAGGAAAGCCCTTGCCTTTTATCCCCTATGTCGGCTCTTCCCAACATGGTACTTAAGTGCCATGGACACAGAAGCACCATGACAAATTCTCCCAGAGAGGCGAGCAGACCGCAGCCATGTTTAATCCAACTGAACCAGCCGAGACCCACCCTCCCCCAGATCTCTCCACGTCACTGATATTCCTGGTCCTCAGCGACAGCGAGGCTTCATTCCTGAGGACAGTTCCATGACGCACTTACTGGTTGAATTGCTGCGTGTCCTTTGATGACAGGCTTTGGGAAGCAGGAAGGTACTACTTTGCACTTCTACTTTTCCAGACCTTTCTCGGGAAGAAGTTGTGGAAGCTTCCTGCAAAACAGTTCCCACCTTTTATTCAGCAAGTCAGTTAGAACAGAAAAACATGCGTAGACAGCGGAGTTTGGGCACGGACCATGGAGGTTCTGGTTGGATTGTCTGTCTCCACCAGTAAATTATAGGCTCTATAAAGGCAGAGATTTAGAATCACCGTCATCCATTCATTTATAGATAGAGTCGCCCATTTAATAAAAATTGAGTGAATATACTGTGTAGATACTGATCTAAGGCAACAGATGCCGAATAAGCATGTCAGTCAATAGGTCTCTGATTCTTTGTCAGGTGCTGGGAAAACAGGTGCAAACAAGCCGGATAAGACACTGATGTTGGAACAATGCTGTTCTAGTGGAGGAAGGCCCTCAGCAAACAAGAAAACAAGTGCGAGTGATCAGTGATGACAGAGACAGACCAATGGAGGAAAGACCTCCCCTGAACGGGAAGCCATGGAGACGTGTTTCGTGTCAGTCAGTTCCCCCGTTCTGTGCGTAGGAAGCACTTAGAAACTTCTGCGGAATGAATGCTACATGAATAGGTGTCTTAATATTGAACCATCCTTGCATTCTTGAGAGTATTATGATTTTATCATATTGCTGATTTCCATCTCCGAAGATTTAATTTAGGGCCTTAAAAACCAGCATTCCCAAGTTATATTTGGTTATGGCTCTCTTCGTTTTCTTCTACCTTTTGCCATATTGTTCACATTTTCCTGGCTCTTTTTTTATACTAATAATTTGGAGCACTCTCCCACGGTGCTGAGTTTATAAAGCAATACGTTAAACAGTATATTTGACCTCATTTCTCTGTCAGGGTGAACAATGGAACAGAAAACATATGACTTGGGGGTTTTAGGGACAGAGGACGGAAGGACAGAGGGAAAGAGGTCAATAATGAGGATAATGGTATTAATTATTTTATTTCTCTGCCTAGAACTGTTTTTATATAACTTTATTACCCGCAATGATCTTGAGCTAATTCTTGAATTATGTTGGTGCATTACTCACTACCATCATCCTTGAGTGTGTATGCGTGTGTGTGTGTGTTTTCTCTCAAGAAAGTTATGCAGATGGAAAGTTCTCTGAATATTTGCATGTCTGAGAATGTTATTTTGTGGTTGTCACACTTAAATTATTTGCTGAGTGCGGAGTCTTTGGGTGTTTGTCATCAGACCTAAAAACTATTGTCAGTTTGGATGCTACCTGGGATTTAAGTGTCCCGGGGTAGAGGTCTGTTAGGGGCACCTGCCACACTCTTCTAACTGAGAGGCCCGCCTTTGTTCAAAGCCAGCCTTGTCAGCGCCTGGTTAATGTCATGGGTCCAGGGTGTGTGTGTGTGTGTGTGTGTGTGTGGACTAGAGCACCTGGCCCACTTCCCAGGATGGAAGGATGATCTACTGTTGCCTCCCGCTTTGCACCCAACAACGCACCCTCTGCCCCAGCCCCTGGCACTGTGAGCGGGCAGGTTCTGGGGGGGGGGGGGGTCCTTCTGATATCTGCCCCACTCACTTCCTGCGTGGTCAGCGGCAGGCGAATTAGCCCTGCCCTCAATCCAGAGTCACCTGCACTGTGTCATGCATGAAGTTCTCAGAGGTTCCAGAATGTGGTTGGCCTCTTCCCACAGCTTCCTGTTCTCCCCATGCACTTCTCTTTATTAGTCTATATATTCTTTGAATTTTGGTAGAAATAGACTTTTTTGGTAGAAATTCTAAGAGGTGGGGGAATGAATAGAAGGTACTCCGGAGCCATCTGGAGCCAGAAGTCCACTCCCAGCCCTTTTTGTGTTTACAATTTTATCTAGTTCTGACTCAAGAGGATCCTGCAAGAAACCACATACCGCTTTCCTTTTCTTTCTTGACCAGATCAGGGTTTAAAACCAGGGCTCATCTTCCTACAGCACTCATTTTCCTTCTCAGCAGTAGGTGGTGCTATATTAACCTGAACAAAACTATCTTCAACCAGCCTCCCTGTGAGTCTCCAAACGGAAACAGAGCAGGAATTCTATGGAAGGGGGCTTAGTTCATTTGAATTTTTAAGACTATATTTCTAGGATTTAGCATCATGACTAGTTCTTTGAATCAACTGCTTCATTCAATATAATAGCCAAAGATACTTCTTAATTATAATAGTCCCTGAGGCCATGTCCTCTGATATTATTCCCACTTCTCCATGCTCTCCAGGGACACCATGCAAGTAAATAATTAAATGTGACTTCAGTAGCTCTTTTGGGTTCACTGAACATAAAGAAACCTAGTAAAACAGCCAATACATCTTCTCGTCTAAAGTGCAGCCTTATTTGCAAAGTACCTTTGAAATGTGGATTTTCCCCCAAATCTCTAAAAAGATGAAGATAAATAAGTAAGCGAGGTATATACAAACATGAATCATCTTTGAAAATCATGTTTATAAGGAATTTTTGTAATATACATATGCTTGTATTATCATGGTAGGTAATTTAAAGAAAAAAAAAAGATGCTATGAATAGAAAATCGCCTCTCGGATCCCACCTTCGGTTGGTGGTAGTACATGTCCCTTCTTCCCTGCACTAGCCCTCCAGGGAGCCAGCTCCCACCACAGCCACGCCAGAGCGAAGCACGTCGAGTCTACACGACTATCCGAGTTTGGCAACTGCTGGGTCGACGCAGGTTGCCGGAGCCTCCGGCTAGTTCAGAGACTGGCTCCGTGGCAGAGGGAAGGGACCAGCCGCCTGCCAATAGTCTCACAATAATCATGTAACATAGGGAGAAGGAAAGGACTAAAAATAAATACACCAAAATAGTAACATTTTCCATTCATCAAATGTTTATGAAGCACTTGCTATGCACGAGGCCCTATTCCAGGCAGTGAGATTATGTCAGTGGACAGGGTCCTGCTCTTACGAGCTGGCAGAGTGTGTCTGTGTGACGGGGTTATGCATACTTATTTTCTGATTTCACAACCCCTTGTATGTTCCACGTTTCCTACACAAACGTGGATGACTTTTACAACCAGATCAGAGACAAAATGCCATTTTATATGCATTTCAAGTGTCACATGAGTAAACTTAAGACAGTATGTTGACTGTTCTTTTCTTTTTTTCTTTCCATCATCTTTATTAAGCTCCCTGTCCAAAACAAAATTTAGAAATAGCTCAGCAAGCAAAGCCAACTGATGGCAGGAGATTCATAGGAAGCGAAGACTTTTTTTTTTTTTTTTTTTTTTGGTCCAGATTACCTGGAGATGAATGTCATATTCAGAAGAGGGAAGCTTTCTTTTGGGGTTTCAGGGTTGGTTGTAGGAGGCTTGATCCAGAACCAGCCAGATGAACCCCTGGACCCCTCTGCTCTTTGCACACCAGTGGTGCAGCCTCTTCTTATCGGGCAGTGAGAGAAGCGACCCCTCGGCGCACAGGCAGGTCATGTAGCTGCCTCTGCAAGCGCAAGGCAGCACAGAGGAGTCCCTTCCTTCATAGCTCTGCGTCCTCCGACCAGGACCTTCTCAGACTCAGGTGGCAGGCGGCTGGTCCCTTCCCTCTGCCACTGAGCCAGTCTCTGAACTAGCTGGAGGCTCCGGCAACCTGCGTCGACCCAGCAGTTGCCAAACTCGGATAGTCGTGTAGACTCGACGTGCTTCGCTCTGGCGTGGCTGTGGTGGGAGTTGGCTCCCTAGAGGGCTAGTGCAGGGAAGAACGGACATGTACTACCACCAACCGAAGGTGGGATCCAAGAGGCGATTTTCTATCAGAAATGTAAAAAAAAAAGCCCAACTACATGACCCTGAAAAGTTCCCAAAATAGAGGCAGAGTGCACAAGCTTTGTGGACCTGCAACTTCCTGGACACCAACAAGAACCCAGCACTCATCCACACTCTGGGATTATTTCAAGGTATAGTTCATTCTTTTCAATCTGTACAACGCTGAGCGGAACGGTTTCTTTAGCAGAAATGCACTGTGGGACGGAGTGGGTAGAGGGTATGAGACCAGCAACATTAAAACTCGCATTACCCTGGGCTGGTCACCTAATTGCTTGGACCCAGTTTCCCCCTTTGTAAGCCAAGGGGGTCGATTTAACAACCTCTATAATCGCTTTCCACACTTCCACACTTCAGAACGCAACGGATGGTTATGTTTAAAGATCTAAGGGGCTACCGTCCTCTGGGAGATGATCACATGGTAGGAGATCATTCTCAAGAACAACATCGCTTTCCCTGGCTCCCAGAGGCACCTGGTCAGTCTTGGGCAAGATGTCCTGGGTGGCATGGTTTCTTCTCAAAGGAGCCTCTGTGGGATCCCCGCGAACTTGTGCACAGTGCGGCGCCCTTGGCGGCCCACAGAACACAGCTCTTCTGTTCCTGCTGCCAAGGGGGAGCAGCCCTGGAAGCCGAGGACGCATACTGAGGTCAGGGGCCAGCAGACACATTTCCAGACGTGTTTCCTCTCATTGCCATCAGAGACGTGTCCATCACTACTCAGGTTGCAGTGCCCGCTCTAGTCGGCCCAACTGGTGCCTGAGCGGGGAATGCGGTGGGAGAGCCGGGAGGCTCTTGAAGGCATGTTTCCCAACATGACGATCAGCCGTGTGCCTGCAAGGGCTAAGCAGCCAACCCTCAAACACGGAAAGAGCCCAAGACCTGGGGGGAACACACCCAGAATGAAGATGCAGAGTTCTGGGGCGCTGTAGCCTATAAGCAACATTGTTCTGGAGTCTAAAGTCCTCCCCAGGGGCTGGAAGGAGCCATTGCTTTCCTAGGAGTGCTCATTTTATGTGTAGATTCCTGATGGCCGGCAAAAGCTTCCGGAGTTAGCAGGCTGCATTCCACTTACATAGGAGTCTCCTCATTTTCTCTTTGAACCAAGACACCATAGCGGTGCCAGGCTAAGGGAATCGCAAAATATCATCCAACTGTCCTCCAGGTCGAGGCTCACTTATGGTGGTTGGGTTGATGATGCAGCAATAGGCTTTGATCTGTAAGTCATGAGGATGAACAACTAGGCCTGGCAGATGGGCTCCAGGATGAACAACTGGGCCTGGCAGACGGGCTCCAGGATGGTCACGCGAGACACCAAGGCCACACGCCTCCTGATGTACAGAGGAAGGGTGGGGACAGAAACTAGAAATCCTTCTCAAGTCCTCCTTCCCGCGGGGCTCCCTGCATGACCTCAGTCACGTTGTACTTCTACCTTTCCAAATGCCCCAACATGTCCATTCTTGCTGGCTCTGCCCTCATTCAGAGTATTCCTCTGACACTGGAATATTACAATGGCCTAGGGGTCTAGAAAGGGTCTTTTAAAAGAATTTTTAAAAAGATTTTATTTATTTATTTGAGAGAGCGAGAACAAGAGGGAGAGAGCGGCAGAGGGAGAAACAGATTCCCCGCTGAGCAGGGAGCCCGACTCGGGGATCAATCCCAGGACCCCGGGATCACGACCTGAGCCAAAGGCAGACCCTTCACCGACTGAGCCACCCAGGTGCCCCTTAAAGGATATTTTGAACAAATGGTTCTGGGACGACTGGACATCCACACATCAAAGAATGAACTGGTCTGTTTTCCCACAATAGACCAAAAAAAATTAATTTGAAATGGATCATAGACCTACATACTAGATACAACTGAAAAAAATTCTTAGAAGAAAACACAGATCCTCATGACCTTGGGTTAGGAAAACACTTCTTAGATGTGACACCAAAAGCACGAGTGATAAAAGAAAATGTGGAAAAGGGCTTCCTCAAAATTACAAAATTTGTGCTTCAAAGGAGACCATCAAGGAAATGAAAAGACAACCCACGGAATTGCAGAAAATATTTGCAAGTTATGTATCTGATGAAGGATTTGCATGGAGATTATATAAAGAGTTCTTACAAGTCAATAATAGAAAGACAAATAATCCAATTGTTTAGATGGACAAAGGATCTGAATAGATACCTTCCCAAAGAGGTTACACAAGAAGCCAAGAAGCACATGAAGATATTCAGCATCATTAGCCATCAAGGGAATGCAAATCCGAGCCACAGTGAGGAGCCTCTGGTTCAAGATGGTGACTAGGGGGACTGAACTCACCCCCACCCACAGACAGGTGAAATCTACAGCCACATGTGGAACTATTTGCTCCAGGAAAAAAAACAAACAAACCACAAACTGGCAGAGAGACCCCTTTGCATCAGGCAAATGAGAAAGGGTAGGGGAATGGCAGGAATTCTGAAATACAGCCTCATAATCCCACCCTTGATGGGGCGGCCCACAGTCAGGAGGGAACTCGAAGCCTGGAGCTCCCCCATGCGGAGTCAAGAGTTTGTAGCCCACATTGGGCACCCCAACTTTTAGGGCTCCTGAGAAATGAACCCTCAAAACACTGGGATTTGAAGAGCCCTGGGACTCATGCCCCCTGGAGCCCCTGGGGTTGCTGCAAGCTGAGGACCGGCTCCTAAGGGGCTGGCGCACACTCCCCACCCCAGGGTCAGACGGAAGCAGCCCTCTGAAGAGTGCCCAGATTTTATGTGAAAGAGACTCATTTGCTCATTTTAAAGCATTGGTCTGAGGGTCAGGGGCCTGCGGGGGGTCCTCGCCGGGGACAGAACTGGTGGGCGCCATCTTCACACCACCCCTCCACTATTGGGATAAAGCCATTGGGTCACATCCTTCGCTCTTCAATCTCTTGTTTCTATTTTCTTTTCCTTTTTCTTTTTTGGTGAGTGCCAGCTTCGTGCCCCCCCTCTGCTGGACTCCAGAGCACCAGGATTCCCCAGAGGAAAGCTTCTACCCACGTCTGATGTGCCGGTTTTTACGTCTGGTGCTGGTGACCCCATTTCTGCAGCTGTCACCCAGGGGAAACCGTTTGAGCACCTGGCTTTGGGGGCCGGGGGGTGGGGGTGGGGGGACTTGTGCTCCTCAGTCCCCTGGGACTGCGACTGTTGGAGAGACAGTTGTTGGCATGCCACCATCCCCAGGGAAATGCACAACGGCCAGACTGAGCCCCCCTCCCAGCCCCAGCCTTTCTGAGAAAGAGACTTACTTGTTACTCCTAGAGCTTCAGGCTTAGGGACGGGCTTCAGATCTGGCACACATCTGGAGGTTCTGGAGGTGCTGTTGGGGAATGTGGGCTGGGGATGTCCTTTGCCTCGCTATAGCTCACTGGCGTCTCCCAGGAAGGAGCCTATACACGTGCCTGAGCAACAATGTTTGTGGCTGCTTCTAGGGGACCCCTCTGCATCACCTGGCTCTGCTGGGCAGCAGGCCTTACACTTGTGGTCCCACAGGACTGCATATATGTCTTGTGGTCCCACAGGACTGCACATATGTGCATTCCTTAAAAGCTGCTGCCTGGGGTTCTGGCTTCCAAGCCACCTAAATCTAGGTGCTGACCGAGATCTTCCCCTTTGGGACACGGGCTGGTTGACAGACCCTCACCTACTGGGAGCTTTAAAAACAAGACACACTCCTTGGACAATCACAAAGATTTGAGAGACAACCAAGAGCTGGGACAGGGTTGTGTGACACGTGCTATAATGTGGATGACCCTCAAAAACATAATACTAAGTGGATAAAAGCAGTCACAAAAGACCACATATGCTATGATTCCAATTTTTTGTGAGAAGTTCAAAATTGGCAAATCTTAGAGACAGGGAGTAGATTCGTGGATGGTTAAGGATGGACAGGAGCTGGGGGGCAGTGTGGGTAGAAAGCGGCTGCTAAGAGCATGGGGCTTCTTTTCCTAGTGATGAAAATGTTCTAAAATCAGATAGTCACATAGGTCTTGGATGTGTCTTCTTAACTCCTGGGTATTTGGACTTTTGTTTATTTGCTTCTGTTGTCAGTGTAATCTTTCTTTCCATTACTTTAATTGCAGTTTGTACATAAGGAAAATACTGATTTCTTTATGTTAATTTTGACACCACACCCCTTACAGAATTCTTTTATTGTTTACTCTAGAGGGGTTTTTTTTGATGAGTCTCATGTGCTTTCCATAATTAAAATCCTTTTATCTACAAAAAACATAATGAAATAAAATCGCATAGTGGTGACAGTTACATGACTCTGTAAATATGCTAAAAACCATTTAGTAGGACACTTTAAATGGGCACATTATACAGCGTATGAGTTATATCTTAATAAAATCACTTTGAAAGGAAAATTCATTTATTCATTCATAATGCCCCTGCCCTGGACTGCTTCTTCTGCTAGCATGATTTCATAAAGATGCAAATGCTCCTCTTGAGCCTGATCGAGTCTCTGGTGCATCTGTCTCTGATAGATTCAAGATCCAGTCTGAGCTCCCCAGCTCATGCCTTCTCTGACGCTGCTCAGACCCACCCACACCTCCCGGCCCAGTGAGCCAGATCCCCTGCCCCATGGACCTTCTGCATCCGGTCCTGTCTTACGGTGGCCCATCCTTGCTCTTCTTCCCTCTTCGAGAATACCCCACCAAATGTATTCTGTAAGAAGAAATTCAGGCGTCATACCTCTGTAGTGATGTCTCCATGCAAAATAGCTGCCTCCTGAGAAAACCAGGGACTGTCTCTGCTAATCAGACCCAAGGAAAGCTTAAAAGTGGGAAGGCACTGAGATGCTTGTGGGCGATTGTTTTAATAGCCGATAGGACCACCCTTCATTCATCTTCTTCCAACCTAGTCTTACTTATTTGTTTCACATTATAAAACTATGTTGCCTAGTCAAAAATTTATTCCTCTTATTAGTTTTGTAAGCACTCTCCTAAATTTACAACTCTGGGGAATATCACTTTTCCAAAAACCTGAATATTTTTTCTGCCAAAACAGGGTTTGTATTTCTACTAATTTAATAGAAATGACCCTCAGTCGAGTTTTTATCATATCAGATCCTGTGGGATTTTCAGAAGATTTAAATGAAATCATCTATGCGAAGTACCTGGATAGATGACCAGCAAGAACCCTAATAATCCAACCAGTCACCAAGTAATGCCAATCTAGTTCCCAGCTATTTCTCAATTCTGTCACATCTTTTTCATAGTCTAGAGATTTGTTGCAGGAAATAACTGGACAAAATGCACAAAGATGTGTGTAGAAATATGTTTATCCCATTGTCTGTAACAGAAAACAATGAGGATGTTGAGGATGTTATGATAGTAACTCGTTACTTTGATCCCTCTGCTAAAACCAAGTAAAAGCGTGGGTTGGAGTGGGAATGTATCAATGAAATAGCAAAAGAGGAAGGAATTCTCAGAAGCCAAGAAATAAAAAAGGCTGCACCACAATTTTCCTGGCAGGTCAGCAGCCCAGAAGCTGGCTGATGCCCCGAAATCACTTTATGAACCAGCTGGACTTGAACTTCGCCTTCTATAGCTTTCTGGGATGTCGGGAGCAGACAGAAAGTCCCGATTTCTTCCCAAGATGCAGAGTTCAAGAGGACACTCCGCATAGAGGAAGCCCTCATTAATTACATCTTCATTTGAAATGTACACCCTCCCCCCCACCCTCAGGAACTGCATGAAAATTGTCAGTCTGGAAATGGCCCTAATGGAAGGAGGGAAAGCTTTTCTGATTTGCTGGTGATTAACAGTTACCAGATGGCCCTCACAGGACTTGGTAACCCTAATTCATACCACATGCATGTCTTGAAAAACCTCTAGACAAGAATGTAGTTCAAAATGGTTCCAGGCTGGTGGTGCCCCGGCCACCTGGCAGAAACAAATTCGAATCTTCTCTGGAGGAACAAGCTTTAACCTGGGTCACAAAGATTCCCACCAAGAAACTAACAAGACTTATAAGCTCTCCAAGAAAAAAAAGTTAAATAATAATAATAATAAAAACAAAACACATATTGGAATAAGGCACCATGAGAGAGAACCAGAAGGAGCAATACACACCAAAATCAGCCCTGTGAAGACTTCACATAGTGGGAAAAACAGACACAGAAAGCAAAATAAATATATTTAAATTTTTAAAGAAATAAAAGAGATGATTGGGCAATTTGAGGAGAGAGGCACCATGAAAGTTTCTAAGCAGACTTGGGAAAAGTACAGAGAAATTTTAAAAATCATAAAATTATTGATATTTGAAAGTAAATAGGTGGATTGAACCGTGGATTGAGAGAGCACCGCAGGAGGGACAAGAGAATTGATCTGAAGAAGACCAGCCTTCCGGAACAAGACTCACTGCACATACGCGAGTATGCGGGTCTTCCAGTCCCAGTGAAATCATCCATCCACAGGGTCACGAAACGCAACAAATCCCAAATAAGATGAATAAAAAGAAAAGAGTACTTGGACAGCTCCTGGTTGAGCTATGGAACATCGAAACATTGACATAGATCTGTAAAGCGGCCAGAGAGAGGGCAGACCGTCTTTAAACGAGCAAGGATTAAACCCAAAGCTCTCGTCTCAGCGGCAATTGTGAATAATCAATCCAATGTGGCAAGAGAAAGCAACCATCAGTGTAGACTTGGAGGCCAGCTAACGTATCCTTAAGTGTGAGTAGAATGAAGGCCTTTCGGATAGAGAACCTGAGAGAGTTCACCACCAGTATATCCTCACCAGTGACATTCCAGAGAAGGCAGAGTAGGAGGTGGGAGGAGGGAGGGGGGAGGGAGAAGACATATATATATTTGTATTTATACATATATAAATATATATGTAAAAATAGAGCTGAATTACCTGAAAGTAGTAGGATATAAGCCGAGAGAGAGCACTACTGGAATGAAAATATTCAGTGGTTTTTGCACCATTCCGAAGGAGGGTAAAAGTAAAAACTGATAAGTTTAACATTGAAAACCTGGATGTGCATGCCAAATTTTCTGGGGTAATCATAAAATTACAGACACAGAGTTATAAACAGAACCAATAAGGAAGAAAAAGAATGAGAAAAATATGACCACCAAAAAGACAAAAAAAGAAACACAGAAAAAAAAAAAACAGGAAAAGTAGAAAAAATATTTAAAATGAAATAATTTTACATGCAAGTGTGTGCATAATTTAAGAGGCTCTATGAACCAGCTAAAAGACAAGGATTGTCAGGATAAATTTACTTAAAAAATTTTTTTTAGAGACTTCACTTGACTTTTAAAGAAAAACTTCATTTTTAAGAGCAGTTTTAGGGGGCACCTGGGTGGCTCAGTCGGTTAAGTGTCTGCCTTTGGCTCAGGTCATGATCCCAGGGTCCTGGATCGGGCCCCACGTTGAGCTCCCTGCTCAGCGGGGAGCCTGCTTCTCCCTCTCCCGCTGGCCCTTCCCCTGCTTGAGCTCTCTCTCTGTCAAAAAAAAAAAAAAAAAAAGAGCAGTTTTAGGCTTAAAAGAAATTGAGAGGGAGGTTCAGAGATTTCCCACATACCCTCTGCACCCACACCATCAGCATCCCATGCCAAGAGGGCACATCCATTACCAAGGATGAACCTACATTGACACGTCATCATCACCCAAAGTCCACAGTTTGCCTGAGGCTCCCTCTTGGTGGTGTGCCTCCTGTGGGTCTGGACAAATGTGTACTGACAGGTACCCATCACTGTAATCTCATACGGAGCATATACTGCACCGCCCCTGTGATCTGCCTATTTACCCCTCCACCTGCCCCACCCCGGGCATCCACTGACCTTTTAACTGTCTCCATAGATTTGCGTTTTCCAGAATGTCATGTAGATGGACTCACACAGTGTACAGGCTCTTCGGATTGGCTTCTTTCTCTTAGTGATATGCATGTGAAGTTCCTCCATGCCCATTCAGGGCTTGACAACTCATTTGTTTTCAGGGCTGAACAATATTCCATTGTCCGGATGCATCCAGTATATGAATGCACCTCCCTATTGAGGGGCATCTTGGTTACTTTCAAATTTGAGCGATTATGAACAAAGCTGCTGTACACATCCATGTGCGGGATTTTGTGTGGACACAAGTTTTCGGCTCCTTTGTGTAAATGCCAAGGAGCCCAAGTGCTGGGTCATATGGCAAGACTATGTTTAGTTTTATAAGAAACCACCAAATTCTCTTTCAAAGTGGCTGCACCACGTTGCACTCCCGCCAGCAGAGAATGAGAATTTCTGTTGCTCTACATCCTCACCAGCATGTGGCGTCCTCAGTGTTCCCTGTTTTGGCCCTCTAATATGTGTGTAGTGGTGGCTCATGGTTGTTTTTGTTTGCATTTCCCTGGTGACCTATGATGCGCAGCATCTTTCCAAGCGCTTACTTGCCATCTGTAGATCTTCTCTGGTAGGGTATTTATTTACACTTTGGCCCACTTTTCAATTAGGTTGTTTGTATATTTTGGATAATAGTCCTTCATATATTTTGTTATATATTTCAGATAACAGTCCTTTATCAGATGTGTTTTTGGCAAAGATTATATCCTACTCTGTGGCTTGTGTTCTAATTCTCTTGATAATTGTCTTTCACAGAGCAGTCTTTTTAAAAATTTTTAAAAGATTTTATTTACTTATTTGAGAGAGAGAGAGAGAGCTGGGGGAGGAGCAGAGGGCGAGGGACAAGCAGACTCCATGCTGAGCACAGATCCTGACATGGGGCTTGATCTCAGGACACTGAGATCACGACCTAAGCTGAAATCCAGAGTCAGATGCTTAACCAACCGAGCCATCCAGGTGCCCCAACAGTCTTTAATTTTAATGAATTCCAGCTGGTCAATTACTTCTTTTATAGGTAAATCAGACAAATGCTAATCAAAATCAATCTGGTACCATTTTATAGAAAAAGGAGATTTACACAACAAAAATTAATAGAGGTAAGGTCACTCACTATAGAATACCTGCTTTAAATCATGAGTAAGATAGAATTCTAAGCTTGTTTACACCTTGTTTAGCCCCTCTATGTTGACATAACAAGGAAAATCTAGCATAGATTTTTAACCTACTCCCCAAACACTGCTAGATCAAGCAGATAAACATCAGAAAGTGTGTAGAGCATTTAAACAATACAATTAGCCATAGTGGAATACAATCTCTCCTCAAACATACATAAAATATTTGCAAAAAATAATCGTGTACAGCGTCATCCAACAATTCTCAATAATTCCAATGGCCTAGAATAGTACCACACTTTCTGACACCACCACCATCAGCCATAAAACATGATAAAAAGACAGTTGGAGAGACAAAAGACAGATTCATGTTGCCAGAGGTTAGGGGTGGTATGAGGCTGGGTGTGACGGTAAAGGGGCAGTGGTAGGGGGCTGGGGGAGATGGAGCAGTTCTGTATCTTGACTGGGATGGTGGTTACACAGATGTACATGCGGGGTAACATAGCACAGAACTACACATACATCACAATAGTGTTAGATCTCCGGTTTGGATGTCCTACATAGATTTTATGGAAGATGCAACCATTGGGGAAAACTGGGTGAAGGATATACTACTTGTACTTTGCCACTTTGTGGGAATCTACAATTATTTCAAAATAATTCAAAAAGGTTTTGCAAAAGATTAACTGGAAAATGCTCATACATTTGAAAATTAAGAATCACACTTTCTAAATAACTCATGGGTCAAAGAAGAAATTATATTGGAAATGTTAAAGCATTTAGAACTGAATGATCATGGACATTTGGATATCAAATCTTATGAAATACAGCAGAAGATAAAGCTATACTCATAGAAGAAGTCATCATCTTAAATGCTTATATTAAGAGAGATAAAGGCTGAAAATAATTAATGAGCTAATCGTCAAAGGAAGTAGGGGAGAATCAATACTAGAGATAAGAACAAGACTTATTAGACATGCAAGAGGGGGACTGACTAAATTAAAAATTGGTTCTGGGAAAATATTTTAAAATATTGGTGAAACTCCAGCAAAAATAATCAAGAAAAAAAGAGAGAGAGAGAAAACACAAATAACATGATGTGTTAAGAGGGGACATGATTACAGATGCAATACATATTACAAAGATAAGAGAATATTATAGACAACTTTATAGAATAAATTTGAACAATTAAGTGAAATGAAAATTTTCTGAGAAAAAAACTATCAAAATCAACTCAAAAAAGTTAGGAAATCTTCAAAAGTCTGTAAAATTTAAGAAACACCCAAGCAAGAGAATTCTAGAGCCAGACAGTTTACTGGAGAATTCTACAAAACGCTTAAAGAATTAACATCAATTGTATACAGAGTTTTCCAGAAAATAGGAAAGAATACTTCCCAATTCATTTTATGATACTAGTATTACTTTGGTACCAAAACCAAAGACAGTATAAAAAAAGAAACTTACAGATCAATATTCCTTGTGATCACAGAGGTAGAAATCCTTCACAAAATACTTCAAATAAAATTCACCAGTAGATAAAAACAACTACACATGATGACCATGTGGGGTTGTTCCAGGATGCAGGGATAGTTCATTTAAAAATTAATTAGGTAATCTACCATATTAACAGGCTAACAAAGAAAAATCACATGATCATATCAATCAGTGCAGAAAAGCATCTGATGAAATTAAACACCTGTTCATAACATAAGCTCTCAGAACACCAGGGCTAAAGAAGAACATTCTTAATGTCATAAAGAATATCTACACAAAACCCATAGCTAACAACACTCTTAATGAGGAAAACTGAATGCTTTGCCTCTGAGATTGGGCGCAGAGCAAGAACACCTAATCTCAACCCTCATTCAACTCGGTACTGAAAGTTCTAACCACTGCAATAAGGCAACAAAAATAAACAAAAAGCATACAGATCTGAAAGGAAGAAACAAATCTGTCCTTATTTGTAGATGACATGATTGTCTACATAGAACATCCCAAGGCATCTATGAAAATAATTCATAGAACAAAAAAGTGAGTTCAACAATTTGCAGGGTACAAACTAAACATAACAAAAATCAAATATATTCCTTTCTATGAGCAATGAACACATTGACACTAAACTTTAAATGCATACCATTTACAATCACTCAAAACATACTTGGGCATAAATGTAACAAAACATTTACAGGACTTGTATGCTGCAAACCACAAAACACTAATGAAAGAAATCAAAGATCTCAGTGGATAGAGAGACATAACCATATTCATAGATTGGAAAACTCACATAGTAAAGATTAATTCTCCCCAAATTCATATATAAAGTTCATGTGATTCCTGCTAAAACCCCAGCTAGATTTTTTATAGATATAGACAAAATTACTCTAAAATTCATATGGAAATACAAAGAGACTATCATAGTTAAAAACAATGTTGAAAAAAGAACAATAAAATGGAGAAATCTACCTACTTGATTTCGAGATGAATTATGTAGCTACAGTACCAAAAATGTGTGGTATTGGAAGAGGGATATACATATAGAATAGAGAACCCAGGAATAGATCTACACAAATATGCTCACCCGATTCATAACAAAGGTGCCCACACCACTCCTTGGGGGCAAGATAGCTCTTTTAACAAATGATGCTGTAGCAAGTGAACGTTGATGGGTGTGGGGAGGCAGGTGGGGAAGGAGGAAGCTTGGCCCATGTCTCTCATCTCATACAAAAATTAACTCAAAATGGACCTATGTGTAAAATGCGAAAGTATAAAACTTTTAGAGAAGATAGAAGAAAATTTTCAGGATCTAGAGCCAGGGAAAGAATTCTTAAACTTGACACCAAAAACATAATTCATATAAGGAAAAATTGATAAATTAGACTTCATCCAAATTAAAAACTTTTGTTCTGATAAATTAGACTTCATCCAAATTAAAAACTTAAGATCCCATTAAGAGGATGTAAAGACAAGCTATAGTTCTAGACAAAATATTTGCAAACCACATATACAATAAAAGATGAGCACCTGGAATATATAAATAATTCTTAAAACTCCACAGGAAAAATAACAATCTTATTTGAAAATGGGCAAAAGACATGAACAGACATTTCGCTGAAGAGGCAAATAAGCACATGAAAAGATGTTCAAAGCCATCAGCCATTGATGAAGTGCAGATTAAAACCACAATGAGCTATCACTACATACCTATCAGAATGGCTAAAATAAAAAATAGCGGCATCCAATACTGTCGAGATTGCAGAGAAACAGGATCGCTCATACTTTGCTTACATGTATGTGAAATGGGAAGACCACTGGAAAGTTGTTGGGCAGTTTCTTTAAAAATAAAACATAAAACAATTGTACAACCCCAAAACTGTGCTCCTGGGCATTTTTCCCAGAGAAATCAAAATGTATCTTTCATCTGCACAGGAATGTTGAGATCATCTCTATTCCTGACAGCCAAAAAGTGAGAACAACACAGAGTCCTTCTGTTGTGAGTGGTTAAACAAATTGTGGCACATCCAGACCATGTAGCATGACTCCACAATCAAAAGGAGTTACTGATGTACTCAACAACCTGGTGAACCTCCAGGGAATTATGCTTAGTGAAGAAAGCCAGTCCCCAAAGATTACACACTGTCTGATACCATTTGTACAATGCTGTTGAAATGACCAAAGCATAGAAATAGTTGCCATGGGTGAAGGTGGAAATGGGGGGGTCACTATAAAGGGACAACATGGGGAATCTTTGCAGGAATGGAGATATTCCATACACGGACTGCATCAATACCAATAACCCGATTGTGATATTATACTATCATTATCCAAGATGTTACCCTTGGGAGAAGCTAAGGTATATGGATTTCTCTGTGTTATTTTCTTACAACTTTAGTGAATCTACAATAATCTTGAAATAAAGAATTTAATTTTAAAAACTATTTTTAAATTGCATTACCAATTCCAGAAAATAGTTAGAAAATAGAATTCTTTAAAAAGGTAACATTACAATTGTATCAGAAAATAAAGAATATCTAGGAACTAATCTAAGGAAAGATATATAAGAACTTTCTGAAGAAAATTACAAAACTTACTGAAGGGCATAAAATAAGTCCTGAAAAATGGAGAGATAGGTCATATTCACAAAAAATGGGAGAGTTAATATAAAGTCATTTATAAATGTAATGCAGTACTAATCAAAATTTCAAGTGTTTTTTAAAACATCACAAACTGATCCTTAAATCTTTAACAAGAATCAAAGGGCATCAAACAGACACATACTTGAAAAAGTAAAGACAGAGAAACTTACATTCAAGAGAACATACTTACTTTTAAATGTAATGATTAAGATAGAGTTTTGACAGTAGGATAACTGTTCTGACCAACAGAACAGAATAGGGAGCCTAGAATAGCTTCATGTTCATACGAGGAAATCTGATTTGTAACAGAACTAACACTGTACTTTTGCAGGGAAAGACAAATACTCCAGCAGAGGGTACTGGGACAACTGGTCAACCATGTAGAAATAATGTAATGCACCCCCATGTTCACAAACATCAATTCCAGGTGGATTAAACACATAAATACAAAAGGCAAAACTGTAAGATGTTATATCTTATATAGATATATATAAGAAGACAATAGAAGAAGGTAGACATTATAATAGAATGTGTTTACTTTAGAAAAGGATAAAAGTTTCAAACAAGATGCAAAACAGCACAAACTGTAAGGCACATGATCGGTAAATTCCCCATTAAAATGAAGAACTTCCTGGGGTGCCTCAGTGGCTCAGTCAGTTAAGTGTCTGACTCTTGATTTTGGTTCAGGTTATGATCTCAGGGTCATGGGATTGAGCCTAGCATCGGGCTCTGCGCTCAGCGAGCCTGCTTGAGATTCTCTCTCTCCCTCTCCCCCTGCCCCTCCCCCTGGTCACATGCTCCCTCTCTCTCTCTCTCTCTCTAAAATAAATAAAGAAAATATTTTTTAAATAAAATAAAATGAAAAACTTCTACTCATCAATTAAAAGAGTAAAATGACAAGTTAAAAGCTGGAAAAAGAAAAGACCAACAACCCAAAGAAAAATTTAAAAAGTTCAGATAGTCATATCACATAAGAGGAAATTCAAGGGCGCCTGGGTGGCTCAGTTGGTTAAGCAACTGCCTTCGGCTCAGGTCATGATCCTGGAGTCCCGGGATCGAGTCCCACATCAGGCTCCCTGCTCAGCAGGGAGTCTGCTTCTCCCTCTGACCCTCCCCCCCTCTCATGTGCTCTCTCTCTCTCAAATAAATAAATAAAATCTTTAAAAAAAATAATAAAAAAGAGGAAATTCAAACATCCTATAAACATGGAAATATGTGCAACCTTACTAGTAATTAGGAAAATGCAAATATAAATTAATGTGAAAAACAATTTAATAGGCCCCCAGATTGGAAAAAAGCTTAAAGCTTGAGGATACCAAGAATTGATGAGGATGCAGAGCAACCAAGAAAGTTATAGCTGCTGAAGGAAGGGTAGATTGGCACAACCACTTTAGAAACTAATTTGGCAGTATCTAGTACAAATGAAGATGCCATACCCTAAGACTCATTAATTTCACATCTAGCTTTATACCTATTGAAACTTACAGAGATGCACAAAGAGGCAGGTACAAAAATGCCATAGCAGTGCAGGCTCTAAATCAAAGAGGAGTAAAGGGAAATACCCCAAATGCCTATCAATAGTAGAATGGATGAACCGTAGGTTCACACAATAGAATTCCATAGAGCAGTGAAAAAAAAATAAATAAACTACAACAAAAGGAAATGACATGAATGAATTTCTGGAACATAATTTGAATAACAGAAGCAAGTCTACCAAAGAGCAATCACTGTGCAATTGCATCTATATTATCTCAAAAATAAGTAGGACGGATACTTCCAAAGTTCCACGACAAGATGGTGTCCACTCACTTTCTTCCTCCCTGCTAAATACAACTAAATACCCTGGAAATTATTCAATAGATAGCAGTAAAAGAATTCTGAAAGCCAGAAAGGAGACAGCTAACTGGGTAAGGACCTCAGCACTTGAGGATGACAATATGGGGAGCTCCCTGCGCTTGCCTCTTACCTACTATGTACCCAGACTAGGTGCTGGAGAGGCCCATAACCCAGAACAGCAGATTGGCAAACACAAGGGACAAACAAACAGAAAACAATGTTCTCTCTTGCCTGCCCAAAAGACCAGGAAAGGGGTGAGATCAATAAGACCAGAGGAAGCCCCAGCACCCGCCCCACAACCAGGGCACTAGCAGGTGGCCCAATCTCCATACGGCAATGACAGCAATGGCGGCAACAAAGCCCCAGGCTGACCCAGCCCCCACTCCAGAACTAGGGCACAAGCAGGAAGTCCAGCCACCTGCAGGGCAGCAGCAGCTGAACGCTTCATTTTCCTGCCGTCCACCTACTGGCAAAAGAAGAGCCAGGCCCAGCATCTCCTGCCCATCCCCACCCTGCACGGCAGATGGTCACCAGTGACGCCAGGCAGGCCAGAGAAGCTCTTTCCACCCCAGCGGGCAGAACTGCAAGGAGAATGTGAGAATTCCCGTAGTGCCAGAAAAATAAAGCCGACCAGAATAGCATTGCAAGGGCTCCGAAAACCAAAATGTCATTACAACAGAGGTCCACAAAAATAGTCCAGAACTACATGCTAAATTTAAGTAGGTATTGCCTGCTGAAACGCAAGATTTAAATAGGATCAAGAGACTCTGAACATGATAATGGAAATAGCCAAGATACAATTAACAGTCACGTTTAGCATCTAGAACCAGGAATTCATAATTGGAACGAGAGAAGACAAAAGGCTGATGCCAACACTGAGGGGAACCTGATGTCGGAATCCTCTGGAGAGGATTATAAAGCAGCCTGCATAAAAATGCTTTAACGGTCACTTACCAATTCTCTCCAGACAAAGGAAAAATGAGGAGATAGCAACAAAGAAATAGAAAGAGATCAACCCCAACATGCCTCACAATCAAATTTCTGAGAACTAAAGACAAAGAAAAAAGCCATAAAAACAACCAGAGAGAAACGACACATCTATAAAAACCAAACCAAACAAAAAAACCACTAACACAAATGACAGATTTCACTGAAAATGTGGGGGGCAGAAGGAAGGGGCGCAAGACTTTTCAAGTGCAGGAAAATTCATGTCAACTATATACCCTAACTCCATTGACAATACCCTTCCGGAACGAAGGGGAAATAAAGATATTCTCAGACGAAGGGAAAGCTAACAGAAGGCTCTGCTAGCAGATTCCCCCCCCCCTTAGAGAATGGCTGGAGGAAGCTCTCCAAATACAAAGAAAATGACAAAAGAGTTGGGGAGTTCAGAGAGGAAAGAAACACAGCAGAATGGGTAAAAACAGAAGTAAACCTAGTAGAGCGTCTTTCCCTTCGTGAGTTTCTTTAACTATGCTTCCTGATTGGAGCAAGAGTTATAACCCTACCTGCTGGGGGGTCCAGTGGATGCAGAAGAAACGCTGGAGAGAATTCTACTTAGGCACTTCCAGACGGAAGCGCTCAGGGGACCTCCAAGTTCATGGCAAGTCTTGTTTCTTAAACTTGAGGATCGGTATGCAGGTATTCAAGGCATCTTCATTTTTTTTTTTTTTTAGAGTGTGCGTACATTGTATAAATGTCTTTTTATAGTCTCGACATTTCCTAAAATATTTTTTAAAGATCCTGAGATAATAAATTCCGATACATCTATGTGGTGGATTCTCACGCAGCCTTTAACATTCTTCCAGACCCTGTCCTAAGCTGGACGGAAGCACAAACAGACACAGTCAGACTCTTCCTGCTGGTAGCCAGTGCCTAGAGTTCATTCTTCAGGGAGATCGGACACCTGTGTGTTTCTGTGATTCGTTAGTGTGGTGGGATCGGGAGGCAGGGCATGCCCTAGAAATGCAGAGGGAGAGGTTGTTTCTGGTAGGGATGGCTGAGCTCGGGGTGCAGGAGGAGGGGAGGGTCAGGAAGAGCATCCTGCAGAGAGTCCACTGAAGCTGAGCCCTAGAGGAAGGATGACCAAGATGGGGCTCATGGAAGTAAATCAGGAAGGTATCCCAGGCAGAGGCAACAGCAAGGGCAGAGGCTCAGGGACTGGAACCAGTGGGCTGTATGCAAAGAATAGGGGAAAGCCGTCTTCGGTGGATTGTAATGTACATACGAAGGGCCATGTTGAGAAATAGAATTGAGAAGGTAGGTGGTTTACTACTTCCTCCTGATTTCCCCTGTTTTCCTCTTCTCTCCACCAAAACCCCTTCTCACTAACCAAATGGTGTCCTGACAGAACCAGCGAGGTTCAAAAGACCGGCTTCCAGGCAAATAGTTCCAAATGCACTTTGAGAATGGAAACAGGGAAGAGAAGTCACGTGGAGTCTGGGAGGCAGGCAGCAAGTGCATGTGAATCATACCTGTGGGCCTCCCCTCCCACTGCTGGCACGTGGACCGCCCTTGCCTTCCTCCCAGCCTCCCCCTTGCACCCAGGGGATGCGGCTGCTCCGTGGGAGTCCTGGAGCCCCGAGCCTCCCTCCCAGGGGCTGCTCTCAGCCTCCACAAGCTGCTCTTCTGTGGCAGGAAGAGGCAGGCGGCCAAAGGATTGGGTTTCCCACTTGCCAAGGCAGCCTGGGCCTCAAAGCCACAAGCTGAGCGGCTCACAGGCAGGGAAAGGCAGGAACTCAGCCGCTCAGGGAGGCCCTGACCGCCCTCCCTCCACCCACAGCCCAAGCCCACAATTCAGACGCTTGATCTGACCTCATCCATCCTGAGTCACACTGCACGAGTGCTGACTTGGCCTAACCGATATTTTGAATTTGCAAAGGAAAGCAGGACCGGCCACACTACGGAGGCCATTCCCATGCACATCAGAGCATGTTGCATTCTTCTAGGAGGGCGGCCCCGAGGGAGGACCTCCCACACGTCTGCTCTCATCTGCGGCTGTCTTACTCCCAGATTGAGTGCCCGGTGACCCCAGGCCCCAGCCAGTGGGAATGCCCGAGGCAGTGTCCAGTGTGAACCCACACGGCAGCTCAAAAAGCCAAGGCAAGCTCGGGCTCCATCAGTAGGCTCTCTGCCTTAAGGGTGGCCTCAGTGTACTCATTTATGCAACCATTCTTTCCACAAATATTTCTAGAGCTATTGCTAGGTGCCAGTTCCCAATGCTAACCAGTACCATAAAAGGGCTGCCAGCTCCAAAGTGAGTAAATATAGTGCTTGAGGTCTATGTGGTGAGCTGTTAATATCTAGCTGGAGAGAAAGTAAGAAACCAATGAGGTAGGAGGCATCAGATTGCACCCAGGGGAGCTTGGGCCCCAACCCCATGTCTCCCCTTTGTCTATCCTGCTGAGGGCAAATCACACCCCTGGGGTGCACAGCCCTAAGCTGCAGGGGTGCCAGGGGGCTGTTTGATGGGGGCAGGTGTCCACACTGGACAGTGCCAGGAGCTGCAGGACAGAGGGGATTGCGGCCAGTGGCCGAGAGCCAGGAAATGGCCCTCCCCTGTGTCACCCCAATCTCGGGCAGAACCCTGAGAACTTCTCTGAACTTGACTCTCCAAGTTCTTAAGAAAGGATATTTGTCAAAGTAGGAGGAAAGAACAGATATTTTTAGACATGTGTGACCTTGATCTATAACTTTTTAAATACTTAGACATTCAGCATGTCGAGCTCCATCTGAACTCTGGCCCCATCCTGCCCGTGTTAGAGACAGGTCCGCTTCCGGCAGGACAGTGATGCTGGGACAGACACAGAAGTGCGGGAAGCAATGAAGAAGAATGGAAAGGGTAAACATGGAAATTAACGTAAATTAATACTGACTGGACAGAACAATAATGAGGATCTATTCTTGGGATTTACCTATAAATAGAATTAAAATGCATGAGAATAATATCAAAAAAGTGGGCAGATACAAATGGAGTTGTGTGTTCTAAGGTCCTAGTATTGTCTGAGAACTGATCAAAGTGCTAATTTATATGAGACTCGAATACATTCAGGATTGTGTTTTATATTTTAATGATTAAAAAATAGTAAAAAAATGTATAACTAACAAGCCAATTGAAGGGGAAATGGAGTAGTAAAAAATATATTAAACTAAAAGAGGGCAAGAAGAGAGAGAAAACCAAGTGTAAATCAATACCCATTATTATAAGATAAAGATGGTAAGGTGGAAGAAAATGAACCTTACATGCTGCTTACATGAGATACTCCTTAAATACATGAACCCAGGTTAGTGATAAAAAAAAAAAAGAGGGGAAAAGTAACCAAAAGACAGTAGGTTCAACTTTACTAATAGCAAATAATTTTTTAGCAAAAATTATCACTAGACAAAAGATGGAGACTTGTGGATTATAAAGGTGATAATGCACCAGGAAAATATTTTTTTAATTCTAAACGTCTATGCACATAAAATATACCTTCAAAATGTATAAAGAAAAAATTGACAGAACTAAAAGGAAAAACAGATCCCCAATCATAACTAGAGACTTTAACACACTGCTCTCGGTAACTAATAGAGGAATGGGGGATCGGTAAAGAGAAACAGTTCTGGAGACTACGGTTATTGAACTTGATCTAAGAGACACACATAGAACATTGCATCCAACGACAACATATATATTCTATCTCAACACATTTCCATTGTTAAACTTATTCACAATACCTTCTCTTCTCTGACTATAGAATAATCAATCCAGGAACCAAGATAGAGACAGACACTAGAAATTCCCCAACTGCCTGAAAATTAAACAACACATTTCTAAATAAACCAAGGGTCACCCAAGAAATCACAATAGAACACCTATACTATCTGAAATCATGAAAATGTGGGATATCAAAATTTATGGATGAAGCCACTAAACTTAGAAGGAAATTCATAGCCTTAAGTTAGAGAAAAATAAAAAGCTGAAGATCAGTTATCCAAGCTGCCATCTCAGAAAGCTAGAAAAAAAAGAACAAAACATTGGACGTGAAGACGGGAGAAAAAAGGACCAATAAGGATAGGAGCAGAGGTTAATTAGACAGAACCCACAGAACAGAGAAATCCAACAAAATGAAAAATCCCGGGCGCCTGGGTGGCTCAGATGGTTAAGCATCTGCCTTCGGCTCAGGTCATGATCCCGAGGTCCTGGGATCGAGTCCCGCATCGGGCTCCCTGCTCCTTGGGAGCCTGCTTCTCCCTCTGCTTCTCTCTCTCTTTCTCTCTCTCTCTCCCCCCCTCTGTCTCTCATGAATAAATAAATAAAATCTTTAAAAAAAGAAAAATCCCAACAGCATAACCAAGTCTAGTTTGTAGAACAAAGCTGGAGGACTTACCAGATATCAAAAAATATTATAAAACTATCATAATAAAAACTGTGTGATATTAGCGCAAAGGGAAAAAAAAGACTAATGGATCATAATGAGAGAACAGAAAGACACAGATAGACACCTGATAGATACATAAATAGATACATAGATGACAGATATGGTTCTTGACTTTTTTATGATAATACTGTCCTGTCGTGGAGACTGGGCAGGCTCATCAAAAAATCATGCTGAATCACTTAGATACCCATACGGGGGAAAATGTTTAAATATATATTTCACAATGTATACCAAATCGACTTGGTAGGAATTAAAGATCCTATGTGAAAGATAAGACAACACAGCTTCTGGAAGAAAAGTGGGAAAATGTCTTTGTGAGTTTGCGGCAGACAATGACTTCTTTAAAAGGATCCGGTCATCCCGCCCCCTGGGAGACCCAGACCAACCAGGAGCAGTCTGGCTTGGTTTTTCAACACTTGATTTGCTTTATGAACTATTAAACTTATAAAAGTATAAAATAAAAAAAATAAAAATAAGAAGATCCCTGTTGTGAAATACAAGTCAAACTACAATGAGGTATCATCTCGCCCCTGTCAGGATGGCTAAAATCAACAACAGAGGAAACGAGTATTGGCAAGGATGTGGAGAGAAAGGGACCCTCGTGCACTGCTGGTGAGAATGCAAGCTGGTGCAGCCGCTGCGGAAAACGGTGTGGAGGTGCCTCGAACAATTAAAAACAGAACCACCCAACGATCCAGCAATTGCACTACTGGGTATTTACCCCCAAAATATAAAAATACTGATTAAAGGGATACATGTACCCCAATGTGTATAGCAGCATTATCTACAATAACGGAGATATGGAAAGAGCCACATGACCATCGATAGATGAATGGATAAAGAAGCTGTGGTATATACATACAATGGAATATTACTCAGCCATAAAAATGAATAAAATCTTGCCATTTGCAACAACATGAATGGAGCGAGAGAGTATCATGCAAAGCGAAATAAGTCAGTCAGAGAAAGACAAATACCATATGATTTCACTCATATGTGGAATTTCAGAAACAAATGAGCATAGGGTAAAAAGGGAGAGAGACAAACCAAGAAACAGACCCTTAACTCTAGAGAACACACTGCTGGTCACCCGTGGGGAGGAGGGGGGAGGGGGAAACAGGTGCTGGGGAATGAGGAGGGCACCCGTCGTGATGAGCACCGGGTGATGCGTGGAAAGGCTGAATCACTGTAGTGTACACCTGAAGCTAATATTACATTGTATGTGAACTAACCTGGAATTAAAATATTTTAAAAAATAATTAAAAAAATAAAACTGGGCACCTGGGTGGCTCAGTCGGTGAAGCATCTGCCTTCAGCTCTGGTCATGATCCCAGGGTGCTGGGATCGAGTTCCACGGCCGGCTCCCTGCTCAGCGGGGAGTCTGCTTCTCCCTCTGCCCCTCCCCCCTGCTCGCGATCTCTCTCTCTCACATGCTCTCTCTCTCTCTCTCTCTCTCTCAAATAAATAAATAAAATCTTTAAAAAAATGTGTTAAAAAAAATAAAAGTAAAAGGATCTCTTTGTACATCTGGAACCAGGCTTGCGCTGTGGGACGCCGACACGTCTCCCTCCCTGCCCCCCAACCTCCACCCCCTGCCTTTGCCCCCCCCCACCCTACCTGCACACCCAGGTGTTCAGGCTCGTCCTAATGCTCCTGCAGAGCACTGCGGCGGCCTTCATCCACCTGTGCGGAGCCTCCGGGAGGGGCCGACAGGAGGGACTTCTGTTGGACCTGAGCTCATCCTTGCATTCTGAGATCACTGAGATTTCACGGTCACATGGACCCGTTCACCTCCAGGGTGAACAGGGGCATAAATCTTGCCACCGCAGGGTGCTCTGGGGAGGTGAAAGACAACCTAGGAGGCTCCTTCGAGGACGCAATTCTGCTACTCATCCCCTGCATGAGACTCTCCCGTAAGAAAGCTAAACAAGCTGAACGTAGCTTGGAGGAGGGGACAAGTGTCGGGACCCATTATGCTCACACCTGTCCCCTTCTCCAGACCACGAGCTCCCTGAGGGAAGGAACGGCATCCAAGATGTTTCTTAATCCCCAGGGGATAGATAGCAGACAGAGCAGGTGTTTGCCAGCATTTGGAGAAACAGAAGGAAGGAGAGAGGGGAAATAAGAGGAAGGAGAACAAGGAAGGAGATGAGCACAGTCTGGTAAAGCTTCAGGTCCACCTGCCTGAGCTTCCTTCCCTCTGGCCCAACATCCTACCTAAAGGGCACTTGAAAATACTCTTTCCATTCGGAAAAAAGACACTGGGTCTGAAGTAGCCAAGGAGTCCTTGCATTTCCTCCTTTTCAAGGTCTAGGCCTCTGATAAATTGAGGATTTTTGTTTGTTGGGTTAGAGTCTAGTTTTCAACATTCTTCCACTTCAGTTCATCCCCGGGGGCCTGGAAGAAGAAGCCTCACCAGTGCCTTCAAGCAGGATGAGGGCTCAGATGCTCACTCCGGACTCTGCGCAAACCCGCTCAGCTCTGGCACACCCCCAGGAACTCATTTCCTCAGCCCCGGTCATGCCAAGCACAACACATCCAAGATGGCATTTTTTTATTTGGCTGTTTATCTAACTTCCTCTTCTTTAATTTTCATTTAGGCGTTTCTAGATGAGAGACTGATGTCACGGGGCCTCTTTCCAGATTTTGTTTTGAAATCAGTGTAACCATGGCATTGCTGGAGACTGAGGAGTCCACCTGGGCCAACTGAGTCACGCCTGGGTGCAGGGCAGGGCAAGAGCCGGGGCAGGGACTAGAGTGTCCCTGCGGGAAGGGGAGGGTGGGGGTGTTATTCAATACTGAGGCACCCCCAGGAAGGACATTGGGACCAGCTGTCACCTTTGACCCTTATGCCCTGGCACTCTTGATAGAAGACCTGCTCAGGCATTGAAACCCTCACTTGCTGAGAATCCGATCCTGGGTGGTTCAAGATCACCTGTGCTCCTGAGAAGGAAAAAACAAGACTCGCGTTGGGTTCCAAGCTGGTCAGCAGCCCTCCCGTCCTTCCCGAGCCATCCTTGCCCCAGCGTGACTCAGCTGTGCCCATCACCCCTTGCCCGCCTCCAAGCCTCCGTTCATGGCCCTCCGCCTGCTCACACCACTCCCTGTGATCTGGACTTCTTGACCGGGATATCCTGCGGTCAGCAGGCACCTCCTCCAGGGTGCCCTTCGGCAGATAGAGCTGCATATCCCCCAGTGTTCCCGGGCCTCCCGTGACCCTGCAACGGGAGAGATGTGCGCTGTCCCCATCTCCACAGGCATGGCAGAAGCTACAACTCTTCACGCTCCGGGCACGTTGGAGGTGCTCAGAAGATGCTACTGGATTCATTACTTTTATCACTCAACCACAGTGTCCCCCTCCTAAACCGGAAACAGTAATGATAATGCTAAGTAAGCAATTACTATGTGTACTGTACCGGTTCAGGTTGATTTTCTTATGTAAATACTTATCACTTAATCCTGATAAAAAACCCTTATGAGCTAAACAATATTGTTCACATTCTCCATTTAATCGGTGAGAAAATGGAGGCATGGGGAGGTAACGTGAATTTCTGGGATGGTACAGCTTACCAAATGGAAAAGTTGGACTCAAACCCAAGCAGTCAGACTAATGAGCCCACACCCCCTAAACCTTGCGCCATATGGCACCCCGCCCCCCCCCCAAAATACAGATGCAGCCGTGACTACCTTCCTCCCGAGGTTTTGGGGAGACAATAAGAGCTGTGGGTACATTATGAAAGTATGGTGCACCTGTGCATCGCAGAGACCAAAGAGGTGAAGCCTGACTCCTGGCCAGTTTCCTCCCCTGAGCCGTTCATCTGGCTCTCCCCGTCATCCAGCCTCCTGCCACCGGACAGGTGCCGTCTACAGAGCTCCAGACACACACAGAAGTCCTCCGTGCCTCCTCACCTCCGTGTCTTCACGTATGCAGCTCCTTCTACCTGGGATTCCCCGCCACCCACCCCTGCTGAGCCAAACCCCGGGTCCTTTGGGGAACATCTCATCGGTTCCTGATCATGTGTCCAGCCCGGAGTGTTTCCCACCTCAACACAGAGCATCTGCTTTCCTGGCGTTGCTCAAGTCAAAACCGGAAGCGAAGCTTGCTGCCTCCCATCTCCTCACAAGACAAATCCGGTCAACAAATGCCCTGGGTTTGCCTTGAAAATAAATCTACTCTGATCATTCTCAGTGCGACTACCGCCGTCTTAGAGCCACATCACCTCCGGCCAGGGTTATTGCCAAAGCCCTAGCTGGTCCCCCACGTTCCACTCCCCCCTCAGTAGCCAGAGCTCTCCTTTGCTGGGCTGCGCCACTCCCCTGCTCGCGCAGTCTCCCACCCTCCTTAGAACAAAATTCCAAGCGTGCCCTGGCTACCACCCAGCTCTACCTTCTGCCGCCCTCCCCCGTCCAAAATCCCCCAGGCACACTCTTCCCCTTGCCACCGCAAATCACTCATTTCTTCATGTCTTTGCACATGCTGCTCCTGCTGCCTGGAATGCTCTTCCCCATCTGAAACGTTCAGAGGACTCACTGGTCCACCCCCTTCAGGTCGCTGCTCAAATGTCCCTTCTTCAGAGAAGCATTCACGATCACCTTCCCGAGAAGGACAGTGAACTCTCCCCTCATCCCTCTCCGTCCTCTTTTGCTGCCTAAGATTTCTCCAGAGCCCTTCACTGTTTCATGTCATATCACATAAGAGGTGTTGGTAGCTGCCCCCCCACCAGAATAAGAGTTGTGAGAGGACAGGGACTGGGTCTGTGTGGCCCACAGGTCGGTACTCCGCAAACACTCACTGAACGTACTGATATCCAACGCCAGAGACACGCTCCCTCTTTGTGAGCCTCCGACAGCCCTTTGGAGTATATTCTCTACTCCACTTTAGACAAGATCCTTGAGGGCAGGGATCCCTCCTGAGCATAACAGGTGCTCAGGAAACACTTGCACAATTAAATGGAAGCAAGTGAATAATTCATTCTAGGTGTCTGCTGGAATCTCCAAATGATTTCTGAATCTCATTTATCTGAGCTCTAACCTGGACAACGTGATCTCGTCATCAATAAATTTGACTCTCAGCTGGTGGGTTGTATACTTGTCACATCGTTCTTGGCAAACCAGGAGCCTGGCCAGGCTCCCCCAAACCCACTGGGATGCTGGTCCCTCCTTCTGTCCTACTGGGTGAGCTCAGGTCATACCAACAGAAGTCACATCGTGGGTGATGGAGTAACCCGGGCTGGGTTACTCCCCTTGCAGAAGCTGCTTGTGTCTGGAGATCACCGGGGCTATCCCCTCTCTGGGCCCTGACCTGCTAACCTGCTATATAATGGTCCACGATAGTGTTTATTATATACATGTTAAACAATGGTTTTCCTCTGCAAGGAAGCAAGTTGTGCAAAGGTCCTGGATCCCCTCCACTGGGACTGGAATGCATTCATTCCTCACTTGCTGTTGACAATTGTGTGACTGTGCCAATAAGGTGTGGGACAAACCCTTCCCAGCTGGCCTGCACGACCTCCAAGGTTCTGGGCTGCTTGGACCCTTGAGAAACCCCACCTTGGATGGAGGGCTGAAAGCACAGTACTCAACTGAGAATAATTCAAGAGTAAAATACTTGAATCAGCCTCTATCCCCTGGTGCCTTGCAATCTCCATCTCATTGTAATAACACAACTTGAAATATGGTCTAATGGAAGAGAAGGCATTCTGAATTTTGGCAGGTCTCCAACCACTACCTAGCTTCTCTCACTCCCTCACCATGGCTCCTCCTGTCAGCTCTAGCATTCATATCCATGTGGGAACTAGCAGGGGCACTTGGAAAATGCTCACGATTGGTGCTCAGGGAGCAAACACACTGATCCTCCATCCCTTCCCTGAGTGACATAAGGTCGGCTACTCGCCCGGGCCCCATAAGTCAGTGACCTGAGCTGCGAGGGTACGCCAGAGAGTGCCTGCCTGAGAGGAGAACCTGCCAGTATACTGACCATCGCCCTTTGCATTTTCCAGCAGGGATCCAGGCTCAGTTTACCTCCCACCACCACAGCATCTCACTGAGTCTCTCAAGTGAGAAGGTTAACTGAGCCGGATTCACTACCATGCTCATTACTGTCATTCCCGTGATCCCTGCCTCAACTTCTTCCTTGCTTTTGCTCAGAATTAGAACTCTGTGCCTTCCTGACCTCAGAGTAAAAGGGTTCAAAGACTTTCTTTCGGAGCACCCGAAACCAACCACAGAGTCTTCCAACGCCGCAAGTCCTGGGCATACCTTCATGAAGAATAGCCTCCTACAGCTCTTGCCTCGATCACCGGCAGCTGCTTGGAGGTGAGCCGCCTCAGAGGCCAGCGCTAGATCAGGAATGCTGCTGGGCCCAGCCTCCGACGTGTCCGCCAACTGCACAGACGAGTGGAAAATCCCCTCCTTGCCCTGTCCCAGGGAAACCTCAAAGGGATCGGGGTATTTCTCATCGGGGCTTGAGCCGTCATCACTGGTCTTTGCATTACAGAGCATCAGGGACCGGGAGATGGACCGGAGCTTTGTAGATTTTCTGCTCTTTCCAGAACGGCTGTGCGGGTCCATCCTCAGAGAGGAAGTAAGGCTGCCCTTCTTCTTCTCCTGATCTGTGGCCCTTGGGTGGCGGGTGGTGACCGGACCGGGCTTGGTCACCACTTCATGGGGCCCTGGAGGAAAGAGGAAGCAGAAAGAAGCAGTGTGACTTGCTGCTGACAAGTGGACCTGGAGCAGAGCAACGGGGAGCTGGTGCCCGTGAGGCAGGGCAGCGGGGAGATCCTCCTTTGGTGGCGCTGGCCCACCCACATGGCCCGCCACATGGGGCTCGGGGAACCCCAGCGTTTACCACCCCCTCCACTCCCAGAAGCCAGAGCTTCTCTTATCCAAACCCTCACTCTGCAGATGGGGAAACTGAGGCACGGAGAAGGGAAACGCAGACCCAAAGCCACGAAGCGCCATGGAGTCACGGGATGTCTTTAGAGATGACGGAGGTCCGAGCTTTGTGACATCTGTGCTTCCAACAAGTTTGCAGGGGCTCCAGTCTAGGGAGCGGGTTCGGGGGATGAGGCTGTGCCTGCCCGGCCCCTTTCACCAGCCCCGGTGAGTGCTGTAGCATCTCCAGGGAAACCCCAGAATCCAGGAGCCCAGTCGGAGAGCCACTGCTCCCTCATCCTCCTTTCCAGGTGCAGAGCCTACGAGCCGGGTTGGGAGGGTCGCCCGGTGCTGACCCATCGGGGCTGATTGAGTGTACGAGACGGAAGGTCACAGCCTCCCACTCCATCGGCCACCCCCGCCCATCCCCATCTCACAGCCCGACCGAGGGAGGACCGGCTTCACACACCGGTCAACCCCGTCTCTCTGAACCCAGCCTGCCCAGCTCGGCGGCACCATGAGGCCCCTCCTTCGGCTTCAGTTCCCGGGAGGCAGGTGGCAAAAGGGTCCATCCAGAGCTCCTGACTCCGGCCCAAGCCACAACACAGAGCCATTGCCAGAACAGCAAACCGTGGGGCTGCCGTGTGCACAGCCAGGGTCGAATAAGGAAAAGCAGAGCCCTTCCAACATTTCATTAACTAGAAGCCCTTTCAGAGCCCCCGCAAGGAGCATTTCTTCTTAAAAGAAGACTGTTTTTCAACGCCTACATCACACACATTGATTGTTTTCTGCATTAGCCCTTTAATTTTATCAGTTTATTCACCATCTATAGCAACCAATAGCAATGAATGGAAAAGAATGAATGAAAAAATACTGGAAAGCTCACTCTATGTCAGGCATTGCTCTTGATGCGTCAGCACAAATCAACTGGATGTCGGTCCATCTCATCAAGCCACCCTCCTCCCAGTATCTCAAATCCTGTGCTCTGTGTCCTTCCATCTTAAGTAAGGGAGAACCCTCCACCTTTGCTGAGCCCCATGCCCGGCTGCAGGGTGCTGAGGCCGGCAGAGGACACCCCCACCCCCGAGTGCAGGGGGCACCCCCCGCCCCCGAGCAGACTGCCGCCATGGGGCACCCGTGGCCGCCCACTGGGTCACCCCGGGCTCTGGCCAACAGTTACACGGCATTTCCGTAGTTAGCCTGATCAAACATTCTCAACAATGACAATCTCAAAACTTCCCCTTCTTAGAAACTAAATTCCCCTCCCTTGCCATCAGAGACAATGTCTCCTCCTGCTTCACGCAAAGGCAGAAGCTCTCAGACAGCAATCCTCCTGGCTGTCTACCATCAAGTTTGCACGTGCACTTGCCATCCACACATACTCTCCACACCCTTGGTAGTGGAGCACCCGCCCTCCCCCTGAGGCTGGGCCCTCCCCCGACCCCCATCTGCGCTCTGGCTCCCATCCCTCCAGAGTGTTGATGCCCAGCAACAACAAAATAATAATTGCTAATATTTATTCAGAGCTTGTGGTATACCAGGCACTGCTCTGACTGCTTTTACTATTTCACCCTCACAAAAATCTGCCGTAGGCTCCATCAGTATCCTCAGTTTACAAAAAGGGTCACCGAAGCACTGAGAGGTTACGTCACTTTCTCGAGATCACACAGCTCGGGCTCGGTAACAGCAGGAATTAAACCAGGCAGCGCGACTCTGGAGCCTGCTCTCTTCCACGGCTTCATGCTGACGCTGATTATCATCCCTCTCACGGGCATCTCTCCTCCGCACCAGGCCTCCAGCAACAGGGCGGAAACATACTCAGATCGCTTCTGTTTTTTAAAAACTATGTGTCGAGGGGCGCCAGGGTGGCTCAGTCAGTTCTTGATTTTGGCTCAGGTCGCGATCTCAAGGTCCTGAGATCGATCCCCGCGTTGGGTTCTGCGCTGGGCGTGGAGGCTGCTTAAGATTCTCTCTCCCTCCGCCCCTCCCCCCCCACGACCTGCTCACGGGCAAACGCTCTCTCTCTAAAAAAAAAAAAAAAGTACATACACAGCACGCTATCCTCGGCACCATGTCGACAACGCAACCGTATTCCTGCTTATCTTCTTGAACAAGTACTTTACACCCTGCACTTTCTCTCCTCACGCTCACCTCCCCTTTGAGCCACAGCCCACAGTCTGTTTCCTTCCCCCCGAAACCACTGAAACTCTCATTTTATCACTTCTGCATTTTATGTGCCCCTAAGTCATGAACCGGGCGCAGAGGGCACAGTCTGCTTGCCAAGAACCTGCTTCGTTTTGAGAGGATTTGTTAAAACCAGACATGCAATGCTCAGATCTACTGGCGGAGGAATACATAGAATTCAAGCTTTTTAGTGTTTTCTTTTTCCCTTCTTATTACTCACCTTTACTCCAGATGCCCCCTTTCAAATCCAAATGGTGATGCTCTCCTCCCTGCCATCATCCCCAAAACAGGAGCTCTTTTGATTCTGTCCATTCAACTTCCCAGAACTAGTAACTCTCAACGCAAAGGTCACTATGAGTATTTATATATTTATATTCAAATTTCTTTGCATCTTGTTAACTTCATCAGGACTCTCCACAGCTCACCTGGGCCGCATGGAGAAGGAAGGGTGCACTCGCGCACGCGCATGTGTGTGTGTTGCTCATAGCCAGCCCTGGTCCATCAGGCATTGAAAAATTGAAAGATAATCAAAGCTTTGTGTTAAGATCATTCTGGCCTTGCACTGGTGCTAAATGGGGAGGGTATAAATATAGAGTTGCTGAGGGCCACTGTGTGGGGACGGCTGCTGAGAGTAAATCAGACACAAGAAAGTACAGGACTCACAGACGTTGGGGGACAGGTAGGGAGCAAGTAGAGAGAAATCGAGGAGGACAGAGAGAAAGCGTGAGAAGGATGGATTTAAATGATGTAATATGAGCACCTAGATCCAGCCATACCTGATGCCACACTATCTATTCACATATGCCAGCTGATAGACTTCTCTTTTTGCCTAAAAAAAAAAGTCCTCGTAGAAGAGATGTTCTTCTCTCAGATACTACTGGCACACATAACAGCAACATCAGGGACCAAGAGGCTTTTTGAAACTGTCTTTTATCCCACCCCAAGCCTAGGAGAGGAGCCAGTCTCCTGCAGTCAAAGCCTAAACTCTCCCCTCCAGTGCCGGGCTCTCTGTTCTTTTCCACCAACCTCTGTTGCCATCTGCCTGGGTTCTTAGAAAGCAAGCCCAATCCCCCTTCCCGTTCACATACTCTCCCAGCCCACCAGAGCCTTCCCAGCAAAGATGAGCTCCATCACTCGGCATTTTCCAGGGCACAAACATTTGGGGACTTTGGGACCAGGTGCAAGGCTGTGTGCTTCACTCAGCGGTGGAAAAGTTGGCTGCATATGGGATCTAGGAGAGCAGACGGGTCAAATTCCTCAAGTGGACACTGTGCTAATCCCAGTGGACCATTTGCAGGACGTGCCTGATGAGTACCATCAGTTTTTAAAAATAAGCTTTTCCGGAGGGAACCGTGACTTTCTGCAGCCTTGGCTCTCATGCGGGGGTGGCAGGGGCCATGGGATGGGAGGTTGGTGATGTGCTGGGGGCAGGGGGGCTAGCCCTTTGGTGCAGAGCAAAGACAGTTTTCAAAATGAGCCTTGTTTTTATGGAAATGTAACAAAGGAAGGGAATAATTGCAAAGGGCTGTAGAGGAGCAGCCAGAATTGGACTTCGGTGGGAGACTACTTTTCCTCGAGGCCTGGCGTAGAGGGAGAGACAGAGAGAGAAGGGAGAGAGAATAATTGGAAACACGGCGCCTTGGTCACATGCTTCTGCGTAGCTTTGGTAATTGTGCTCAGGACATTGGAAGCAGCTATGGCTTCTAATGGGGCCAAACGTCAGCAGAGCTTGGGGGCAAGCCTGTGCCTTTCCCAGGGGTGCGGCAGCTTTCCAAAGGTCTTCTGGGCCTGGCCAGGGTGCTTTCTGGGATTTTGCCCCAGGCCCCACGAGTGTTTGCCAGGCTCTTGTCGGTTTTTCTCTGCCCCTAGCGAGTCCTCCGCAAGACGACCTTAAGGGTCCCTTCCAGAGGCTTCCCGGGGACGTTGCGGAGAAAGCTTCCAGCATGGGCTCGGGCCAACAGCACCAGCTGCTTTCACTTCCCGGCAGAAAAACCCAAAGGATTTGCTTTAGCCCAGGAAACGGCTCTCCCACTCCCTGGAGGCCCTTCTGTCCCAAGCACTAGCTCGCCCACCACCCCTTCCACGGAGTGCTGGGGCTGGAGGCGTGTCCCCTCACACACATGAGGCCACGGCACCCCAGAGAGGGATGAGAACCGATGCCCCATCATGGTCCTCCGCGGACCTCTAGATGCACCTTGGCTGCACTGTCATCCGTATAGAAAATGCAAAGGCCAAATGGATAAAGCCAAAGGGCAAAGAAATGGCTAGTTCCTCCTTTAAAGGAGTTTAAACAACTTTTGGACTGTGCTGGGGAGCAGGGTCAGTAAGCTCGCCCGCCCGCCCGCCCGCCCTCCCTTCCTTTCTTCCTTCCTTCCCATTTGTTTCATTCAGCTCTTGTTGAAAAAGCATGACGCGTCCATCGCAATGCCAGGCAGAGCTAACTCACTGGAGGGAAAGGACACGCTTATTTCCATCTGGATAAAATCCACTTAATTCACTGGAGAACGTTGAGAGGGTAAATAACCATATGGAGAACTAGCTGATAAAATGTGTTTCAAATTTCTGAATTCCCCGACAGTGTCTTATATCAAAGGAAATTTTTCAAGTTGGGTCACTTCGGCCCAGGGGGTGTTTTCTGTCTTGAACTGAGGAGGGACTCGGAGATAGGATGAAGGGAAGATGTTTACGGTCCTTCTCTTTTGGGGCCGGTGGCTGGGGCTGGTTGGGACACAGGACCGGACAAGGCGCAGCAGATCTGAGCTGTTTCCCAGCTGGTATGTGAGCGGTTGAGTTGAAACTGGTTCTATACCCTCATTCTCCCACTCCTCTGGTACCTCCCGGAGGGGAGAGGCGATGCCTCCCTAATTTGTGTCCCCAGAGCTGGGCTGGGGCTTGACCGAGTAGGGGCATCATGTTCAAGGAATGAATGAATGGGCGGGTGAGCATCTCAAAGGCCCCTTTCAACCAAACTTTCCCATTCCAGGCTAAGGCAAAATGTATGATGGTTAATTTTATGTGTCAGCCCAAGTGCTCTGAGGGATGCCTGCATCGCTGGTCAAACATTGTTTCGGGGTGTGTCTGTGAGAGGGTTTCCAGAAGAGATGAGCATTTGAATGTAGGCTGAGGAAAGGGTGGGCATCACCCAATCCATCATCCTTGAGGGCCTGCATTGAACAAAGGGCAGAGGGAGGGCGAATGTGCTTGGCCCGAGCTCGGACAGACACCATATTCTCCCACCCTGAGATGTGGGACGTCAGCACTTCCAGTTCTTGAGTCTTTGGACTCGGACTGGGGCTTACACCATTGGCTGCCCTGGTTCTCAGGGGCTGTGGGCTTGGCATAGAGTACGCACACCCCGGTTCCCCTGGGCCTCCAGCTTGTAGGTGGCAGATCGTGGGACTTCTCCATAATTGTGTGAGCCAACCCCTCAGAATACATCTCTTTCTTTATATGTCTCTCTCTCAACCATCCATCCATGCATCCACCCACCCATTGGTTCTGTGGCTCTAGAGAAACATCCCCCCAGGACCACGGAATGAAGGACTCCAGGTAGCTGGCTGACACCACAGTGTCTATGCAACCCAGTGGGCTGCACCTCAGAGGAGATGACAAATCCGAGCCACGAGAAAGACATTTTGGGAACTGCTTCTCTGGAAGAGCCTAGAAGGTGTATAAGAGGCTGAGAGGCACCCCTCACCTGGGCGGCCGCCCTTCCACACCCTGGAAGGTCATCTCGGCCGTCAACATGCAGGCAAGAGTGGGGTCATCAGGATGCCCTTCCTCTGAGACAAACGACAAAGCAGGACAGGCCTCCCCCTTCAATATATAGATTCCCTCCGATGTGGTAAAGGCTGAAGATATAATTCATCTTGAGAAGTATCTGGATACATTCAAGAAAGGCACATCTACCCGTCCCTGCTCGGAAGGGATTGGCCAAGGTCACTCGTCATTAAATCCCGGTGCCCGGAACCAGGGCTTCGCCCATGGGAGACGCTCAGAAAATGCTGCCACACAAGGCCACACACAACGAGGTTTGTCACCGGGAGGAGGGACAGGCAGGAGCACAAATGTCCTGGCCAAGGGCTGAGACGCTGAGGTGACCTGTGCAGCCTCAAGGGCAGTGTGCAGCCCCTTTGCGGCTTAGCTGATGGCCCACTGAGTGGAGACCACGCTAACCACCAAGAAAACCAAGGGAAACACTTCCAGGAGCTACTTAGCTGAAAGCCTGACACAGAGCACGGACTCCCCCCTACCCCCGAAAAAAGTAAAGAAAATTCACTCACAAAAAGCAAAATAGTGGAAACAACCTAAATGTACATCAGTGAGAGATTGTGTTAAATTTACTGTGGTCCATCACACAGTGGAGCATTGTGCAGTCAACAACATGGATACAAGAAATCTCCATACGTGGGCACGGAAGGAGGTCCGCCGTATATCGCAATGCTGAGAAACTGTAAAACTGTTTCTAGAGACTAGTTCTGTTTACAAAAATGGACTCATATGAATGAACACCAGTTAATAATTTTTTTGGAGGGTACGTAAAGTGCTGGGGGATGATCTTTATAAAAACTTTTCCTTCATACTTAATAATTCCTTCGCCTGATTTTTTTTTTTACATTGTGTATCACACTTATAACCAGAAAAATAAAGGTTCCTGTTTTGAGAAACAAAACTGAAATTTATGGCTAATTTTTGCCAACAAGTAGTTCTGGTTGCCTTTACAGTGATTTTCCTCGGTCTCTAAAATATCTGGTTTAAAGTTTTATTAAGATTGCCTGGGATTTACAGATGAACTTAGGGAAAAAGTCTTCCCATCTGAGAACATTTCTTAATTTTTTTAAATTTTCTTTTCAATCAAATTTTATATTCTTCATTTAGGCTCTAAATATCTCTAGCTACATTTATTCCCCAGTGCTTTTGTTTCTATTTTGAACGGAACCATTTGTAAAATATATTTTCTAGTTGGGGATTGCTTATACATAAGTAAGTCACAGGTTTTGCATATTTATCTCATAATTGGCAACCTTGTAGATCTCTCGTATTCCCTCATACCCTAGCTACTCAATAGCTTCTCTTGAGTCTCCAACTGATTCCAACTGAATGTTAAAAAATTTCCTCCATTTAGGAGCACCTGGGTGACTGAGTTGGTTAAGCGTCTGCCATTGGCTCAGGTCATGGTCTCAGGGTCCTGGGATCAAGTCCCGTGTTGGGCTCCTTGCTCAGTGGGGGGGGGGGGGGGGTGGGGGGGTCTGCTTCTCCTCTCTTGCTCTCTCTCAAATAAATAAAATCTTTTTAAAAATTGATTTCATTTAAAATGCATATACTACTTATTTCATTTTATTTTTTAATATCACTGAAGTTTCCAGAACATTAGTAAACAATGACACATAGAGGCATTCCACGTCTTTTTCTAGACAGTGACGAAAATCCCTGCAAGCATTTTATGGTAAGTAGGATACTGAGTCCTGTATCCAGATAAAATTATTTTTTATTATGTTAAGGAAATATTCTACTAATTGTAACTTGGGAAGCATTTTCACCAAGAATGGGTGTTGTTTATTAAATGCTGTCTCAGCTCCTTGGCATGCTCATGTATCTTTCCTCTTCTGATTTGTCTGTGGGAAGGACCCTATGGATGGCTTGCATAAGGCTGGGCCACCCGTATTTTGGTGTTCTTTCAAGTCCCATTGGCTCACAATGAGCAATTCTTTTATTGAACACCTGGACTTGCTTTGCCCCTATTTTGTTTGGGATTTTTGTATCTATATCCACAAATAGAAACAGCCCATCATCATCCCTTGTCGTGCTGGCGTTATAAAAGATGCGGGAAGCCGACATTCCTTCCTACCTTCTGAAATAGTTAGGATAGTTTAAAATACATCTAGTAAAAGCTTAAAATAATTTTTCTGTAAAATCATCTGGTCCCGGCTCCACTTTTGAGGTGGTTCTTTGAAGCTCTCCTTGGTTATTGGACCACTCAATTTTTAAAAAGTCTTTTCCGTCATCAATTTCTATCACTTGATTTTCGTATTTATCAGCATGGAGTTGCCCATTAATTTGCAAGGTTTTCTCCAGAACTCTGCACACGAGCTCTGTCGGGCACCCCTCCTCTGCTTTGACTTGCCTTCACTCGAGGAGTGGTGCCGTCTGCGCTTCGAAGGACTCATCCTTAGAATCAATGCAAACATCTACTCTTTTTGGTTTGCTTTCTGTTACATTTATTTCTGCTTGAGGTTTACTCTTCACTCACCCCCTCTGTTTCTCATATTTTCTTTTTTTCTACCTTCTAGAGCTTAGTATTTGGTTTCTCAAATTCATTCTTTCTATTCAGAGAGGACAGAATGGTGTGCAGCAGTTACCTGCTCTGACTTTAGAGCCCAGCTCAACCTGGGTTCAAATCGCAGTGCGATTATTTACTAAGTGTCTGACCTTGAACGTCTGCTTGACCTTTCTGTGACTCGGTCTCGTTATTTGTAAAATGCGGATGATTGCAGTAGCCACCCCGTGGCAACTCTGTGAGAATAAATTACAATACTGAATGTCGACCCCCTAACACAGTTTATTGGCTACTTGTGATTACCAGTACTGCCGTCATCATCATCATCATTACTTAAAGCCAAATTCTCCTCCGAATGCCCCTGTGGCCACAACCCCATGAATTTTGAAACATGACGTTCAATGGTTGTTTGTAAATGGTCTGTAATTGTAGTTTTGATTTCCAACTTAGACTCGGTTCTGCAGGGGACTGCTGTCGTTCATGTCTTATGGTCAAACCTCCAAGATGTAGCCTTGCTGTTCTTATAATTGTTTTTTATTAGAAAATTCCAGTTTAATTGCATCGTGGCCACAGGATGTGTCCTGGACATTTTTTACTTGGTGGAATTTATTGAGGTTTACTTTGCGAGCCGGTATGTGATGTGACTAAGTGTTTTAAATGTGGCATGCACATTTCCAAAGAATTAGAATTCTCTGTCTGAAATGTCAAAGATGTATATATCCAAACGTGATATTAAAATACATGTACATAAATATATATCCAATCTTGTAAGTTATGTAATTCAATACCTCAATTTTCTAATTAATCTGATAAGGTTTAGACTGGTGTGCATTCAAATCTGACATCGTGTTTCTAATATTCCAAACATTTTTGTTTTGTATATGTCAGTGACTTTACTGGGTACATAAAGTGCTCCGATGTTCGCGTCTCCACTGGGTGTTCTTCTTTTTATCATTTTGTGAGAGGTGCTTCTTGATTTACCCCAATATTTATTTTGTCTGACAGAATTAACACTGCCACTCAACTTTTTTTAATCTGCCTTTGCTCCGTGGATGTCCATCCATGTACTTTTCACTTGATGCAATGTTGTTTTGAATGTCTCTTAAAAGTGGGTTGTAACTAGACTGGGAGGGAGAATGTGGTTTTTTTAGTTTTTTATTTCTTTTTTAAGCTGAATCTGGGAGTCTTCCTTTTTTAAATATACAGATGACCCTTGAACAACATGGGGGTTAGGGTCACACAGGACTCTTGACTCCCCAAAAACTTAACTTCTAACAGCCTACCGTTGACCAGAAGACTTACGAACAACATAAACAGCTGATAAGCACATATTTTGTATGTTATATGTACTATGGATAGTATTCTTACAATCACATAAGCTAGAGGAAAGAAAATGTAGTTAAGAAAATCATAAGGAAGAGAAAATCCATTTACACCACTATACTGTACTTTATTGAAAAAAAACCACATATACGTGAATCCGAGCAGTTCAACCCCGTGTTGTTCAAGGGTCAACGGTACGACCTCAGATCTTATATCAGCCCTCATACAGCTCACACATATTTAATGTATAACCTTATGTCTTACATCTGAACGGAGACATCTTCCTTCTGCCATGTTTTCTCTTTGTGTGGCCCCTCGTTGCCTCCTGTCCTCCGCAGCCAGTTAATCTCTCTTTCTTGTCCTCCTTAATGACTGAGAGGTCATGCACTCTGTTTTCAGATTACTGGCAGCTCCAACAAGAATCTTGGAGCGCGCTATTGGAGCCTATCTTTTCTCTTCATTCATTCCAAGTGTGCCGCCATATCTGACGGGTCTTCCCTCGCTTCCCTCGCTTCCTCCCCGATCCCGACCTCCCAGTCTCTGTGCTTCAGAGCACGTGACCGTCCGGGGGAGATGCTTCACACCGTCGCTTTCTAGGTAGTTTTTCTCATGTGTATCATCTTGGAATGCTGTTAAGAACACGACTGAGCTTTGACCTGACGGGAGTCTTCTTGGTGGCTCAGCTTCAGCTCTTGCGTCATCAGCCCGGCGGGCCCTTCTTGCGATGCGCCTTTCGGGAACCCTCACTGGATCAGTAACCCGTGAGCCTCCTGAGCGCCCCCTGTCCCCCAGCCCGTGGGCCCTGCACAGGCATTCCCCATGCCTCGCATGCCCTTGGTCTTCCTTGATTGTGCTGGATTCCCACCACGCTTCATGCTCCATCCTTAGATAACACCTGTTCAGAATAAATCTACACCCCTCAGCAGACCTTCAGCGCTGTTAGCTAGGGCGGTCTGTGCTCTCTGAGACCCCGCTCTCCCCACAGGGCAGCGCGAGTCTGACCCTCGGCAGGCGCTTGTCCACCGTGTTCAGAGCTGGACCACCAGGCTCAGCCAGTGGCTCCTACCAATTGCTCAATATTTACCGAATGACTGAGGATGCCTGCATTCAATGTGGAAAGGTGCTTGCTGGCCAGATAAAATGTATAAAGTCAAACTAAACATCTTACAGACTCTGAGTGGTAACTTCGCCTAGAAGACTTTAATAGGGGAGAGTTAGTCTGCTTAGTGACCCCATGTCTGGGACACAGCCGGTGAGTTGCCCATGCTACTTTGTATTTCTTTTGACCATGAAGATGGTGGGGAATACTCTTCATGCCTGGAGAAGAATGAGGTAGACTTTTTTGTGCCACACAGAAGCGAAAAAAAAATTGTTGCGGGGCAATGTGTATGTGTGTGTGTGTTTGGAAATAGAAAAATTCAGAATCCTCACCAATTGTCACCAGGGATTATCTCTGAAGGGCAGGCTGGGGGGTGGGGGGGGGGGGTCACCCTATTTTACTAACCATAACATAGTTATCAAAAGTAAAACTTAAAACTTCACAAAAATTCAAATACAAAGTGGTGATATAGTAAATCCGTAATCAATGTGTACACCTCACTTCATTTTAATCTAAGAAGGAAGAAAAAAAAACACAAAAATTTAAAACACACAAACCCAGAGTATGACCTACTTGCCAGAAGAACTGGGAAAGGGCTCAAAACACGCCCGGGGTGAACAACTAAGACCCCTTCCTGGGGGGCGAGCTGTGGGGGTATTGAATTGACATCAGCAATCTCGAAGTCGGACTGAGAGGAGATGCAAAGAAATGCAAAATCACAGCTATAAATTATCACGGAGTCTTTGGCCTGCAAGAATTTTTCAGGCTTTGTGGTCACAACTGCTGTCTCTGCATGTGTGTGTGCATGTGTGTGTGCGCGTGCGTGTGTGTGTGTGTGTGTGTGTGATGTGGGTTTGCACTTTGGTAAGAGATGATATGTCATCTCTTTCAAGATTATTTCTATTTCTCTCAACACACGCACACGAACACGCACACATATACACAGTTGTATTATCTGCATTTGCCAACCAGCTCAATGCACGGGGAGTGGGGAGCCGAGACTTGGCCCTAGGACGTGCCAACGGGTCTCTTGCTCCAGGAGCTGGACCCCTGCCGCCCGCTAGGAACTGGCCACTGAATGTTCAGAGGATGAGGAGGAGGAAGAAGAAAGGGAAGACACGTGAGGCTGGGGGCCTGCCTGCCCTCCCCAACCTTTCCTTTCATCTGGCACTGCTGATCCATTTAAAAAAAGGCAAGAACAGAAAGAGATGAACTCACGGCCGACTTAGTCCGGGATCTCTGCCTTGGATGATGGGGAGAAGACCACCTTGTTGGAAGAGAAGATGGGGAATATTTTGGGCTAAAATGCTCTCCCTACACATCTCCATTCCAAGTCCTATCCATTGTTTTTTGAAACTTTGTAAATCCTCTCTTACCGTAAGAATTTACATTTTACATCATAATACATACCACATAAACACATATAAGATGTGTATGTATATAAATGTTTATAAGCATAAATATGTACATAAATATATATAACTAAAACAAGAGTTTCATGAAGCGATACGCTTACTGTGGTGTAGTAAAGTAAAAACATGACAGCGATGATATAAAATATGATTTCCCTTGGAACCTGATGCACTCTGATATACTCTATTCTTTTTTTTTTTCTTTTAAAAACAATGCTGGTCTCAAAGCACTAAATTGATTGCCACTGCACTAGTGGTTCTTGTTTGAAAACTACTCTTCTGAAGTGTTCTCTGATTTCCCACAGCAATTTCATACGGGAGTATTTGCTTTGATTTCTCACTCAGCTCCATTCTTCTGAGCCACTGAAGATTTCACTGCATTTCTATACGGTGTATACGGTGATTTCACTGCATTTGCTTTTCTTGCCTCAGATTTAGGAGCTGGGGTGGATGCAGGGGGCTGGCATTTGCTGCGGTTCTGCTTTGCCAGAGGAGGGCTGCTGTGGGCCGCAGGGAGCCCGTGCTGGTGCAGGCTGGCCCCGCACTGAGGACGTGTCCGTGGCAGCCACCTCTAGCTGACTGGTGGACCTGGTCCCAGTCGCTGGAAGAGCATTTCTGGCCAGCTGGGCATGCAAGCCTCAGAGTAAGAGCAGGGCCCAGAGCAAGACCGAGGGAGAACCCCGTCTGTGGGGGGGGGAGGTCCCAGCTCCCGGGTCCCCCTGCAGAGGCACCGCCAGCCCGGAGCCCCTCTCCAGGGCACACCCTGCCCTCCGGCATCTCCAAGCGTGGCAAGCACAGCGGCTCCCCTGGGCGCGGGCTGCCCCCGGCGGCCTGCCCCTCTACAGTTGTGCTCAGCCCCTTGTCCACTCTGCAATCTCTCCTGCAGAGATCCTCGGCGTTTCTGCCAGACGCCAGGCAACCTTGCCTAGCTGACAGGGCCAACAGGGATGGGTCCTTATTTCAGCTTGAAATGCAACCCTATTTCAAGCTGCCTTCTTAACTGCCCTCCAAGCTCTTAGAACTATTTGTTTAGTTTGCCTCCCTGGATATGTTTTGTACCCACGGATATGAGTGTGTTGCTATCTGCACTAATTTGTGCCTTAAGATGAGAAAACTCTTACATGTGAAAATTTGTTGCCAGCCCGAATGGACAGTGTAAATACAAGGTACGGTTGTTACAGTTAAGGTTGTTATTCCCTTGTTTAGGCAACAAATAGCTTCCTGAGATTCACTGAGGGCCAGGCACTGATGATGAGTCAAGGAGTTAGGCACAGGCTTCTACAGGCTGCTGGAGAGGACGGATGTGGGGATGGAGACTATCCCAGGTGTGGGAAGTGTCCTAATACAGGTTTGAATCGAGTGCTACCATCAGTAGTGACTTGTTAAATGGCCTCACCAAGGAATCAGCCTATGAGCGGGGGCTGGAAAGCCGAATGAGGGTTTTCTACCTGGAGAAAGGAAGGCAGAAGTTTCGAGAGAATGCATTTCGAGTTGAGAGAACATCATGCACAAAGGCAGGAAGCCTTAAAAGACCTTTCTGTCTTCATATCAGAGCACATCTCTTGGTGGCCCTGGACCCCTCCCCAGGGGGTGGGAGCAGAGGGCAAAAGACTGAAATGCCAACTTGGGCTGTTGAGACCGAGGAGCTGTTAAGGAACAAGGACCCCATCATGCTGGTGAGTGGATTTTGATTCCAGGTGCACCCTCACCGCTTCACCCCCAAACCCTGGGGTCACTGCTGGGCCCCAGAGAGGGGGGCAGGCGGGAAGCTGGTGAAGGGCAGGTCCCGCGCTCCCGGCCCACCTTCTGCCCCAACAGTTCTGCTTTTGACTGTTTACAAATGAATTTTCATGAAAGATTTCAGTTCTAAAGAGGTTCCCATGGGTAGAGCTAGAAAACACCTGCTCTAGGTAATTATAAGCCAACATTTCACCCAGTAAAGATAAAACCGTAAATGCAGACCTTTGCTAGGAATGTATCAGAGCAGTTGAGAGTGTAGATTTTGGAGTCAGGCGGGGGTTAAGGTCCAGGGAGTGCCCTTTCTAGCTGAGCGATCCTGGGCAAGTCAGCTCACCTCTCCATTCTGGGGACACACTACCTAAGCTGGGAGCATTGAGAGGCTCAAGCAAGATGCCACATGCAAAGATTTTAGAGCAACGCCTGGGGCAGAAAGACTGGGGGCTTGAGTATGAGTGATGAGCACCACTGGGGGCTGAATAAATCAACAGCAGGGGCTTCGAGGAGGCGCCTGGCCCACCCTGATAGGTCCTGTCTTCGTCGCTCTGGAGTATGAGGAGGAGCCCTCCCCTGGGATCGTAAACACTGAGTGCCACTTGACAGCAGGACACCAAGGGAGACCCGAGGAGAGAACAAGCGTGGAACACTCCTCTCCTTCCCGGGGGCCCTGGGGCAAGGGAAAGAGAGCCACAGACTGCGGCTCCCAGGGCTGCCTCGGGGCTGGACTCTTGGGACAACGGTGCCGCCCTTGAGGGGCTCAGCCCAAAAGGAGGGCATTTCATTTGTCAAGAAAAGGAGGGATGGATGCTTCCCTGTGTCCACAGAGAGCAGGGAGATCTGCTGGGTTGCTGCATCCTCCCACAAAGAAGCAAGCACCTCCCATCAGTAAGGATCACCTGTCCCGGGGATTAGCGGCGACCCCAAACATGACAGTGGAGTGACTGACAGGCAGAGAGACCGCCCTTCCCGTGGTCAAGGTCAAAGGTGCCCATGCTCCTCGTGCACCTCGGGGAGGAGGAGCCTGGCAGCAGCTGGAAAACCTCCTCCACATGCCTCCGCCTTTCTCCCACCCTCTCCCTTCTGCTTCCTGCCACAGCCCCTGCACCGAGGAGGAGGTCCATCAGCCGGATATCCCAGAACCAGAAGCTCCCAGGGATGCAGAGCAAGGGCAGGGGACACAGCAGCCCCTGTCCCTCCCACCCCAACCTCCAAAACTGCTTCCTCCTCAAGTCACTGTGCACCATGGTGGCACACGACTCCCAACCAAGCATTCTGGCTTCCGTTCCTGCCCGCGCCCCGACACAGCTTCCAAATATGACATGAAGTCCCTCCCCCAACCAAGACCCTCCCCCATGCAGGTCAGAGCAGCCGTCCAAGGGACATTCACTCACCTGGACCCACCTACCTCCCTGCACACCGTCCCCAGAGCGGCCACCTCCCTCGCTTTTCTCTCCAACTGCCCAGCAGAGATCAAGACACCATCTATCCGGGACAGCCTAGGGCTCTGGCCTGGGTCGGAGCCGGCCAGAGAATGAGAAGTGGACTTCCTCCCTCACACAGAGGCCAGTCTCTGGGTCCGATCCCACGCCCCGATGGCTGGGATGCTCTGAGTCAGACGCTGCCTTCACCACCTGCTCTGGACAGGTGACTCAGGGCAAATGTGTCCAACCTGGCACGGGTTTGCTCAGAGACTCCCGACCTGAGCCATCTGATTTCTCCACGTGAAAAGCCTTGGTCCGATAGGGAGGCTGCCATCGCTGGGCAGCTCAGCCCTGGAACAGAGTCCACCATCTGCTGGGCTGGCGAGAACACCCAGGAGGCCTGCCCAACCCAGGACCCCAGAACCCCGGCAAGGCTCCTTGTGTCTGGCCTTGCCTTCCTTGGACAACCTAGGAGAGGCTGGGAGGGTGGGAAGCTATCAAATATGACTCTGGGCATACACCGCACTTGCCCCACGGCTAGGAGCTTTACAGAAACATCAGCTCACACAGTCTTGCCACTGATCTAGCAAATATTATCATACCCACCTTACAGGTGAAAAATATCACTACACAAAAATCCATGGAGCACCAAGACCTGGTGACCTTGAGTCGTAGGCCACCACTGGCTCAACAAAGTCCAGCAACTTTCCTGAGGTCACCCAGCCACGAGTCTAAATCCAGATCCACCCAACGCCAAAGCCCACGCTCTTTCCGTGGTGCCACGTTGCCTCTCTGTCCTAAGAGAAAAACTGGCTCTCGGGAGCAGAAGCTGATGCAACTTGGTGCTTCTCAAAGTCTGGTCCCCAAGCCAGAAGCATCAGCACCGGCTGCTAGCAATGCAGATTCTCAGGAGGGGCCCTAGTCCTCCTGAATCAGAGACTGTGCGGGTGGGGCCTGGCACTCTGCTTTGGCAAAGCCCTGCAGGGGATTCGAGCGTGAGAACCCAGGACGGAACGTACACCGAGTGTGCCGAGCGCCACAGCACAAAGGGACAAGGCGCTTCTGTTTCTGCTATCGGGATGATTGCCTTGTGACCGGGGTGCTTTCCCCCCACATGTCCCCTTGCAGAGCTCAGTCTAAGGGTGGCATTCAGCCCATCTGCCCCCTAAAGAGCCTCCCCCACGCATGTCCTCGGCACAGCCTCTGTGAGCTGTTGGCCTGTGCCAGGCCGGGACGTCTGGGGGGCCCACTCTTCTGAAGAGTGGAATGTGCTCCGGGGCTTCCTGGGGGCTTTAATGAGGGTGTAGGTGCATCCCGTGGGAAGTCTTGGAATTCCACGCGGGGCCGCAGAGGTCCAGCGGCTGCCAGGGCCGCCAGGCCCACAGTCGCAGAGAGGCATGTTGCAGACAGAACTGTCTTTGTCGGTGGGGGCAGGGGACAGTTGCCCCTCGCAGGGCCGAGTCTGGAGGGCAGCAGAGGAGGACTTTCTCAAGGGCAGGGGATGGAGGCCCTGGTCAGTGCTATCTTTTCTGTTCACATGCACAGACTCTCTCCATTCGCCGGACACAGTGCAGTTGGGCCTGGGGCCCAGTCACCGGCTCCTAGGGCTGTCTCGTTCTGGCAGAAAGACTGGGGCTGATGCAGTACCCCAGGCCTCTGGAGGCCAGCCTCGCCCTTCCCAGACCCCGCAGCCTCCCTCCACCACCAAGCCAAAGCCCCCCACCCCCGGTCCCCATCACCTGTGCCTGAATCTAGTTCCCGCCTTGTCCTACTATCAAGTGACTTGTCTTGCTTAACTAGCAGAAGGTGAATTCATTCCAAAGTATGGGTAAGATCCTACCCAGACCTTCACTCACACAGAGTGGTTCGCACCTTGAGGTGGAAACTACGGTATCTGTGCCCTCCAGGACCTCCGCCAGAAAAAGCACAGACTTCCCACTGCCGCCTAACACCCCATCGGCCAGCTCGCCACGCACCCGCAGAAAGAGAGGGAGAAGCGGGCAGGAGACCCCGGACAGCTTGTCACAGGATCGCGGTCTGTCTCAGCTTTAGCTCGCTCATCGGCCAAGGGAAATTAAAGTCTCCGAGCACAGTGCTCCTGAGGGATGGGCCCACAGAAGAGGAAGCTCCCCACAACAACACCACACACGTGCACCTTCCATCTGCCTTTTGATCTTCCCTTTGCATGAAAACCGAGGTTCACCTCCACGTGATCGCCTCGTGTCCTGGCACACGCACACGCTGGCACCCGTGTTTCAGTGATGTGAAGACTGGCAGGCTTCTGCAGACAGCTGTCCATGCATTAGCCACTGAGGACCACTCTGTTCCATTCTACCCTGTCCTCAACCCCATGGAGCAGGTTCTATTTCTATACCCATTTCACTGCTGGGGCGACAAGAAGGCGGGGAATGAAAGCGCACCCGAAACCCCCATCTGTGTACTTCACACCCTCTGGATGCATCCACAACACCCAAGGGATCTGGGAAGACTCGGACATTCCGGGGGGGAAAGTTGAGCACCTTGTTTTCTTTCCAGCCCATGGAGCCCAGAAATCTTTTCCAAGCGATTCCAATGCTTGCCAAAGTTTCACAACCAATGCCCTAAATTGTAATGCACAGAGCATGTTGCCATCATGGCTTAAAGTGCCCAGACACCTCTGCATGTCCACTCAGGATTAGCGCCACGGGACCAGGAGGCCTTTCCCACATTTCCCTGGAAAGCCGGCATCTTCTGGGATTACACCAAGAGTTCTCTTTATGCTGTGATGTTTTGATTTCTTTTTTAAACTTTATGTCCGCAGTTTCTTCTGATGCTTCCCCCTTTTTTTAAATTGTAAAAGTAATACACATTTGTTATTGCAAGTCAAAATATTCAAAAGGCAAAACGAAAAGTGCCTTTTTTTTAAAACACCACAACAGGGTGGTCCGTTCTGGTCCCATAGCAGCCAGATCAAGAGGGCCGTGCTTGGAGTCACAGCGGAGGTGGGACCCCAGCTTCTGCACTGGCGCCTCCGAGAGCTTAGGCCAGTCCCGTGCCCTTTCCGAGCCTCACTGTTCGCTTCCGCAGAATGGGAACAGCAATTCAACAGGCTGACAGGGCTCCTGCGAGGTCCAAGCGAGGAGCTAGCTGGTATTCTTTAAAAACCCTGAGGAATTCTTCACACCGCGAACTTGAGGTCGTGAGGACTGGACCAGAGGTCTTACTTGTTGTGACAATTGTAGCTGACTTCTGCAGAGACTATGTTGTGCTCCCTCCGGCCTTCTCTTCTCTCACTTGTCGGTTCTGGGCTTGCACCCTTTCCAAGTCCCCGCGCATTGCTGATATGCTGTGTGATTAGATCCAGCGCCTGCAGCCCGTCCCTGGGCCATCCCTAGGCCAACAACTCCCAAACCCACGTCTCCAGCTTTGGACTTGCTTCTGAGTTGGGAACTCTTTTTTCCTGCCACCTGTTCAGCCTCTCCCCCTGGGGACGGACTGGGGATCCCCAAAATTCACATCCCAAGCAACACTCTTGATTGACCCCACTTCCGATCTCTTCCTCCCAGGCTCCACGTTTGGGGAGTTGTCACCATCACGCATTCATTTGCAAAAGCCCAAGAATCCGGGGCCCAGGAGTGGAGAACCAGGGGTTGGGGGACACTGAAGCCATGATTTCTGCCCCCAGCCAGATGCAGAGTAACAGGCAGAGGAGACGACACCTCCCTGGGGACTGGCCGACTCCTCTGTAGGATGGTCCCTGTCCCAGCACCCCTCTGACAGCGTTGCAGGAGGACTAAGGGTTTTAGGAATAAGCCCTCTGAGAGCCAGTGCTAGCTCAGATTAATCTTCATTCCTTCCTCTCTGACCGCCCACGTTCCACCAGATTCATTGGCTGCTCCCGTCGGCTCTCCCCGACACCCCTAATGCATCCCCTTCCCCTCATCTCGGCCACTGGGGCCCCCGACTCCACCGCCCTGCTGCCCGCCTGCCAGTCGGACTCCGGGCTCCAGCTTGGGCCTCCACCTTCACGTCTACACCACGACCAGTGGTGGTTTCTGAAAACATGACAGATAGTAACACTCGCCTACAGAAAACCTGCGAAGGACTTTGCATTCCTTTTCAAATTAAAAAAAAAAAAAATTAAAGCTTTCCTCTTCCGAGCAGTTTTCAGTTAGCAGAAGAAGGGCACACACGTGCAGAGAGGTCCCACCCGCTCCACGCACAGCTTCCCCACTATCGACACCTTGCGCTAGTGTGGCACGTTGTCACCACCGAGGAGTCGGCACTGAGACCCTGGTTTGGGTGAAATCCCATAGCTTACACTGGCGCTCACTCTCTGTATGGTTCTGGGGATTTGGCAGGTGGGAAATGTCACCTGCGCACCGTTACAGTGCCTTCAGGAGAAATGTGCTTCTGCCCTAAAGATGCCCCAGGCCCCATATATTCACCCAAGACTTTGAGTTGCTTTTTCCAAATCACATCGCAATGGCGTACCATATCCCAAAAGAGTTACAGGACCTCGCCCCTGTTCATCTTCCCTTTCCTGAACACGTGGTGCCCAGGTCACCCTAACATGTTGGTCTCTTCTGGGAAGGCTCTGCTTCCAGATCTTCATACAGCAGGCTCCTTCCTACCTTGATATCCTAAATGTGGCCTTTCCTGTCCACTCCAACTACAGTAGCCCTCAGGCACTCCCTGGTACACCTCTTTTTTTTTTTCCTTCTTCATGGAACCCGTCACCATCTGAAGGTGCCGTTAGCCTGTTTGGGCATTTGTCCATCGCCTGTCTGTACCCCCCAGCAGAAATCGTCATCATTGTTCACTGCAAGGTCCCCAGCTCCAGGACATGCTCGGCGTATAAGGGCTCAATAAACATTGACTGAATGAATCAACCCACGGCTGAATGAATAAATAAGTGACTAATGCCATGTAATGAGCTTCTACATTTGTTTGTATTTTAGAGCCGACAAAGAGCTCTTACAGATATTTTCTTAATCAAATGAATCTGATTAGGCACAGATTTCAACAGAACTTAAGAAACGTGGCCACACTCTCTGTCTTAGTTCCTGGGAAGGCACAGATTAAGAAATAGTGGGAATGTCTCTCCAAGGGAAGAGAGTTTATTTCTATGAGCTCTGATGACCCTGCGGATTGGACACGCAGAGGCACGTGGTTTCATCCACGGCCACGGCATGAAAGGAAAGCACGTGGGGATACAGCCTTGGCTGATGGATATCCTCCGTGTGCACCCCCCACTGTGGGCCAGATGCTGGGCCGCACGCTGTCAACACGGTGTCTAGCTCCACGGTGAGCCTGTGGGGGGGGGGGTGCCCTTGGTTATCCCTATTTGCCTGCCGGGCCAGGGAGAGAGAGGAAACGCGGTGGTAAAGTGACTTTCCCAAAGCTCAGAGCCAGGATTTGAACCCAGGGTTATCTGACAACAGAGTCCAGGCAGCTCTTGTCCATGAACACAAGCTGAATAAATGCACCCAGATGAGCAATCTGGAAATCTCTAGCCACACCAGTCAGCCCAGCACAGGGTGGCCTTAGGAAGGGTTAAACGCCACCGAGGGAGGGAGTGGTCCAGGCTGGCAGGTGCTTTTTCAAGGCCAAGATTAGGACTGTGGGCACAGCACGCATGCCTTCCCTCCACCTGGCCTCCAGAAAAGGCCAGGTATTAATGAACAACACACGGGGGCGGTGGGCGGGGGGGCAAATGTTTCTGCTCAGCGGGGCTTTGGCAGGACCCGTGTGTCCGAGTGTTCGCGTTGGGGTGTCAAGTCCCCGTGTTCTGGGTCTCTGGAGGACGCCAGAGGCCCCCCCCAGCCAGGGCGCTGGCCTCCGCCCCCCCCAGCCAGGGCGCTGGCCTCCGCCCCCCAGCAGAGCGAGGGCTGGACCCCGCTCCCCTCTCTCAGCCCACACAAGTATCTGAAGAGCGCCGCTTCCTGCCTTGCGTCAGAAAGCAACGTTTGTAAAGATGAAGAAATCCCTACTTTCTTTTCTTAATTTGTTATTGTCATGACATGACTGACTCAATAAGCAAAAATTTTAAATCCCTGCCCAAGGACACGGGCTGGTCTCCCCCGCGCCTGATGTTCTTCCAGATGCTCCTGCTTCCCTCCCACCTCCGTACCTCGGCACACGCACCCCACGATGCCCTAATGCCCGGACCCCTGCCTCCTGACCAACGCTTAGAGAGTTTTCAAGGTTTGGCTCAGAGTCACCTCCTCTGGGAAGTCCTCCTTGACACCCTCCCCACTCACCAAAGCAGGAGTTGCCCTCCCGCAGTTCCGAAGCTGTCCACACGGACTGGCTCATGCGTGTCCTATCCAGTAAGCGTGAGATCCTTCGTGCTGAGGACCGCATCCCACGCCTCTCTGTAACCCTTACTGTCCCCCAGACAAGTGTGGGCTGAACAGCTGTGAGAGGAGAGGAGCGGGAAAGAGCAGAGCAACGGGCAGGGAGGACTGAGAGAGAGAGGGATCTCTGTGGTCAGACGCAGAGACTCAGATAGAATACAGACCGAGGCAGAGGGGCGTGAGCAGCTGCAGGACCGGCTGCCCACAAGCACGCTGCCGCCGGAGGGGGGCGCGTATGCCCTGAAAGAGCACTGGTCCAGGAGTCCAGGGCGCCAGTTCTTATGCCCAGGCTGCTGTGGCTAACCCGCTGTGTCACCTGGGATGAGCCACGCCCTCTTCTAAGCTACGGGTTTCCCCTTTGTGAACGGCCGTTCTTATAAGACTTCCATAAGAATGCTCTCACTGTGCGACCCAGGGTTCTGGGCGGGCAAATACGAGCGCTGTCTTCCCCCACCCGCTTCCACCCGCAGCAGCGCCAGCGCCCTCGCCACGGGAAGGCCCGAAGGGCACAGGCAGGAGCCAGGCGCTGGTCTTCAGACCCTCTCCGGTTCGGCCTCAGACCGTCTCAGCAAGTCAGAGCACATCCACCCTGCGATGCCCGCCACCCTTCTCGGCTGCTGCTCTGTTCATCTTTCCAGTGAGAGAGGCACGCCCTCTTTCGATTCCTGGGCCCGTCTTCCTTGCAGGAAGAGCTTAGCACCCATCAGCCTCACTCGGGACCGTGGAGGTCCCACGTGAGCCCCTAGGACCCACCTAAGTATACAGAGCCTTGACATAGTTCTCCCCACCAGCCAGGGGTCCAGCTCCCATGACACGGCACCTGCTGCATCTCTTCTGTCTTGGCCTGGTACCAACACCACCATCAGAACCCAGAGCCCCAACCTTCACTGCACGCCCGAGGACACCTCGCACCAGCACCTGTGTGTTGCTCCCCTTCAGCCCAAAGTAACCTGCTGCTGGGTGGGGCTCCCTTCTAGCATCAGCCCAACCAAAGTTGGCACTTGGGCTCATCAGGAGGCCGGCCCAGCAGAGCTGGGGCCCTTACAGCCTAGGGTTCTGCCCTCACGGCCAAGGCAGGACAAAGCAGGTACTGTGCGTTATTAAACTTCACGTTTAAATTTAGTGACACATAATATATTACTAGTAAAAACCGAATGCAACCAAGAAGGGGCTTGGGAAAACTTTCTGGGGGCAGCATTCCGCATGGTGCCGAGAGTTGGACTTACAGAGCTGTATCCATTTTTCAAAACTAATTGAATGGCACATTTTAGATACACACATTTCAGGGTATGTACATTTTATCTAAAAGAAGAACAATGAGCAAATGCTGAACTCAGATTAATTACATACATGCTGAAGTGTTTAGAAGGGAAGGGTAGAGATGCCTAAAACTTATTTGGAAAATGTATCCAAAAAATAAGGTGGATGCAGGGATGGACAGAATAATGGCGGGACGGACGGTTACGCCCTAAGACAAGTAGAGTAAAATGTTGCTTATAGAATTTAAAAATGGGGTATGCTCACTGATGGCAATTCTTTCCACTTTTCTGTATGTTTCAACACTTTTTTATCAAATATTTAGGAAGAAATACAATTGAGAGCAAGCTAGAGAATCCATAATTTGGGGAATGGTTAAATCAGTTGTGGAACAGACCTCTGATGTGGGTTTCTGAGGCCACACAGGTGGGGGTTCCGCTGACTTTGCAGGAACTGACACCGTCACGTGGAATGAGTATGTGCGCACGCGAGGGTCACCGCTGATGGCGCTCAGCCACGGTACCTACAGCACGCGAACAACACGGGCTTTAGAAGGAAACAGACCTGCCTGGGTGCAACTCTATCCCGCCACTGACCACTGGGATATTCCCCGTGCCTCATTTCTGCTGACCTGTAAAGACAACTGCATTTGCCTCCCAGGGTTGCAGGGAAGGTCAGAGGAGTCGGTGCCTACTGCTAAAGGGTGCTCGGGCGGGAGAGAGGCTGGTGTCACAGAGACACCTCCAAGCTGCGCCCCTGGGGGCTGGCCACCAGGTGTGAGGGACACAGGTGACTGGCTCACATTCACAGAGGAGGGTCTTGAGCACCGCCCCCCCCAGCAAAAGCTTGTATTTCCTGAGCTAACAAGTCACCATGATTATTTTAAATTTTTTTTTAAGATTTTATTTATTTATTTGTCAGAGAGAGAGAAAGAGAGCACGAGCAGGGGGAGTGGCAGAGGGAGAAGCAAGCTCCCTGCTGAGCAAGGAGCCCAACTCGGGGCTCGATCCCAGGACCCCGGGATCATGACCTGAGCCGAACTGAGCCACCCAAGCACCCCCGTGATTACTTTTCTTAAATGCTGCAAAGAAAACAGACGGTAGAAGTACACTAAAAATGCTCACAGGGGCTCACAAGCTGGTGAGATTTGAGACAGTTCTCTTGTCTCATCCCTGTGCTACGAGGTTCAATAGAATCTTTACCTAGAGCTTGCTTCTCCACCCCTGCCCCCACCAGACTCCCACACACCATACGGAACACAGCTCACACAGCGACACCTCAGGGGAGCCCCCCCGACCCACCAGACCAGGTCAGTTCCCCAACACAGCACCCTAACACACCCCACCCTCCTTGTCCATACATTTATGCATGTGTGCGATCATCTGTCTCACGGGTCCCATTCGATCCCCAGAACCCAGCCTGGTGCCTGCAGCCTAGAATGCTCTAAGTCAATGGTTGAAAATGAGTTCCAAGTGTTTGAGAAAGTGACTTCGTTCTTCGCAGATTGAAAAATAAATAGAAAGTGGGTGGTAGGGCGGGGGGTGGGGGTGGGCAATAGACCCGGTACCTCCACGTTTGTCCTGGGCAACACAATGCAGCTCTTTACTATCAAAGAAGTATGGCAGCCTGTCCTACGGTTCGACCTCTTCCCTGGGCACAGACCCCACTCCGTATGCTCCAGTCCTGTGCAGAGCCTCCCTCTGCAGGTCCCTGCCCGCCGACACCTGGCCATGGGCAATCATGAGGGCCCCCAGGGATCGTGGTTCCATTTCCAGCAGGAGGAATGGGGGCACCTTCGGAGGACGTCACGTGACCTCTGGTTGGGGCTCCAAGCAACCACTGTGTGGCATGCTCAGCATGTACACCTATGAAACTGCAGCACTAGAAGACTTCTTAGAGGCCAAGTCGGCTCAGCAGCCTTCTGTCTACCTTCTAGATAGGGACACTGAGCCCCCCGGATGGAACCGGATGGAAAGGGGCTTTCCCAGGTCACGTTGCCATGTAAGGATTTAGCTGGACAGGTGTTGGTGCTTTTAATCCCCGGTTATCCTACAGCTGAACTCAGAGAAAAAGGGACTTCCTCATCACTATTAAGTGATGTTGTCGGGTGTCTCCCAGATTGGCTCCCAGACCCAGGACTGAGGCACTCCTTCCCACTGCTGACAAAGGGCCACCCATAGCAGTCAGAGCCAAGTCTCTTTCCAAGAATTACTCTCCGCTGAAGACAGCTGCCTTGCCCAAGGCTGTGTCCCGGTCCTGGGGCAGCCCACAGGCAGCGACCGGTCATTACAGGGGTGCAAAACCCATGGGATCGGCTGGATCACAGCTGCATCCGGCGCAGCTTCTCCTTCTGGGACAAGGAGACACAGGGGGTGTCCCCGGGGCACACTGTCCAGTGACCTTCCTGCACAGGGGGCATCCCCGGGCACACTCTCTGTCCCAGAGTCTCACCAGGAAACCCAACCAAACATGGAGATACAGCGAGGGATGGGAAGGGGCAAGGCCTCCCCAGAAATAAAATGGTTTCACCAAATATTGAGCACCTACGGAATACCAGATCAAGCCCAGCCCTTGAAGACTCCCCAGTAAATGCCTCCATGTGGTCTACGGCCAGAGGGAGACAGTCTGAAGGCTAGGCCCCCCTGCTGCAAGAGAGGGGGTGCACGGCTACCCGGCCGTGGAGTGCTCCCTTTATCCCCAGGCCCTGGGTGCTCTGTGAGGGCTGTCCGCCTCACAACAGGGGAGGAGCCTGCTTATGGGCGCTGCCGCCTCCTGGGTGGCGCACATGCGATGCTCGGGCCACCTACACGTGTTACCTCCTTGATTGCTTCTGTAGTCCTGTGAGGTAGGAGCCCGTGAAGCCCGTTCTGCAGAGTTGGAAACCGAGGCGTGGGGAGGCTGAATACCATCCCCCAAATCAACTAACCTGTCCGCCTCAGCGCCAAGACTGCATCCCTGGTGGCTGGACCCCACAGCCCAGTTCTTGGTCCCTACATCCCACCTGCCTTCCTTCAGACGTCAGATGGGGATGGAACCTAACCAATGGTCCCCGGGCTCTAGCCCTATCTTCCATATCTCCCTGGAGCTGGAACAGTCAGTGTGCCTTTGACTTGTCTCATTCCCCTTTCTAAAGAAAACCATGTGTTTACTCTCTTACGCCAAAGTTACAACAGAGCTGAAGTTTTGCCAGTGTTGACTTTAAACACTGGGCAAAGGGGTTAAAATCCTTCTCCCTGGTGCCTATCTGTTTATGTTTCCAGAGCAAAAGGAGGTCACTAAAGAAACGAACTCGGATCTACTAGGTGATACCTGCAGAAAGGCAGGGAGTCCGGCCAGTGGACTCAGGCCCCTCCCAGCCTCACCTCTCCCCTCCCCGTGTCCAGCTCTGCAAGGCTCAGAGGGTCCCCTGCTCCATTCTCCCATTCGCCCAGAGACGCTGAGCAGCTCCCTCTTCTGTTCCGTTTCCTGCTGGGACCAGAGCTCAGCTCAGCGGGTGGGGACCCTGACAGCTACGCATTTAGGCATTTAGATACAGAGCGCTGGCCCCTGAGCGCGGCCAGCAACATTCAAAGAGGAAGCAAGGGCTAGTAAAAACCAAGGGCTCCGGCCAGGGGCTCACTTTCCTCCCCTCGGGGGACCTGGGATACCCTCACCCTTCACCTCTCTGCCAAGCAGCCTCGTGAGCACACAGCCATCTCTGCAAGGACAATGCAGACAGACAGGGATGTGTCCTGCCGCACCACACATGTACGCACCCACACACACACACTCTGCGTACGGCAGAACCAAAGTCATGCTTTTCCATACCCCTCCCGGAGGATGTCGAGAAGAGGCAAACCCTCCATCCCCAGCTCCCCAGGAACCCCTGAGAAGAAGCTGCACTTACCATTCTCCCTCCGAGGGAAGATTCTCTTCTGCAAACTCATGCCGTGAGGCTTTGAGGATGGGGCTGAGCTGCGAAAAGCCCCTCGGAGCCCCAGCCTGATAAAGAACTCCCGGGGATCACCAGCAGCTTCTGGGCAAGGAATATTTGAGTATAAGTTAAAACTACGAAGTAGCTAGCTCCTCGTTAGAACTGTTTTCCCCCAGCAGGGAGGAAGGAAAAAAAAATCCCTTTCCCGCTGCCAGCAAACCTTTAAAGTCTCACAACGGTTACTTCCAACCCCTGCCCTTCTTGCGAAGCAAATGCGCATGAAAGCGATGTTATTTCACTGAATCAAGCCCTCAGATCATAAGCCTTTTCCTGTACCACAAACAGAAATGTAAAACCTCAAACTTTCCTTTGGACTCAGACTCTGTTGGGAGCCGACTGAACACAACCCTCTCTGAGGTCGAATGTATGGAAAATGTGCTAAACTGTTTAGATCATCCCCAGCATTAGACTCTGCTCCCCACCTCCCAACTTTTTTTTTTAATGAGTTCTGGTGTGTTTATATAATTGCAAGGGACAAACACAACACCTAAAATCGCTGCCCAAAGTTGAAGTGATTCATTTTCTCCTTCACATACACCACACACAAACACAGAGCCTGTTTAATCCAAGTGAAAACGCCTTTCATAAAATCTGCTAAGGGCTTGGGCAGAGCGGCTGGTGGTGAATGCAGTCTGTGTCCCCAGAAAGGCAGTTGGGCTCCGGGGAAGGTGGAGGCTGACTTTAATCAGGACAAACAGAAGGCGCTCTGACTCCCACCCCTGTCGGGACAAGCGAGAATAAAAAAAAAAAAAAGTGAGCATGAGCCCTGGCTAGCTGGGCTATAAAATGTATTTTCCCTGTTTGCCTTCTCATACCAGGAGGTTTTATTTTTAGACTTGGATGAGATGTACTATTATTTTAAGTGACCAACTTGATTGCTGGGTTATATAAATCCTTGGATTCCCCACCGAAAAGACCAAAAGAATATACAATAAGTGGGCAGAGTCAGGCTTGAAAGCTGGGGAAGAATGTGATTGTTTGGGGGAACGCAGCCATGAAGGGTCGGACTGGAAGGAAAGGCTGCTCCATCTGAGAGAGAGAAAAACCCACCGGAGAAGCAAGTGACACAGACCCTGGTCCAGTTCCAAGGTTACCAAGAGCCCCCGGGCTTCCCGGGTTGGGTCCCAGCCAGGGCCAGTGTCAGTGCCGCCACCGCTCAGGACCTTGGAGAGTCAAAGGCTCCCGAATTGTCATCACTTAGCTCACACCACCTCCGGGTCACTATGGTCCCTCGACCAACACACACACCCAACGTACACCTTAAATGATAGTTTCTCAGGCCCGTGCTGGCGGGTTGCCAGGAAAACCTCTGTTATCAGCACCTGGAGTGGGGACAGCTCCCTGACGGTCATCCCCATCCTGATGCCTGCTGGCTCCCCATCCCAGTGCCCGCCGGCCCTACCTTGCTCTGAAGAACCAAGTAACCGCCCAGGCCCCAAAGCTGCAGGCCCTGCATCCTAGTGAGACCCAGCTGTAGCAACAAAGAAAGCTGGGCTACCTAAGCAGGGAATGCTTTGCAGAAATTAAAATGATGTGATAAAGTAAGATTTATTGTCATAGAAAGAGGTCAGCCCCATATTGCTAAGTGAAAAAAAAAAAAGGATGCAAATTGCAAAGTGTGCAGTATGATCCATATACATGAAAGAAGATTAAATTTGGAGAAGTAAAATTATGGGTGGTTTCCTCTATGGACATCCCCATATCCATGATGATACCCCCACGATTTAGGGAGTGGTAACAGCTTTCCATTCATACCACCTAGAGGATGACGGAAAAAAAATTTAATTAAAAAGAATTTTTTTTTTAAGTTAAGTCACTAGCTTTAGAACTCCGAAGTAGATTTTGTCAAGTCAATAGCGAGGACTATAACTTTTGAAAAGTCGTGGCTTTTGATCATATGCATTAAGCCTTTGACAAAGGAATTTTTGTTTGCTGGGGTAGGCAGAATGTTGGTCCCTACAAAAAGGTCCACTTCCTGCACTAGGAATCTCTGAATGTTATAGTCCCTGAGGGGGGTATTAAGGCTGAAGATGGAACTGAGCTCCCTAATCAGCTGACTTTAAGATAAAGGGATTATCCTGGATTATCTAGGTGGGTCCCAGGTAATCACAGGGGTCTTTAAAAGTGGGAGAGCGAGGCAGAAGAGGGGGTCAGAGTCGGAGAAGCTACACCAATAGCTTTGATGATAGAGGACGGGGCCACGAGCCACGGACGCAGGTGGCCCCTAGAAGCTGGAGGAGGAAGGAAATGGATTCTCCCCTCCAGGCTCCAGAAAGAAACGCAGCCCTGCCAACACCTGGGCTTCAGCCTGGTGAGACCCTTCTGTACTTCTGACCTCAAGAACGGCAAGATAATGACTTTGTATTGCTTTAAGCCACCAATTTTGTGGTGATTTCTTACAGCAGCAATAGGAAACTAATGTTTGAGTTTGTTTTTATTTTGTTTGTTTCCTCGATGCCAAAAGCTTGCCTTTGACTATAAACAGCAAAGCCTGGAGGATTCAGGGCACATTTATCCCATAAACTCACAGATTGGGAAGAGTGTGTGTATGAAGAACAGTTGTCTTCTGGGGGCGCCTGGGGGGCTCAGTCGGTTAAGCATCAGGCTTTGGCTCAGGTCATGATCTCAGGGTCCTGGGATCGAGTCCCGCATCGGGCTCCCTGCTCAACGGGGAACCTACTTCTCCCTCTCTCTCTGCAGCTCCCCCTGCTCGTGATCTCTCTCTTTCTCTCTCAAATAAATAACTAAAATCTTAAAAATCTGAAAGGAGATGAAAGTCTGCCCAAGTAGGGGGAGCATGGGGTTCAAAGGCCACATGTTGGGGCATGAGAAGGAAGCCCCACTCTGCTCCCTCCTGGTTGACAGCAAGACGCAGGGGCGGTGTTCACCGAGGACAAGAAAGAACACACTTGCCACCTGAAATGCCTTCCCGAGTGGAAACGTCCTCCTATGGAGGGAGTGTGGCAGAAGTTTCCCTGTGCCTTGAACAGGTACCCAGAATTGCCTGACCGTGCCAGCTTACCCAGGGGGCTCCAGACAGGTGCATGCAGAGGGAGGAGAGGACCCTGGGTGGCTGTGAGGATCAGATGTCTGGGCACCCAGCTGGGTGGGGGTACTGCCTCCAGAACAAAGAGAGGCTGGCGGGCTCCACGCACACTGAGCGCTCAGAGAAGCGCCCACGGACGGCTTGCACCCTCCCCAGCGCCACGGTGGGGGAAACCCTGAATGGACTGAGTAGGTAGGTGCCCAGAGGGGACTGAGCAAAATCAGGAGTAAATCAGGAGTGACTAAATTCACTTTGCATTAGCAGAATTAGTGTTCCATCATCTGCAAAAGTGAGTTCAATTACAGAAAAGTAAGGAAGGTTTCATGTTCATATGTTGTTGTTTTTTTGTTTTTGTTTTTTTCTGTAGGTAACCTAACGGCTACATGCCAAGATGGGGACAGAAGTTCTCTCTGGCCATTGGGAGGATGAGCACTTTTTATTTCTTTTACTCTGTATTTTCTAATTTGTTTTTTCTTCCCCAAAAAGAGCAAGTTTATTTCTTAGCAAAAGAGGGGGGGATATGCATATAGGAAGCCGGAGTGGGTGGGAGCCGGACACAGAATGCGTTCATCACAAGTAAGAGGGCTTTGTTTCGTTCCCTGATTTATCCTGAGTGCCCAGAACAGTGCCGGGCATGGAGCAGATGCTCCAGAAGTATCTGCGGAAGGATTTCCTCAACCAATCTGCCAATGCACGCGCCTCTAATACCGCCTGCCTGCCGGGTTCTCCGCACTGATGAGCCTTCCTCATCTTGCTCTGTGTCCCCGGGGCTCCGGTGGAAATCCGGAGAGGCCAGCGCCCAGTGGGTAACACTTCCGAAGTGTGCAGCAGAGAAGTTAAGGGCACTGCTTTCTGCCCAGGCCCACCCCCACCCCCTGGTGTCTGCCCCCGACCAGCTCCCCTGGGAAGCCCCCAGCCATCTCAGGCAGCAACTTCCGCTCAGAAGGCGCCTGAGCCAGATGAATGAGGAGGGCCACGTGGCACAATCTCAGATGTAATCACAGATTGTGAGGGAAGAGCTAGGATGTTGGGGGAAGGGGGCCTCACATCTAGGGGAGCTGGGGGGCTTCTCTCTGTGTCTTCTGTTCTTTCCACGTGGTCTCCTCCCATAAACAAAGTCTCCTCCTTGGCCCCCAAGCCCCCCAGGCAGTGACTGAGGGAGTATCTTTCCATCACACAAGGTTGGGTCTAGGGCCATAGCGCCCGGAATGCGCCCGATGGCATCTGTCCCACGAGGTTTGCCGCAAAGAACGGGGAGGCCCCGTCTCTTACCAGTTAAACTACCTGCGGGGAGACACGACCTCAGCCACTCACCTTCCAACCCACTGTCCTCGTGTGGCCTCAGCCAGCAGGGCTAGGGTCCTAGCACAGGGACGTGTTGACCTCCCCCAACTCAGCAGGCCCCCCAGGGTGTGCTCACTTCAGAAGACTGGGTCCCCTTCCTCAGCTGCGAAGGGGGCCCTACGCAGTCTTGAGCCAATTCTGCCCAGGCAGCCAGGCAGGGGACGGCTCAGCACACGTGGCTGGGGGGCCCACAGCAGCCTGGGACCCCTCCCTCCAGCTTCCCTCTGCCTGTGCCCCTAAGTCCCCGGCTGACACAGTCAGATCTCATCTCACGTGTCAGAGAGAGCTGAGCCCCAGTGTCACAGACCTCCCAGGCTCTGCCTCCTGGTCCCCCATCCGGGCCATGAACAGCACATGGCCTGCCCTGTCGTCCGAGGAGGTTGGCATGGCCTCAGACGGGGCTGGCCGGAGGGACATGTGACTGCCTGCATGACAGTGACCCCCAGGGAGCCGGGGCTGGCTCAGGGGAAGCCAGCAGACTATTTCTCAGTCTAATGTGTAATTATTAACCTGAATGCCTTCATCCCCCGTGGATGGTTAAATGTGCCGAAGAATTGATTTCCTTGGTCAACCAACCCATTCATTTTTAAATGTTCACTGGCTTTAAAATTTACTTTCCTACTCCGAAAATTATAGAGACAGCCTAATATACCAATGCATGGCATTTATAATGTTTGGGCATCTATTTTAGGGACAAATTGGATCTCCCTAAGCCCATTAAGAAAAGGGCAAAACACAGACCGGTAATCCCAAATCTCAAGAAAAAGTCCTAAAACTCTATCAGCCATCCATGGCAACTCCAGAAACCACAACACCTGCTTCACCGTTAACCTCCTGACGAGACAGTCACTGCCACCCCCCACCTGCCCTGCAAGACCTCCCATCTTACCGATGGGGAAACAAAGCCTCAGGGAGGTGGGTGGGGGGCTTGTTGGGGTCCCAGAAGTAAGAAATGATGGGAGCGACACAGCCCAGGTGCTCTTCTGTAAAGACCGAGAAAGGGCTGATTTGGTGCTCGATCAAGAACGAAATGGGTGGGCGACTGCATCAGCGCAGAGGACCTGCTCCCGGGGCCTCAGTAGGGGAGGCGAGGATTCTTGGAGCCCAGTCCGAGCCTAAGGGAGCACAGTCATGGAACCACGGAGGTCAGAGCCGGAAGAGCTCGGGGATGAGCTAATCTTTGTGGTCTGCAAACTTTTAGGAGGACCGCGTCCTTTCCTCTGAAACATCTCACACGGAACATTAAATAAAACAATGATGGAGGAAGGTGAAGTTGCTCTGGCTGAAGACAGGGTGCCGATCTACGGCTCTGGCCCCAACTCTCCCCATATCGCTCCTCAGCAGCCCCCCAATTCAGCTGAGCACATCTGGAAACCCCTGTCCTAAAGCACCCCTCTCATCCGCACACGGACACGCCGTGGTCTAGAGGGGAAATGATGGGCCCAAAGATGGACCATCACAGGAACGGGGAGGGGGTCCCAAAGGCCACCCATTCCGACCACTCCTCTGCCCCCAGAGCCCCTCTCGGCCACTGCTCCATGACCAGTCTACTGAGCACGAAGATCAGAGAGAGAAGCCCAATGATGCCCTGGTCGGTCTGTGCACAGTCTCCTTGAGGATGGACGCATCCCAGCAGATAGCGGAGATGGGCAGAACTCGCTTTATCAAACTTTCACACACCTTGTGCTTTTGAAAGCACATCCAAGAGTATCTTACCACATCATGAATTTTTAATTTATCATGACATACTTTCTGCTAACCAAAATGTATAAAGTCTCGTTTTATTCTGGAAGGCTTCTATTGTTTTTAATGCAAAATTTTGCATTGTGTGTGTGTGTGTGTTACATTACTTGTGTGTGTCTACACACGCATGTGCAGACATACATACATGCATGTGTGTGTATTCACACATGTATGCACACTCAGACACACACATTAGTCATCCCTTGCCCATGGCCCACACGAAGTTGGCTCTGCGAGTCCCCAAGAGCAACCAGCAAGAAGCGTAGGTCACAGGGAAGGTCACGGTAACATCTGGTGTCTAGAAGTCGGTTGAAGATGACAGGACTTCCCGGCCAGAACCCAGCACTGAGCGGGCCACGGCGGGCACAGCGGCAGGCACTTCTGGGTCCACCCTCCAGCAACCCTCCCTTCCGCTCTCACAGATCTGACCCGAGCCACCTCCTGGCAGGACAGGAGCCTCCCCTTGGCGACCAGCACTCACGAGGCCTTCCAGAGGGTCCCTCCACCTGCTCCTGCACTCTGCCCCTGGTCCCACCTTTCTCTTTTTCTCCAACCTCCTCCCAACTCAAGACTGACCACGGAGGGACTGAACTCGGTGGCCCCCAGACCCCTGAACCCCCCTGCCCCCGGACGACAGGCACCATGTGTCAGCTGTACGGATAGCGTCTCTCACACGACGGTAGGACCGTCTACGCTGGGCCTGGACAGGTGCGCGATGGAGAGGTTATACATGAGTGGTTGTGACAATGGACGAGAACAGTGGGGATGGTCGTTGAGTGGTGAGCATTTGCTCTGTGCTAGGCACTGTACCGATCTCTCCCTATGCCTCATCTCTCTTAGTTAAGACCAGCGTGGTCAGTACCACGTCGCAGAGTAGCTCCATCAGAGGTTGCTTATCTCCTCCCGCTTGGACAAGAAGGAGGCAGAGGAGTAGACAGGTCCCCAGCAGGAGCTCCAGCTGGCTGGCTGACCATGGAGTTTCGGCCAGGCCATCTGTCGTAGCCCAGGGAACGAGGAGGACAGCGACTCCAGCACCAGCCCACACAAGGACACGGGAAGCCCGGGGGGACGGGCCCAAGAACGACTTGGGAACCAGGACCAACACGAAAGCTGTGTGGTAGGCCCCAGGCGTCACGCTTCACTCTGCCTTGGGGGAGTGGAGAGGTAATGAGCCCACCATTTGGAGGACCGAGTGGGTTCTGCCCCTCGAGTCAGTTTGGTCCTGCACTGAGAGATTCCTCAGGGGCTCCAGCTAGGGAGAGCTGGGGGAGGCGGAGGGTTGGCAGGCATGCTGAGTGGGGGCTGACGGAGAAGGCTCAGCCAGGGGGACAAAGGACGACTATGTGAGCCCCACCTCTCACGAGGCACTTCTCGGGCTTGCAGGGATGCCGGCCTGAAAGAGGCCAGCAGTCCACCCGAGGCCGGTCTCCTCTCCAAGGAGGTTTGAAAGTACAGAGAGTTGGTGCCAAAGTTCAGAGCTCAGTTCTCAAGGAAGGCCCAGGAGTGAAGTTGTGAAGTCCAGGACCCCTGTCCCCAACACTGTCCCCAACACTTTCATCTCCTCCTTCCGTCTTTGTCCTCCACGCGGATCCCATTTGCAGCTGACGCTCATGCTGTGCTGCTGAGGAACAAGGGGAAAGCCTCACATGTGAGCTCCCACGCTGTGGCCGTCCCTCTGTCTGAATGTCCAGCAACCCTCTCCCACGCTGGTCTCTGAAAGGCCTGAGCCCACACCCTACGGTCACCGGCCTCTGCCTCCAGGCTGTTGGCCGATCACCAGCACCTGCGGAACCCCCCCCCCTCGCCTGATAGGCAGATAGGACCCTGAGAGGTTGTTCCAGCCCCAGATCATACCAGCCGAGGACCACCCACCACGCAAACCTCCCCGAGACCACACAGGTGACAGGTGTCATGAAGTCAAAGCTCAGATGCCCTCCCACAATGTCCTCATTTCTGGAACGCATTGAATTTCCATTCTATAACCAGAAAGAACAACTTTCATTTCTTGCCAAGATGCATTCAGCATTCAGCAGACAGCACCTGAACAGCAGCTGGGCTGTGACCTCAGGAGTTTCCAAGGGAGAGTGACCGGCGGGGAGGGGTCAGAGGCGGCTCTGCTGCAGTGGAGTGCGGTGTGGGATGAAGTCGGCCCCTGGAGGATTTGGGAGCACAGAGATAGGCACAGATCCTGCACGGTCAGGTGGGAGGAGCCGTGGACTGGTGGGTTGACTCTGAAGGTCAGGGGAGTGGGAAGGTGGGCTTGTCTGCAGAGGACCCAGTGTGCACCCCGGTACAGAGACTGGAAACCAGGCGTGTTCAGGAGCCACCGGTCAACACATGGAGACAGTTTTTAAGACATCCCGGGCTTGCTCTCCCAACACCGCTGCTATGCTCCCCATCACCCGGCCTGGGACCCACAACTATCCCCCACCGCTGCTTTTCCGTATTTCTACGTTTAGTTAAAATCCTGCCAGCATACATTCCAGACATCTCTCAAGCATGCTGACCTCTCTCTGTTCCCTCTGCTACTTCTGGCTCAGGCTCTCCTACCATGTGTCCAGGGTCCTTCCAGAGCCACTTCTCTGCCTTTCTCTGCGTCAAGTGCATCCTCTCGCCTAGCCATTGAAACCGAAAATTTACACCTTGTAGCTACCACTCCTCTGAGATTCCATATAGGCCATCGGATAAAATCCAAACCCATCAGCAAAGGACATAAGACCTCCACTCTCTGGCCCCTGTGCCCCCCCCATGAAGTCTCGCTAGACACCCCTGCCTCAGACCCCCTCCCCCCGCCATACTGCTTCTCACCTCCAGGCTTGTGCCCCGCTCCTTCCCCTCACCCCACCCAGTTTACTTAGCTCATCCTTTGATCCACCGCTAGGACGTCACCTTTCTAAAACCCTCCTTTGAACCCCCCCCCCGGCAACCCTCCACACCCCCCAACCTGCCAGTGGGATCTTTGGTCTCGCGCACACACCACGTGAGATCCTCTGCGTATCCCCAGGGCTGTGCTTCCCAGCGCCCTATGATCATTCGCCTCCATACCCGTCTACCCTACTGAGATGCCAGGATGTCGAGGGCAAGAACTGGACCTTATTCCTCTCGGCATCCCCTGATCTAAACCAGCGGCTGGCACACCATGAGAGCTCAAACTCTTCTGAACTAATTAAATAATGACCTTGGCAATGGGATGAGTGATTGGCACTTCCGGGGACTAAAACTGTGAACGCAAGGAGAATGGCTGGAATGGGGAGCAGAGGAAGAGTGTGCTTTGGATGCGGTGAGTTTGGGACACCCAGGGAGTCCAGCGAGGAGGGATGCCTACTGGATGCATGGACATGGGGACAGGAGACCATGACCGGGGACAGCCATCTGACCATCGTCAGTGCGTAGAAAGCATTCGAAGCCAGGGCTCTGATTGAAAATAACCTAGAAAGTACAGAAAGAGAAATGGCAGAGGAGGAAGTCTCAGGAAATCCTAACACCTAAGGGACAAGCAATGACAAGATGCACAACCCCAAGGCAGGGGAGACACTGAAGAAAGAGATAAAAACATTTAGAAGTTCCAACACAGAAGCCAAGGGGAAGGGAGTGTCCATTTTGCATTTTATTCAGCCTCCACTGGCTTTGGGACAGAACAAATAAACCCCAGGGACCCTTTGGCAAACTCGCTTGGAATGAAGCAGCTATTGTTTTTAGGGTGCTAAGGAGGCTATTTGGGGGGACAGCAGATGGACATAACTGCACTGAGGATCTGGTCAGCCATTCAACCGATTTCCCAAACCTAGCGCTCCCTTGGGCAGCCCACGGTCCATTTCCCATCAATTGCAATCCCTGTGTATTTGAACGGAAATACAATCCTCATGTTCGTGATTCATTTGCACTTTATGTAACCAAATGTGGGGCTGTCACCGTGTGATGTCCAAGACAACACGTGAAGCATCTTTGCAGCCAGAAATCATGACTGGCCACGGAAATGGAAAGGAGACAAAGCTTGGCCAGCCTCCTCCGTCATCGGAGGCAACCAGCAGGGAACGAATAGGTAGAGTGTGAAAGCAGAGACCTCCAATCTGCCAGGTATTCGATCACATCCACGTTCCGTGTCTCAAGCTGCAGCCATCTGATCCCAAACAAGCCACGTCGACAAGCGGACGACAGTTCGCTTATGTAACTATTGGGTTACTGCTGTATACGTAGAGTATTCCCAATTTTGATATTATAAATAAAGCCAGAACAAAAATCTTCCTCCATGCTTTTTTGCCCACATCTCTCGTTCCCGGAGGGGGAGTTTCCAGAGACAGAATTACTGGATCAAAGGGGATAGCCATGTTAATTTTTGCATTTCAGAAAAGCTGCATTAAATTACTCTTTTGCTGGCAGTGAATGAACTTGTATTTCTTATCATACCTTCCCCAGCGCTGTACATAATTGATGAATTAATTCAGGGAAATACAGGGACGCTATTAAAAGTCATGCGTCCAGAGACGATTTTACACAGTATGGGAGTGACTAATAATACAGATATTGTATTTTTTACAATTATAGACAAGTATAAACTCAATTGTATTTAAATGATGATGTGGGTGTGGTGTATCCTCTATTGGTCGGAAGAGCAATTTTAGACAGAATGATGAAATTAATCCTCAAATCTCAATATTTTAACCCAAAAGAAGTTTTTTGGGTTTTGTTTTGTTTTGTTTTTCTTCTCATCCCCACGATGTCTGACGGATGTCAGGCTCCTCTTAAGGTGGCTCGTGGGGCACTGAACCATCCTTTCTGGTACCTTCACCACCATGGCGTGGTGCCTCCAGAGCTCCATGATGGGAACGAGACAGGACAGGAGCCTTTCAGGGTCCCGGTCCAGGAGTGACACACGCCATTTCTACTCAGGACCTATTGCCTGTGCAAGGCACAACACATCCACACTTGGATGTCCTTTGCCTCCTTGGCCTCATCTGAAGTGGGCTTTGGAAGATATGTCCTCCAAGGGGGCTGCAAACTTGCCTTCACCCATTAGATGGTTGGTTGGGGTCTTGGGGCAGGTCTCAATCACAGGCTTTTTAAGTCAGTTAATGGTCTCAATCACAGGCTTTTTAAGGCAGGATCTTTTATTTTTTTTTATTATTTTTTTTTTTTTTGGCAGTACAACTCTCAAACTCAGTAGTCCGTTTCACGTCCAAAAACCACACCCGTTGTTCTTTCAAGACTTGCTTCCCAGATGCATTTTATTGCTTCGTGTCATGCCCCTAAGCCTCTCTCGCTCAGTGTCCTAGTGGCGGCCTTCAGGCAACCTGCAGCAATAGGTGTGACCTTTACAGACCTTCTCATATTTGCTCTGAGACATTCCAGCCAGAGGGAGATACTCAATAGGTGTTCGAGCCACGCCTTGCATCTGCCTTCTGCCCTGATTCCAACTGGGCACCACACCGGGCACCACACCCTCAATCTGACATTTGCCTCTGGCCACTCAAGGTTTCCTCAATCTTCTTCTTAATCTTCTTACTTGATCATTTAGAGGCAGTGAATTTTTTTCCAATTTTCTTCATTCCCTTTTATTTTTCTTAGAAATTCGTCAATTCTGGATGCTCCTGTCTTCCTTGTTACACCTAGTTAAACGGCCTTGTGACAAGCAGCCCACACTCGTGGGCTCTGTGTCCCAACCTCTTTTCCGGGGGCTGCAAGCTCCTCGGGAGCCCAGGTGCCTTCTGACTCATCACAGCAGACTAGCTTCATCAGTATTTTACCAGTGTTCAACAGGGGCTGCTGGTTTCCTGGCTTCTGGCTTCCAGTAGCCTGGCTGACGGGTCAGTGCCATGTACTTCTGGCTTTTGTCACGACAGCATCTTACTTCTACTACTAATTTTGAACTTAGTCAGAAGGAGCTAGGGTATATCACTGTCCCAGATTAACCCCAAAATTCGGGAGCTTCACTGCACAGGTCACAGACTTGCTCCCGTCGAGTCTGACAGGAGCCCCTGCGGCATTCCACAGCATCTAAAATATACATTAAGGAAACACTGAAAATCAACAATACTTTGTTTTCCTCAATTTTTCACAATGAGTATTTACTACTTTGTGATCAGAAGAAAACAATAAATACATCAATGGACAGTTCAGTAGCTTGGGGGATATGGTTCTGTTTTTTAAGATTTTATTTTATTTTTTGTTTAATTTGAGAGAGAGGAGGGGCAGAGGCAGAGAGGGAGAGAGAGAGAATCCTCAGGCAGACTCCCCACTGAGCACAGAGCCTGACACGGGGCTGGATCTCACCACCCTGAGATCATGACCTGAGCCAAAACCGAGAGTCGGACGCTTAACTGACTGAGCCCCCCAGGTGTCCCGGGATGTGGTCGTTAGGAAGTGAACTGACTTTGTCCTTGGCCATCTGTATTCTCCGTATGGGCCTTTCACGAGGCTCTCTCATGATTCTGCATACTGTAGAGCCCTTGTCCACCGAGCTGGCCTTGACCAGGTGAAGTCTTCCTCATCCCCAAAGCATCTGGGAGCCCCTCCCTCCTCTACTCTGTGTCACTGCTTTTTACGCAATGCTGGCATTTGGATATGGTAGTAATGTTCTAAAAATATATTCGTGCTTCCATTCTGTTTCTAGGCGGCCAGAGGTGTGCACCTGTCTGGGGATGGGAGCAAAAGAAAACACACGGGGGCCAGGAACATAGAAAAGCAAGTCATCCAGCTTGTGACATGTCCCGTGGGATGCTGGGGTCTCTTGCCACTCGGCAGTCCTCTAAGCCAGATTTGCTGCAAGAAAGGGAATTCCCAATTGGTTTTTCACCCCCACCCCTCCCTGGCTTATCAGCAAGCACATTCAGATGCAAAATCTGTTAGTTTATTCCATAAGGTAGAGAAACTACCTCTGGCCTCAGAGGGGATGCTGTGGCCTCAGATGCTGCCCCATGGGGAGAGGGCAGAGCACGGGGAGGTAGGAGAACAGGAACCCACTCTTCTGGTCCCAGAGGACAACAGACATGAGGGGAGATTGGCAAGTCAAGGCTAAGGGGTCCGATATGTTGGTCCTGAGGTTTTAGGGGAGGTGAGGGAGGCGCTTTTGCCCAGTTCATGCTGGGCTCTTCGCAGGGAAGTGATGACCCGCACAGCCCGGAAGGAAACTGCGTCACAGTGAACGGGAGCTGCCTCAGGACGCGGGAGGTGGCCCCCGAGTTAAGCCGTCATGAGCGGCTATCCCTTCCTTTGCGCCATGCGCGGGATCAAAAAGTTCCAATATCCTGAAAAGGACAAGCCGAAGTTGGCTGAGAATTTGGCTGGGGCAGCTTGGCCAGAGAGTTTCCTGCTTCGGGGACAGAGCCGCCCGTACCTGAAGGCCTCCAGACAGCCACAGTGCTGCCGAGAACTGAGGTGACGCCAGGTCAACCAGGGGGGACCGTGAAGTCCTGGCCAGGCCAGCAGAGAGACCGGATCGCTGACCGCTCTGGCCACACACTCCCGTCACCGGGATCCATGGGATGTGGGGAGGGAGCCGGTCACCCCTCATCAGCCACCAGTCCTGGACGGTGATCAGGGCAGAGCTCAGCGAGGATCCAACAGAGCCACCCACCAATCCCAGGACCTGCCTTCTCCCTGCTGCCAGGCACACCTAGTAACCTGGTGCACCCCAAATGTCATCTTGGGGTAGGGAAAGACAGCGGGGAAAAAGTTAAGGGATCAGCATTCTTACCTAAAGGGACTCTTTGATTTATTGCACTGGAATAAGAGGCAGGGCTGGATTCTACCTAATTAGCCGCATTCTGGCCACCCCTTTACCGGAAGGTAGGACCTCAGGAATAAAATCATAGTGGCGACAGAATACAAGAGTCCTCCAACTTGTACTACTGAGTCAGTGTTCCAACCCGGCCACATTGTTACGTATTCCACAAAATCGTGAGCTCTTCAGCCTCAAGAGCTGTGCGTCACTTAAAGAGCAGGGAGACCCTGGGGAGGGACACTTAGGAGAGCAGGGAGACCCTGGGGAGGGACAAGGAGGCAGGGAAGTTCAGAATCCTTGTGGATAGGAACCACGGTTGAAGGTAGGCATCGGGACCAGCAAGAATGAAACAGAACAAGCATGCAGTGGGCGGCCGGCAGGGTGTGAAGCGAGGTGCCCACCAGAGCGAGGGGGGCGTGGCCACACAAGGAGTCACGCGTGGGGAACGAGAGCTCCCTCCTCCACCCGGTGCACACGCATGTGGTGAGGACCACGCGCAGATCTAAAAGGCATTCGTCAGCCAAGCTGCCCCTTGTATCCCCAACACCTGCACCACAGCCAGGGGCTCGATGAATGAATGAGGACCTGAACAGACCTCAGAATGAAACCATTTGATCGAAACAGCTACTTTGCCCCCAATTTTCCAACATATGCATATCAATTAGTCGGGCTCCCATCAGGCTTCATTTGAAAGTGCCGTCTCTTGGGCGCACGTCACCTTCTGCCGAATACGATAGGATACAAGCCGTGGCTGTCGGCCGCCCCCCAACATCAACACCCTCCCATCCAAAGGCTTTCCTTGAAGCTCCACGTCCTTGGCAAACTGTAGAATGGGAACCAGAAAGCCCGGGGGATGGAGGAAGTTGTGGCATGAAAGAGGCGAAGAGGGAGTGATTGGAAGGAAGCTCCACTTTCCGAAAAGCTAGACTTGCACAGGAGCGTCAAAGGAACACTGAGCCGAGCACGGAATAAAGACGGTGGCCCGGCAGCCCGTCCCGGTACCCGAGTGCGCAGGGCCACGGGGCAGAAGCACAGCTGAGCCTCAGACCCCGAGGTCAACGCTTCAAGCTCTCCCGGTGGCTCATTCCTTGTCACAGACTCAGGGCTGCTGGTCCAGGCCTTCGCGCTCCCTTCTCCACCCCCCAAGTATGACGATCCATCAAACACTGCAGAGGAGGTGGGGAGCTGGATCTGGCCCCAACAGCAGCCTCAGTGGAATATTCCTCCGAGGTCCTCTCAAGCATCCTGCTCAGTCAGCACACTCCAGAGAGAACCTCCTGGACCAGGCTGGGGCCTTGCCAAGCCCGAAGGACTCATTCGGCCACTCGACAAACACGTGCTGAGCATTAGCTAGATGCCAGGCACTGGGCTGCTTGTTAGGGACCCTGCAGTGAGCAGCCCACGGCGGCCCCTCACCAGACCAGGGAGTTACGCTGGTGTCCACGTGTTGGGGTGCTAGGCAGGGGAGGGGGGTTTGAGGAGAGAGCGCCTACTTGCCTTGATGCTAAAAGAGAGGTAACCGCATTGGGGTAGGTCTGCACTCCCAGATCTGATGGGACTCAGAGAATCCATAATGCCTGTGGACCAGATGGGAACCATGCCTGAGACAGGATGTGGGATCGCTTGAGAGGGTGTCCCGGAAGAGTAAGCAGACCCTGGCAGGAGGAACCCCGAAGCATGGGGGCTATAGGAGCTGAGAGTAAGCCTCGGGTTCGAGGCAGGACACAACTCCTTCGACAGGAGAGTCTAGGTAAGACCCCAGGAGTGGGAGATAGCCCCAAAACTCAGCAAAAACCCTCAAGGCAGACCATCGCCTTGGCCATCCATCAAGGCCAGAGAACCCAGAAGCAGGGTCTGCCCTCAGTAAGGTGGAGGAGAGGACCCAAGCAGGGCACCTGCCAGCATGGAGGCAGGCACAGGGCAGGAGGGGAGGCTCACCTCTGCAGCCCGTCAGGGACTGGGTATTACAGGGGAAATTCACATGGCACCTGCCGAACAGAGTCCGTGTTCGAGTGTTCAGCAATGTAAAATGGCCAAAGGACACTTTCCCGCCGTAGGGACAGCAGAGTATTCATCCAGGAGTCAGGAAGGAGCCAGCCCGCAGGATAGGATGAAGGGAGAGGGAAGGACTCCATCCCTGGCTTGTTCGGGGCTAGGACCACGTGGGAAACCAGAGGAGGAGAGGCGGGTAGGAAGGGAGAGGGACGGGAGGATGACAGAGAGCAGATGAGGGAGGCAGAGCCGGCAGGGATGGGCTCCCAGAGAAGGGGGTCAAGAGAGCGAGAATGGGGGTAGGACTGACCATAGGCCAGCACCCCTAATTCTCCTTCAGACAGCCTTTCCCCTTGTGGCACGGACTGTCGCATCCTGGCCACGGTCCCTCTGCGTCCCGACTGCAAGCACCTGAGGCTTCCTCCCCCCCCACTCCACAGCGGGAGCCAGGAAGCCGGGGAGCCAGGCGGCCGACGTCCAGAGCCGCCCTCCGTCGGTGGCAGGTGGGGGTGAGGGTCCGTGCTCACACCTCGGGCACCCGTTTCCTTGCTGGGATGGGGTCTCACGTGCCCTCTGTGTCCATCACCTGCTTAATCAGGCACTTTTCCTGACCTTCCTCCTTCCCTGCTTCACAGCACCCCTGATACGCTCAGTCAAATAAGCTGCTTGCATTCCCATTGTCACAGGGTCTACTTCCTGAGGATCCCAGACTAAGGCAGGCCCGATGGCCACAGCCACCCGGTCGGCATGGGGGAGCTCTCACACCACCTGCTTTCCACCCCCAGCCATGTCCCACAGGCCTCTCCTCTGCTGCATGTCCCTGACACGTCGCCATGGCCCTTCTGGGTAAGACAGGAAGGATGTGCAACCGAGAGGCCTCTCCTGCCACCTTCCCGGTTCCCCCTGCCCCGAGGAGATGATCTCTCAGTTTGGGGCATCCCACCAGCCCCCAGCAAAGCCAGGCTGTGTCCTGGGTGGGGGACTGCTTGCAGGCCCTGGCGCTTCAGTTCAAGGGTGGTGCTGCTTCCTGCCCGTCTGTTTGGGAGCACATTCAGGAGACATGAGCAGATGTTTGGCAGATGTTCAACCTTGCTCACGTCAGCCAACAATAACACAGCACAGAGACATTGCAGGGAGGGCGGAAGGGAGGAGGCTCTTGCCCAGCAGCTGGGGACAGCCAGAGGAGACACCATGCCCACTCGCTCTGGGGAGGAGATAGTGTTCCTGTGTGTCCTGCCCACTGTGAGTTAGAGCATGGAGCGTGTGGTGCCAGTGTTCTGGGGCGGAGCCCTGGGTGGGTCTGCCAGCTGCACTCAGCTCCTGGACAGAGCCCAGAACCCCAATGCCAGGCAGCCTGGCCCCCCCTTCAGAGCCTGGAGAAGCTGCAAGAACTGGGGTCTTTCAGAAAGGGCAGGCTTGGGACCCAGCTAACTAAAATATGGCCCCTGGCCCTCTCATGGATACACAGGGGCATCTCTAAGCTCTCTCCACCGGACTGGGCACAATCCCAATCTCGCTTGGCACAGGGCTCCAGAAAGCCCCTACTGATCAACAGAGCTGGTACCCAAGACGAGCCCCACACACCACCAGTCTGGGCTTGCAGGATGCGGCAGGGTGAAGCTCCCGGTGCACCATCACAGCCTGCAGGTGTTCAGAGAGCCGAGCCTTTTCAGAAGAGAGCTGCCTGGGGTCCCACCATGGGCTCCTTGCAACTTGCAGTCCTTCTCCATGGTTCCTGTCACTGCTCCCTGCTGCCCAGGACGGGCAGCTCCGGAGCGGAGAGGATCTCCTTGCACCCGCCCCTCCCATTCATTCAGTCATGCCCGGCCATAGATACACACACACGCACGCACACGCACATTTGAAGCAGGTCTTAGTGTAGAACTTGAATGCGCACCTGTGGTTGCTCCCCGTACGCACTGTCATGTGGATGGATTTCCAATCTCACTGGGGCCAAGCTTCTGGTGCCGACAGCTCCATGAGAACCCTGGTCGCCATCCAGCTGTGGGACCCTGGAAGTCACCACACCCCTTCGAACCTCCAACGGCTCACAGGGTAAAGATGGGGCCCCCAAATCACCTGTCCTACGGGCTCACTGTGCACAGGGAGTGAGACCACCCATGCCAGGTGCTCAGGGTCCCCATGGAGATGTCGGGTCCCAGAGTCAGGCCTAGAACCATGATGCCCTGCTGCCTCTCTCACCTGCCTTATCTCATTGCATTTGACCTTCTAAACAATGCTAAGAGGAAGTCAATAACCCAGCAGGAGAAGCAGGGGCTTGGCATCAGAACCTTGGCCCCAGAGCTCGGGCAAGGCTGGAAAGGAGCAGTGAGGCCTCGGATCTGCTCAGACATCACGCTGCCATCACTTAGGGAGGTTTTGGAGCCGAGTCCCCGGGCCTGGGTTCAGAGTCCAGTGTCCTGGGGAGACCTCCAGACTTGGGAGGGGATGTCTGCCAGGAGTCCCAGAGGGGCTGTGCCCCTGGCAGGATCCCTAGGGACGCAGATGTCCCGTGCGCCGTTGGGAAGGAATTGAACTGACACCCCAACCATAGCGCTTTTTTGGTTTTTTTCCCCCTCTTGAAATGTGCATTTTTAAAACTGGAAACTCCCTAGTGTTTTGAAATTTAGCTCAACGGTTGAGCAATTGCTGGGCATTGACTCGTCTGCGTTTTTTCGCATTGACCCCTTGTGGCCACTTGGGAAAACTACAAGACCGAAGCCGCTGGAGGGGAAGTGGGTCTCTCCCAGGAAACTAGCAGCTCCCCAGACTCCCGCCCCAGTTGGCTTCCCTCCGGGCCATTGCGAGACTCAGCAGCCCAGACCTGTCCTCCTCGGTCCTTGGCACCCAGAGTCGGGTCTCGGGGGCTGCCCTGCCTCGCCCTCCCCGCCCCTGGGCCGTGGCACCTCTCTGCTCTGGGTCCCTCCCCCAACCTGTAAGAGGACCGGGGGGGGGGGGGGGGGGGGGGGGGGGGGGGGGGGGGCGCCCAGTCGGCTGTGGTCCCGGCTGCCTTCCAGTCAGAGGGAGAGAACACGGCCCCCCAGTCTTCATCCGAACATGTTCTGGGACGCTTAGTGGATACTCTCCTGCACTAGAAGTTTCTTCACATAATAGCCCGCCTGTCCTTCCTACAACATGGTCTTCTCCCAGGAACGCAGCCAGGCTCTCCTTATGCCACACTTCCACGATAACTGAATTTATGCTGAGTTATTATCAAATCGATTAATGATTCTAAATGGTTATGCTTACAAATGAAACAGCTGTTTCCCTTTTAAAAAGCTCCAGATGGGAAAGCAAGAAGTTAGGGACGGAGAAAACAATGTTTCTACTAGCTTTGCCTTTGGTGAAGGGATAGTAGAAAAGAATGAAATCGTCTGCTAGAACCCGCTGGAGTGCCAGCTCTGCGGTCCCCAAGCTCAGGCCTCCGGAAACTCTCGCCGACTGTGATTACCGACTCAGAAATGACCTTTACTCCCCCTACCGACTCAGAAATGACCTTTACTCCCCCTGTACCTCGCCCGCCCCCGGGAAGCCTTCCGTTCTGGTCCCATCTGCCCCCTTCCTGCTCAAGACCGCACGGTGACTCCTCACCCACCTGCTGAATGAAATGCGAACTTCCACACCCTGGCCTTCCCCCTTCCGTGTCCTATGCCCCTCTGACCCTCTCTTAACCACGTCCCAGCCCACGTCAGCTGCTGTCGGCTGGCCAAGCACATCCTGCATTTCCCCAAGGCGGTGGCTTCGGCTTACGCTGGGGTTTTGTGGAGAATCCCATTGTTGCTGCCTCTTATCAACAGGAGAAACCACTCTTCCTCTCGTAAAGCAGCATGTCCCCAGCTGAGGACCTGCAGGTAGGAAGGTGTTTATTCCCCCCCGGTCCCCCCGGGTCCAGCTCAGCACCTGGTGTAAACCAGTCAGTGAGCTCTGCTGGATTCGACTGAATGCACGAAGGTCTGCCGTGAGTGGGAATGAAGTCCGGGCTTGGGACCAAGCGTGGTGACAGAGACAAGATCACTCCGTGGCTCGGACGCACACTTAGCTAAACTTGCACACGAGGGCAGAGGGGAAAGGGGGGGCATGCCCACGCAGAGCACCTGCTGTCTCATAACCGGGTGCATCCAGAGCTGCCCTGACTGCGCGCTTCACAGATGGTACCCCGATTCTCAGGAAGGTGACCTTCTCGTAGCCAGGAAGCGGCCAGTCCTAGCCACTGGGCTGTCGGGCTCTTCCATGGTCACCCTGCCAGGGAGTTAAAGGCACCATCAATCCTGAAGTTGTATTTGCTGCCAACCACTTAGCTCGGGTTCGGTGGGGCCAACCATCCAGCAGATGGCCGAGCTGGGCCCAGGAAGATGCCGTGGCTAGGATGCAGTTATGTTCACGGAAAGCAGCTTCCACTCCGGACCAGACATCCCCGGGCACCGCCTCAGCTTCCCCACACAGCCGCTTGCCCTCCTGTGTTCTGACTCTCCAGGATCAGCACCCTCTCCAGGCCTGGGGTCCACCTTCTCGTCTTCTCTTGGCCCTAATCCACCAGGTAGGGAGTCATCTCTCTCTCTCCCTCCCCCCCCCACCCTGGATGTGTCTCTCATCCATGCCTCCTGACGCAGCCTTAGTTCAGAGCCTCATCTCTCCTCGCCCCAGGACCCCTCCACATCCCTGCCGCTTCCATAATAATCTCTGTAAAGCAAAGTCATGCCACTTTCCTCCTCAAGCTCTTTCAAAGACTATCACTTTCGAGATAAGATTCAAATTCAGTAATTTGTTACACACAGCCAACAGGATATTCCAAACATTGGACGACCTGCCAGGTTTTTCCTGAATGTCAGTGGGCACCAACCAAAACAAACAAACTCTAGCCACGGTGTCCTAAAGGCCCCTTGAGGGGGCCAGACGTTAACTCTTCAGTGGCTGGACGGTAGTGAAGGGCAGGGTCCCTCCAGGGGGACTCTACAGTGGCCAGGGGTGCCTCTGGGACTTGGATCAGTAGCCAGTTTCCAAGCAGCTTGGAGATATTGCACTGCTTTACCTGCCAGTGCATCCCTGCTGGGCCCCTGTTGAGCATCAGCTGTACACACAGCCCACAGCAGCCAGCCTCTTGCTAAGTCCCCGCTTCCCGGCACAGCTCCAAAGGCCGCACTCCGGGGACACTGCGGGGTCTTCTCCATATTCCTGCTCCGGTGTCATCTGGTCCCTGGGCGTGAGGGATCTCCCTGCTCCTCCACGTCCTCCGCGGCCTGGAGCACTCTGCGCATGAGCATGCTGGCCGTCTCCCCCTCACCCCTCACTGCAGGGTCTTGGTCTCAGTCCTCACCATGTCCACCGCCCCGGCAAGAGAGCGGACACTCAGGGTGCGATCCACAGACCTCGTTCAGGTGAGCGGGAGAGTCCTGGGGCTGGGGGAGCCTGCAGTCCTCGACTTGGGGCAAAGCTAGGCAACAGCAGTGACTCTCAGGCATTCTATGCATACAAAACAAGCACTCACAGCACCCAGCAATTGTCGTCACAAACCCTCCGTGGTCAGTTCTGAGCACTAGCTAAACACGTGCACACACTTACATATGTGCATTTAAAAATTTTACCCATTGCCCATTAAACTATTATGTACATTTAAAAACTAACATTTTGAACAGTGGAAAATACACATTAATGCATTTTAAAGGATAAAATAATGATATACATAGACGTTCTAAGCTTTTCTTTCCACATCTCTCTGGGCCACCTTGTGTGTCCCTCACCCTGGAGGCCACTACTGAGATGCTGTGCGCCTTCCGGGCACTGTAACCACGTCCAGATCAACCTTGTCCTGGGGTCCACTCTGCACAAAATTCTAGGTTTCCACCGAAGCCCAGATCAGATGCTAAAAGCAGATTATTCATATACCTGGAAATTACCTTAAAAGCACATAATGTGTCCTCTGTAGAAAAAACATACATAAATAGAAGAAAGACCCCTTTATAGCATCCTCTGTAGATGGGAAATAAATATCTAAAAGATCTAGGGTAGTGGTGCCCAAATGGCAGATGTGCCCCCAGTGGACATTTAGCCATGTCTGGAGACATTTCTAGTTATCACCAAGTGGAGGGGTGCCACCATCATCCAGTGGGCCAAGGCCAGGGATACTGTCAAATGTCTTATAATGCACAGGACAGCCCCCCGCAACAAAGAATTATGTGGACCAACTACTTTGGCGAAGAGGAGGGTCTAAAGGACCTGACCAGCTCCCGCCCCACCCTGCTAGGTAGGAGCTGTGCAATCTTGAGCAGATCACTTCATTGTACAAGCCTACTGCTACCTCTGCAAAAGGTTTGGACTCATTCACCTGTTCATCCCTTTATTCACGCAACAGGTACTTCTCAAGAAATGGGGATACGGCAATGAACAATACCCGGTCTAAGCCCGGAGAATAGTGAGATTCAGTAAGGAAACTGATAATTTTGTAATGTGCTCGACAGACCCAGGACAGCGGTCTGATGTGACGGCATGAGGTAACGGTGGGCCCGAATTCAGTCATGCCACTTTCCCAGCTGCTGGGTGTCTTTCATCTATGCTAAGATGCGCAGGGATGCCTTTTTCGGAGTTTAACGTCTCTTTGCATTCAAACGACTGTGCTTTGCCTCACATTCGGCCATTATTGACGGTAACTGCAGTCATGCAAACTTGGTCAATAGTCCTGGTACTAAAACCCTATGGTGGTTCTCAAGACACCACTGATGCATGGCTCAAGGCAGGGACGTGAGCCCTGATGTCTGGAAGCTTTCTGTGGGACCCTTTTACGGTAGGAGCAAGAACGCGCCAGAATTGGTCCAGATGCTTACAGATAGCTTGAACTGTTGAAGAACACCTTTCCCCAGATGCAGCCCCCACCAACCTACTCCCAGTCCTGGTTTCGCCCTTAGGAGACACACAGGCAAACCCAGCTCTGCTCACTGGCCAGTGGTGCTCAGCCCAGGCTGTACATGAGAATAAAAGTGAGTTTTTAAAAATATTGTTACCTCCGCTCCAAGGCACCTAAGTGAAAATCTCTGGAGGTGGGCTCTGCATTTTTTAAAGCCCCACCCCCGAAATTCTGATTTACCAGTCTGGCATGCAAGTGCGCTGTGGGCGTGTTGTACATTGTTCGGGTGATTCGGAAGTGCAGCCCGGTTGAGACTCACTGAGGAAAGCCTTCCTTGACCACCCCCCAAGGACCCATGCTTTCCTCCTTACCTCCTACTGCAGTGGGTCTCGACCTTGGCTGCCTGCAATCCGACCATTAAGTCAGAATTTCTGGGCGGGGGCCCAGGCATCAGCAATGGCTAATGTCCTCCAGGTAAACCCCATGCACAACCAGGGACAGAAACCACCGCCCGGAGTCCTGCAGCACTTGCCGGCAAATGCCTCCTTCAAGAGGGTTGATCCACACTGGCTTGAAGCAGCGTCTCTTTAAAACACATCTCTACCACCTGAGACGTACTGTCTGCCTCTTGGCGTTTTTACGTGAGAGACAGCCATGCGGCTCCTCTTTACCTGCAGGGCTGGGGGATTCTCCATCCTACGAGAACTCCTTACCTTCCATGTCACAGGGACGCCACAAAGAATGAACAGACCAGCAAATACGTGGAAGGATGCACATTTATTTTGTCAGGAACTTTCTGATCACATAGGTGCCACGGCTCATGTGCCCGTTTCAAGGATTAAAGAGACTGTGCCCTTTGAAAATCATTACTCGATAGTGTGACCAGTCAGGTAGTGGTCCTGACCGCCCCCTAAGTCAGAGGTAGAAACAAACATACAAGGGGGGAGACATTTAGCTCCAAGGTCAGGCTACAGCTCACGGCTACGCATGGATTTCTTAGTACACCAGGTGGTGGGGAGAAGGGAGGGGGTGACGGGAATCCCGTGCGGTTCTGATGTCTCTATCCCACACACACAGGGTCCTTGTAGAAGCCACTGCTAAATAGGATCTGAAGTTCTTCAGGAATTAATAATCAACAAAGGAATATCATCTGTCACCTTCAAATACCACGTAGGAGCTGCTTCCTGGAGCCAGTCTGTCCTGTGTCCCAGGCCCCCACCACGAGTTCAATAATCTCCATATAGCCTTTGTTTTTAACATAGTGTTCAGGTACTTCTCTGCCTTGCTTAAAAACAGCTTGGGGCATGACCTGGCAAAGCTAGGTTTTTTGAGCATGCGTGCCTGGGGTCACTGAGCCCCAGGGTCTGCACCCTGTTCTGGGGCTGGGGTGTCCCGCTCCAGGGCTCGGGTGTCCTCTGCCGGCAGCTTGGGCACGTCCAACATGGTGGACGAGTCTTTCCGGGGGTTCCCAGTCACCAACATCCAATGGTTCCTCGGCTTTTCCGCTCTGTGTGAATCCAGATGTGTGTGAGCAGCCACCTCCACTTCCTTTCCAAAATAGGTACTGGGGCAAGAAAGAACGGACACTGGTTGGAAACGGCTCTGGGTGAGTAGCTCTGTCCACCCCGCCCCCAAGCCCCAGACTCGGGGTCGGGGAGGGTGAGCGCTGTGACACGTGCTTACTTGCCGGACGGTTGACCCTGCTCGGGCAATGATGGGGGGCACAGGGTCCCGTTATAGCTAAAATCCTCTTGTCTGGGAAGGACTTGTGGGACATGAGGGTCTCGGGTAGGATTTGTCACACCATCGAGTCCTTTGTGACAGCACTTCATCATCAAAGGACCTCTTGTGTGTGTGGCCACACTCTTTGAATCGAGCTGCTTTGGGCACCTGGGTGGCTCATTCGGTTAAGCATCTGACTCTTGATTTCAGCTCAGGTCATGGTCTCAAGGTCGTGAGATCGAGCCCCATGTAGGGCTCTGTGCTGGGCATGGAGTCGGCTTGAGATTCTCTCTCTTCCTCTCCCTCTGCCCCTCCCCCACCAAAATAAATAAATAGATAAAAATAAATCGAGCTTCTTTGCTTACAGGTACACCCCGCTCCCCTATTCATGGCATCTTGCTGAACCAAGCAACATGTACCTTAAGAACAGGTGTCGGTGGGCTGCCAGTCCCCGATTTGTGTGGCAGTGACTGAGGAGAACTTTTGCATTTGCCTTTGAAGATGAAGAGAGTGTGTTATTTGCATTACGAACTAAGGCCTCCAATTCCTAAAGGCAAACATTTGGAAATACACTATATATTCATTTAAATGTAGTCCAAAAAAATAGAGAGTTGGAATAACCTAGAAGCCAAACCATAACAGATTGATTAGATACAGTGTTGCAGGTGCACACAGAATGGAACATTCTAGAATCACTCAGAGCCACACTGGAGAAGATCCTTCACAACATGAGATATAATCAGTGGTGTTTTTAAGTGGAGTAGACAAGGATATTGCTGATGTCCTATTTTGTTAAAAGAATTTAAAATTAAATAAAATAAAAAGAGATGATAAACAGCAGCAGCTTTCTCTGGAAGGTGGAATGAATTACTGGTTATTTTCATAATATTTGTTGTGCTTTTCTGATCTTTCCTTCAGTGAGCATATATTATGTTTATAATCAGGAAAAAAATACATATTATTTCAAACTCCTGGCTCATGGAAGCTAAACGCTGTGTGAGGAAGAACAAAGCCCTCGCGCACTCCAGTGGGACTTACTCAGCATCAAAGGATGCCCACATCAGACCAGGCCACCCTGCACCCACGAAGGGTCAGAGCAAAAGCAAGACCGCTCTGTGATCTCCTCCGAACACAGACTAAACGTGCGCCTTGTCCAAGCGGCAGACCACCCGACACCTGCCCCTCCCGGCTAATGTGAGCGGAAGCTGCGTCCTGACCAAGGACAGCAGGAGTCTCCCTCGGGCCGCCCTCCCACAGCTCAGCTGTGCTGAGATGCCCATCACCGAATTACTCCCGCTTCCTCACAGCATCAAGAGCAGAACCCTACTTCCTGGGAAGCTCCCTAAATCCCCCAACCAAAGCTCAAATTCTGGGATGCGTCCTTTGTGCCACCTGCCTCCTGAGACACGCCCCTCCGTGCGCCTCCAGCCCTGCCGCAGCAAGCGAGGGAGCTCACTTCTCCAACCCCAGCTGCTCCCGGCGGCTCTGGCTGGAGGGCACCAGCGCAGCAAGGTGGTGAGGACATGAGGCTCCCAGTGTGCAGACGGCAGCTGTGTGCACGTGAGGCCTGAGCAAGTAGAGGGGAGCTGCTGGACCGGCCGCGACCACGACAACCAGGCACACACTTGGGAGCCGCTGGGAGCCAGGCACTCTTCTAGCGAGCACAGTGAACGCACGGACCAAACCTCATCAGCAGATACTATCGTCATCCCCGTTTCACGGAGAAAGAAACTGTGACGCTAAAGGTTGAAATCATGGAAATGGGAAGCAGGTTCCAGGAGAGCAAAGCATGGCAGAGGCCCGCTGAAGAGAGCAAATGGGTCAGGCGGGCAGCAGTGTGCACCATGGGTCTATCCTCCGCACCAGAGGAGAGACCCTGCTGAACCCGGGTCCACCTGCAGAGCTCGGCAGAGAAGCGCACTGTGCCGGGCAGGTGCCGGGAGGCCTGGAACTGGGGGCCCCTTTCTGGGTGGCCACCTCCGCTAGGCAACCCTTCCAATCCATGCCCGTTGCAATCCCACGCTCTCCCCATGACTCCCAACAACCGCTCACTGCATCAGGAGCAAGAGCAAAGCCTCTGGCCTACCGGACCTGCCTTCCCGTGAGGACCGTGCCTGGGGCTCCAGTCCTGCAGGGCCCAAGCTCTGGGGAAATGCCCAGCAGTGAGAACGGCAATGAGAAGCCCCAACATACAGACCCGCGGAAGGGCTCCCCCTGGGCTGCACTCACCGGCACCGGGAAGCCTTCGTACTCCAGGCGGAGCTGGGGGTCCAGGAAGGCAGCCTGCCAACAGTTCAGGTAGGAGGCCTCATCGGTCAGGTACACCTCCTGGAGCCAAGACCTCTTCGATGACTTCAGCAGGGTCCTGTGATCACTCGATAAATACAGCTGAAAAGGACAGCACACGGATGAGCTACATCACAGGACTGGAGAAGCTGGTGGAGTGAACGACCAACTGGCTGGGTGTCAAGCGCATCCAGAAGCAGTTTTGGAAAATCCCATTCCTGCTGATTGTGAGAACACTCAGGTTTCCTCCACTTTAGAAATGTCATCTCAGAATACTGAGGCCACCAGCCCCCTCCCTACATCGCCTCCACCGCTTTGCCTTCCTTTGGGACCAAACCCACTCTCTCCTCCTCATCCCGTCCCTGCTCCCCGTCCTCCTTTTCAGGGCTCAGGCCTGGACCACGGTTTTCCTTCTTAGAAATGGTGTTACACGAAACTTGTTGCATGAAGGGTCCTCACAACCCACACCATCACAGCCGACATTCGCTGTGTGCCCCCGAGGGGGCCCGTGCCCCGCTGGAGCTGACGTCCACACGTGGGACTTATTTCAGCAGCTATCTGGCCACCTGTAACTAGGCCAAGAAGTACCCCATCCTGCAGAAAAGTCAGAAACGTTAGTTGCTTGTTAGTTCTTTACTGATTGACCTTCACCCTGAAGCTGGAGGCTGTTTTTGCCTGTTTCTGTAGGTTTTCATGTGCAAAGCTGTGCCATGAGGCATGGGGAAGGCATGGGGAGGGCAGAAATGAGTTACTCTCTTCAAGGCCTTTCCTGACAGGCAGTAGAGTGACGGAGGATGGGACTGGAAGCACCTGTAAACACCTGTGAGGTATGGCTGGCCAGCAAGGGTGCGAAGGGTGGCAGGCAGGCACAGGTGAGGACGCATGCTTGCCCAGGGGCGCAAGAGAGGCTCCGAGGAGGAGGCAGTGTGGTGCCGGGAGCCCAAGGGGCTGGCTGCACGTGGACAGGGACAGCAGAGACACGTCACAGAGGGCCTTAAATACCACCATGAATAGCAACACTACCCAACCTGAGCTCCTAGAGGATCAATCTGGCAGTGTGCGTCTACCACGGTCTGAAGTCAGGACAGACAAGAGAGGTCAACCCATGGGGACCTGGACTGAGGTCCTGGCATTGAGGATGAAAACACAGGCCCAAGAACACTATGAAGGGAGACCCATGGGCATGACCATGAGCTAGACATAGGCAGGGAAGCGGGACAGGCCCAAGACACACTTAGGCTTGACTCTCAGTGATCGGGGAAATGTCAGGGAGATCCAGAGCAACTGGAAAACCCAGACTTCAAATGGCAAAGAGTATCTACTTCAAACCACAAACGCCCGCTTTGTTAATGTAAAGAAAAACAATAATGAATCAGGAACAAATCTAGAAGGCCAGTATTCCCAGATTTTTTTTTAATGACTGCCCCGGAAACGCTTGCTAATTCAAAGATGAGGAACGGAAATAAGAGGATTTGAGAAGAGAGTGAATCGTCATCCCTTGAGAATGAAAGCACCGTCTACGGGAAGGCATAAGAAAATCAACTGGAAAACCATTAGAAATAATAAGAGCGAGGGATTTCATCAGAGGTGAGTCTGAACATCATTGGCGTTCTTATATTTTTGTTGCAGATGACAAAGGGCCTCCCTACAAGGAGCATCCACAATGGAAGGTACTGTGGGAACAACCTTAGCGAGATCAGCGTCAAATCCACGGGAAGAAAACCACAAAACTAGAAAGAATAAATGAATAAATGGTGAGACATCTCAGAAAAAGAAGTGTCGTAAAGCACTAAATATGTGAATTTATGTAGTTTTCCAATGCCAATCGAAATGCCACGTGAATTTTTTTCCCCACAGGGGCAGAGGGATTTGCAAAAATAATTGCCTTTAACTGAGAGGTTAATTCCTAATACAGTTTAAAGAAGTGTCATGAGAGAGAACTAGCCGAATGAGCTGTCAAAATATATTATTATATTGTAAAGTATAATTCTAGAATAAAAATACACAATTTGAGTTGAAAGGGTTAAGATAGGAAGCTCAGAGACAGCATGCAGTATGTACAGTGATGCTAAGGGGGGCATTGTGTGTCAGTGAGGAAAGGAAGACTTATTCAAGAAATAACCCAAATGCAGCTAATTAGTCGTCTGGGGGAAATCGCATGTCTGCATTAGAACCCTGTCTCAAAATAAATCTCAAGCAGATAAAGAACAAACAGGAGCGAAAGTTAAACTTCAGACACCAAGAAGTCGACACAAGTTCTTCTTTTTATGGTGTCTCTGGAACAGACTTTATAGGGCACTGAGCAATGGAAGGAATTACGAAGGAAAACATGGCTACATTTTATTCAAAAATATATTAGCACAACTATGCTTTAAAAGCCAAGTAGCCAAAAAAAAATAAAATAAAATAATAAAATAATAAAAGCTAAGTAGCAAAATGGGTGGAAACATTACCAACAAAATGACAAAATGGTATAATCTATGGAAAAGCAGATACATAAACACAAATAAGTACAGGGACAGAGGACAGATGACTTACAGGGAACAAAGATGGGAGAGTTAAGGACAGTACTGGGGGGAAGAGAGAAGGAAGGGGGGACGGGGGAAGAGAGAGCGAGTGACCAGAAATGGTGTATCTACATGTTACGGTGCTGGTAACTTTCCCTGTATTTTAAATCTGTTTTGGGAAAATAAGAGTGTAAAAGAAAATAAGCCAAAATGTTAGTAGTGCTAATCTCTGGATAACACAACAGGGATTTACTCCCCCTCTTTCAACAGTATGGTATTTTCTGTAATTTCTACATTTAAAATCAGGCTGCGCTTACCACCTATGGTGTGTAGGGGTTTAATTGGCAACGCTGATTTGTCTTGGTGGCACAAAAGGTAATAATGCTACCTCAAGCTTTGATTCACTGAGAAATGGTAAGTGGTACCCATTCTGCACTCAACAGCTGAGCGACTTGGGGCAAAATCACCTGACCTCGTGCCTCAGTTTCCCCATCAGTAAAACTGGGGTAAAATAGTCCCTAGCTCAAAGACTTGTTTGGATGATTAAGTGAATAGATGATAGATGATAGATATGGCATGTAGTAAGGGCTAATAAGCCCCATTTTACAGATGAGGAAGACTCAAAAAAGTTAAATGACTTATCTGAGGTCCCACCCCATAGAGAGACATCTCAGCTTGAGTTAGACCCAAATTTATATGGTTCTGTGACCCTCCTAATCCCCAAGGAAAAGAAAAAGATCAAGTTAAAAAAAAAGTAAAAAAAAAAATAGTTATCGGGTAACATACCTCGTTAGCATTGGGGACATTGACCCCTGTGAGATGATGATTAATTAATCCAACCCTTAACTTACAGATGAAGGTGGCATAAAATTTTGCTTTTTGTCAGCTGCATTGCAGATTTTTCTCCCTTACTCCTTAGCATCTAAGGGTATATTTTTGTCATTCAAAAAGCTAGAAGGAAAGAAGTGGCCCGAGAGCCGGGGGCAGGGGCTTGAGAAGCCAGAGGTGGAGCACGCACCTGCAGAGTCCTCTGTCCGCTTCCCTAGGCGGCCCTGAGCCCACATGGAAACAAAAACTCCCGGCCCCAAACCGCCATGCACCGTGATGACTCACCATTCTGTCTTCAAATCCTCCCCTTATGGCAAGGCAGAAGTTCTGTCCATATCTAAGGACTTGACCCATGGCATTTCTGTCTGCACTGTCAGTGAAGAGTAAGCATCATGTCAACTCTATTAGAATCGTTCTACATTCTATTTGTTTGCATAGGCAGTTTTGTTTATAATCAGTTTTCTTGATAATGTATATTCACACATAGTAACTGATTAAGTAGCTAAACATTTTCAAAATGGTCCTTTCTTTGGGTCTTCAAATCCAGCTAGCACCCTGTCCCTGTCTCCTCCCACAGCCGGCGTGCGGAGCATCCCTTCTTTGTGAGCACGTCACGCTGTCCTCCACCGAGGCATTCTGGTCGGGTGCGTGGGCATCTTGATAAAGAGCCACACCTAATTAGGTGTACACACTTAATACAGTCTTCCCTCCTAATCCTCCAGGACACAGAAGTTGTGGTCAACTTTTGCTTGTCTTGACATAAATTATCAGTATTCGAAGGAACTCTAAATTAAAGATTTAAAGGAGGGACGCCTGGGTTGCCCAGTTGGCTAAGCGCCTGCCTTCAGCTCAGGTCATGATCCCGGGGTCCTGGAATCAAGTCCTCCATGGGGTTCCTTGCTCAGCGGGGAGCCTGCTTCTCCCTCTGCCTCTGCCCGCCGCTCCCCCTGTTTGTGCTCTCTCTCTCACTCTCTCTCTCTGACAAATAAATAAAATCTTTAAAAAAAATAAAGACTTACAGGACTGGCTATATTCTTGTCATCTGAACATTGCTATCATTATTTAATTAACAAAGTAAAAGCAATACTTTTTCATTGTTATTATCTATCTGTTCTCTAAGGATTTAGTTGCCTATTTCAAGATATCAACTACATTTTTGGTAAATAATTAATTATAAAATAACAAATTCCAGGGAAAGTGCCACCTTGTACCAAACTATTTTTGTTCTAAAAATAGCGACATCAAGCACACTGAAAACACTAAAATGAGCTCAAAGCATCCGCAGATGTTATTAGAAAAACCCAGCTTCTAGGCAGAATATGATTTTAGTTTCCTGGATCCAATACTTTTGAATGAAGTGTCTATAACTGAACACAAATTAGCAGCGATCCTCATGTTCAAGGTGAAGGGCGTGTAAAGGTTCCCCAACAGTAATCCCCAGGGGAGACGGCAAGATGGGACCAGCACAGACACTCTCCTATCACCTTTACCTCCAGGCAGCACGGGCTCCAGTCCCAGGGCTTCCTGAAGCTCTGAGTGAAAACATACTTAGGATAAACATGAGCTGAAAATTGAAGTTTCTCTACCTCAAAATGATAAAAGTGTTTCTGCCAACGGGGATCTTGGTTGGAGCTGCACTCAGGCCACAGGGCACCTCTAAGTCGTCACTCAGGTGGGCTTTAATTTCATCCGGAGTCATGCACAGGCTCAGGTCCCCACCCAAAAACAGATCAGCTTCTGTCTCAGGGTAGTCAGGATTCACAAGCATCACTTTGTCGCCACAGTGAACGTATCCATCCTCGGTTATGGAAAGCTGCATCTACAATTTAAATAGTTTTTCAAACCAACCATGCACATCCTCATCAGCCAGTGAGGAGACCACTGCCAGATACACCTTCTTTCCTTCACTGTCGAGGACCCATTTCAACAGGGGTCGTAGCATTCGGATGACTTGCAATAACTCAAGTTCCTTCAAGTCCTTCATTTTCTTCCTTTTCCTGCTGCCAACCCCCTCCCACTTTGCCAAAGTCCCCCCAAAATCCCAAACGAAGTAAGAAAGCCGATGAAACATCACACAAGCTGACTCCACTATTAATTTATTCAAACTCCCTGGAAATGTCTTGAGCACCAACTAAGGGGCGTTTTACAGATTCCTGTACTGATCCGCTCATTTCTTATTTTGGAAAATGCGGGTAAACATAATTAAGAGCAGATTTCTCCTATGTTTCTAAATTCGTAGGGAATTTTAAACATTGTGGTTTTCAGATCTAAAGGAAAAAAAAAACGGTATTTTCCAAATGGTAATTCATTTATGGAACGTTTGCTTGCTTAACATACATTCACACTTAATTCGATAGAATTTTGAAAACAGTGCTTAAATTTAAAATTACCGGTCTCAAAAGATTCTCTTTGAGTCTCCTGTTTCTCTGTATGAGAAGCTGTCCCTTATCTCTCTTCTCCAAGAAGTCCTTCATGACCTCCTGGTGAAAAAGAAAATGAAGGAAACCCAAAAAGTCTACAATAGTCCTCAATTTACAGACACTGGTAGCTTACAGGTCAGAAGAACATCAAGCTGAAAAAGCAAAATTTGAGAAAAAGAAATGTGAGCGTAATGGGAATGGTAGAAATTGGTTTAGTTTCATTTTAATCTTTTTACTTCTTTGTAGAATGTTTGAAAAAATAAGAAAGACACACACAAAAAGACAAAAAAACATCATCCTCCATTACTCCATCCAGAGACAATCATGAATAACATTTGGAGGCCATGTGTCCCCAGCAGAGGTCTCCCCTGGTTGTCCACCCCAACCCCACCCCCAGCTAGATGGGACACCTGATGGCCCAAGGCCTGAGTGTAATGTCGGGGGAAAGGACACCCCAGGGACACCTAGGAGGGTGTGTGTATGATGGGGTGTGGGAGTGGGAGGGGGGCAGTGCCTTCACATAGAGCCTGCCTCCTCCTGACCCCGACCTCAGCCTCTGAAACCCTGAAGTCTGTGCGGATGGAGGGAACTTGGTAGGGCACGCTAAGGGAGAGGCACGGAGTTTGGGAGACCAAGGGACCCCTAGAAAGAGTGGAAGGGTGTGAGACCTGGATTTGTGGGACAGCAGGTGAACTTCCCAGGGCGTTCAGATCCGGGTGGGATGTTAGAGGTAGTGGGTGTCTGCCGGGTGAGAAAGGAGGCCCCGGCCGCCGGACTTGGGGCGGGTCGGGAGGTCCCTGAGCAGTGGGCGAGCCGCGCCGGCCACACCTGCGTACCTCCTCCAGGTAGATGTCCTCGTTCCAATTGCCCATTCGCTCTCGCGGACCATACAGGTTCTGCGCCATCCTGCGGTCTCAGCCAGCGGCCCCAGCCAGCGGCCCTTGAGCTGGCTCCCTCGGACACCGGCTGTGTTAGCGTGCCTCGTCGCCGTGACAACCGGCCCAGAGCGATTGGCCAGGTCCGGGGCCTGCTGGCCAATCAGTGGCAGCCCGGGAGCCTGGGGTGGGTGGGGGAGCGGCGCGTGGCCAGGGGTGGGGGGCGCTGGAGGGATGGGGGAGTAAGGGCGGCACCCTCCCTGCCTGGAGTCCGTGATTTCCCCTGAATTTAATTGCAATGCAGGCAGGTGGACAAACTCCAGCCCTCAGGTGCTAAACATTAAAAACATTTTTTCCTTCTTTCTTTTTTTTTAATCCAAAAGAAAACTGCCCTGCAAGTAAAGTATCCCTCACTTGTTAAGGAGCTTTTGAATGGAACCACCTTAACCCTAAGACAGTGCATCCTCCATGCAGAAATTTGGAAACCAAAGTAACATGGAGGAAAGAGGGAAGGGAGAATTACTCACGACGTCAGTGCCTCAAAAGTGAGAAATCTACCGTGTACGCATCTTTCTGTTTGCAGGGTTGAGGCAGTCCTATCTCCATGGGTTTTACAGCATTCCCCCCCTCTTCCTCCTCCCTAAGTCTGCAAGTGACAGGACAAGCCTGTGGCTTGCAAGAACTTTTGATAAAGCTAGAATATGCAGGAGCCAACGTTTTTTGGTTTTGGTTTTTTGTTTGTTTTTTTTGTTTGTTTGTTTGTTTGTTTTTTTAATGCTGGAGCCAACGTTTTTAAAGCAGTATTTTATGATTAGGAAGAACAGGCAGTTGCCTTCGGACTACCTGGAGCTTGCTGCTGACGGAATGCACTTGGTAGTTGACCTTGCTTAGTGTCTATTAAGATAACACAGTCATGAAGGACACACATCCTTTCCTCCCTCCAGCAAACCCAATCTACAAGAAAAGGTAATTCATGAAAACAAATCACCATAGGGAGAATGGGACACGTGGCATTGCAGACGTGCTGATGAGGGGCCATAGGAGTGCAAGGAAAGGTTCGTTTCTGCCTCGGGGAAGTGAGGGGGTGAGAATCAGGAAGGACACCTGGGGGAGACAGCTGGCCCGGGAAGGGTCTCAGCGGACGGGTTGCAGCACCAGGTACGGATGGGACATCTCTCACCCTTCTGAACCCCCTAGCTCTGCCAGCCCACCAACACGTTCTAGGACACTTCAAAAGGCTAAGTGGGACAAAGACGGTCACATAGTATCCCGCTGAAACGGCATTTGATAAATTAAGACATTGAGGCTCAAAGGAGCTAACATCTCTTTTAAGTTCAAAGTGCTAAAAGTTGCTCAAGGCAAAGACTCAACCTGATTTTCTGATTCCAAAGTTCACGCTTTCTCTAAGTGTTTCCATATTCCCTATAAAATCAGGAATATCATTAGGCAACTTTGGTCTCCAGGTAATTTAACAGAGTTCTCAGGAGTCGGTTATTTGATAAGACCTTATGCCGAGGGAGCTTTGCTCATCTACTTCCTTTGTGCCATTATTGGGAAATGAGTTACATTGCTGGTCATCGTAGGCCCAGCAAACACTATCTACATGTTGTTGTGAAATGGCTTTTTAATTCAGTCAGGAGAAAGATACAAGCACACGATTATGTAATTACAGACGGCCTTGTCTTTGCTGACGGTCTTCATTGTTTTGGGCGCCCGATGTAACCTGCTTTCCCCCGAACACCGTCTGTGTTTCTCTGAGGCAGGCCTAGCAGCACATTCTCTCAGCCTTTACGCACCTGCTTATTTTGCCTTCAGTTTTGTAAGATAGTTTACTGGATACAAGATCCTTGGTTACAGTTTGTTCTTTCAACACTTTAAATATGTCATCCTCCGGCCTTCTGACTGCCACTGTTTCTAGGGAGAGAAGTCAACCATTAACCTCATCGGGGTTCCCGTGTGTGTCTGTGAAGGGTCATGTGCGGTCTTCTGCTCTTGAGATGATCCGTGGCTTTGTCTTTCATCCCTTGACTGTGGTCTGGAGGAACTTGCCTCCTATCCATCCCACGTGGAAGTCACTGAGCTGCCGAAATGTGTAGATTGTTTTCCTCATCAAACGTGGGATTTGCCATTATTTCTTTGAATATCTGTCTGCTCCTTCCTATCTCTCCTGTCCTTCTGGAACCCTGTTATGTGTATGGGGGTGCACTTGATTAGGTCCTACAGTCCTCTACAACCCTATTCAATTGTCTTCCTTCTTTTTTTCTCTCTGGTCTTCAGATTGCATCATTTCCGTTGCTTTTTCTCAGGTCTTACTTTCTTTTAGGCCAGCTCAGATCTACAGTTCCACCTGTCTAGTGAGTTCTTCATTTTGGTCATAATGCTTTTCAGCTCCAGAATTTCTGCCTGGTTCTTTTCTATCGTTTCTTCATCAATAGTCTATATTTGATGAGACATTGCCATCAGACGTTCCTTAAATTCTATCATCATGGTTTTCCTTAGTTCTTTGAACATATTCTTAATTGCTTTGGAGTCTTTGCCTGCTAAGTCCAACATCTGTGCCCTCTAAAAGCCTGCCTTTTTTCCTGAGTATGGAACACATTTTCCTATTTGTTGGCAGGGATCATAATTTTTTTGTTGAAAGCTAGACATTTTCGGTAATGTAGTATCGTAATTCTAAATACTGATTCCCCACTCCCGGTGCTTGTTGTTTGCTTGCTTGCTTTCGAATCTGGTCAGTGACCTTGGCTGGACTAGTTCAATGAGACCTGTTCCCAAGCAGTGTGCAGCCCTCCGATGTCACCATTGAGGGGTACTGCCTTGAGCATGTGCAGAGTGCACTGACTGACCCCCCCCCGCAAATGACTCTTAATATGATAAACAAAGTACCGTAAGGGAGCATCTCACAACTTACAACACAGGTGGATTTACACGTCAGGTAATAATAACAAAATGCTAAACAAACATGCAAGAAGCTTCTTTTTTCCTTAGTTTTCCTAATTTTTACATTCATTTTTGAAAAATTAAATAAAATGTTTATTTTCTACATGATTATATAAAATGTTTATTGTATAACCCTTGAAAACTCTAGGCCATCATTCCTTCCTCTTTACAGTTACTATGATTTTGATGTAAAGCAGGTATGTACTAGAAAACATATTTGCTATTTCTTTTCGTGAGTCAATAAGACTCTTGGAAAAATTTAATTGGAACCTTTTGTTCCTTACTTGTGAAACATCTGGCAGGAAAAGAAAAGCCGAAGAAAGACTTGGACACGATCATTTTTAGAAAAGTAGGACAAAGTTCAGATATTAGGACCCCAGAGAAATGAGAGTTATGGTCTTAGAAGCCAGTCACTTCCAGGGTTCCAAAGAATAAGTTTTAAAGTCCTCGCCGGATGACAAATATCGTTAAGTCATCCTAATATAGGGAAAACAAACGAGATTAATGCTCGTTTCACTCAGCTTTGTGAGAATCACTATCTCTGAACCTGGGTTTTCTTCCCCAATAAAAACTCTTCAAGGATAAAGTCATCCTTTATCTTGTTACTGATAAGTCTCGAGGAAGCATTTCCCAGATCGTCCGCAGTGTGTTGATAGGTGTGGAGTGGGAAGGGTTCTGATGTCAATGTAGTTAGGCAATGCTGGGTTAGAGACACGTCTTGGTTGTAACCCTCCTTGGGACCTTAGCCACGATGGTGTCACCCTAACCCTACAAGGGAATGATGACCCGTGGCATTCCCCAAGCTGATTTCAACATGGGATCCTTTTTTAAAGGATCATCTTTGTAAGACCAGTGTTTTACGACTGACCCAGGGATTTTTGTGAGACTCAAATGACATAATAATATGAAAACCAGGTAGGATTTGGCCATACAGATGAAAGAGCCCAGGAAAACACTTCGCAGACAGGGGAGGCAGGGTGAGGTCGGTGCAAAAACAGAGACTCGGGGAATATCTAAAAGGCCAAAGAGGAACAAGGAGCAATGAAGGAGGGTGGGGGTGGGGGGAGGTGGTGAAGGGCCTATAGCACCAAGGTGGGAAACGGGGACTTTCTTCTGTAAGTAGTGGAGACCCACTGGCAGAGCCCAGGTACGCCTCGGAGATGTGCAGAGTCCCTTCCAGACCACTGCCATAAGGCGAATATTGCAATAAAGTGAGTCACATAACTTTTTTGATTTCATGCAATAGCATGATGTCTAAAAAAACAATGTATATACCTTTATTGCTAAAAAAAAATTGCTAACCATCATCTAACCTTTCGATTAGTCATAATTACTGGTCACAGATCACCATCACAAATCTAATGATGATGACCAAGAAGTGTGAAATATCGCAAGAATTACCAAAATGTGAGACAGAGACACGAAGTGAGCAGATGCTGTTGGAAAAATGATGCAGGGTTGCCACAAACCTTCAATTTGTAAAAAATGCAGTATTTGCGAAGTGTAATAAAATGAGGTGAGCTTCCAGAGCTGGTGGAAGTTTTGCTGGGGCCACAGGCTGTTGCATGGACTTCGGGCCAACAGGCCGGGGGTGCGCAGGATCCCCGGTTAGGAGGCAGAGATTGTCGCCTCTAGGAAAATGACTGTGCCCTCGGGAATCCATTCATTTCATTCGACCAAGATTTGCCGCGTGCCAAGCATTATGCTCAGCATTCGGGAGGCAGGGATAAATGAGACTCTCCTGCTTTTGTGGAGAGTCGGAAAGAGGAGACAACATATGTGAGGCATGTTGCCAAAGGCCCAGTAAGGGCAGAATTCTCCGAAAGGGCCTCGGCAGGTATTTTCTCACTAATAATAGTCCTTTGATAAGGTGGGCGGGGCCACTAAGACTACATAATCATTGTTTAATGCCTCATCTAATCAGGGCTGTCCATTCCAATCTTCTCCAAAGAACACAAGGTAGCAGCTGACCAAACAAGGGTCTTCTGGTCCTTTTTGTCTCCATCTGTTCTCCCTCCTGGTTCCACCAGACTCCCGGAGGAAAGACCCCCACCGATGCACCTATAATTCTCCCCAGCCAGACATGAGCCCAAAGCCCAGCATGTGGCACAGGGACAGACCCGTGGGACTTAGTTCTCTCAGCTTCCCCTTGTCCCCCTTGCAGCCAGTGGTCAGTGCCCCTCCATTCAAGCTGACCTCTTGGGTGATATGCTTGTATGTATTCTGAAGTCCCCATAGTGGAAGAAATTTCCTTCCTTGCACAATCCTGACTTCTGCAGGGGGTGGACCCTGTGACGAGGAAACCCTTTTCTTCTACTCAGCACGCTGGTGGGTCTGGAAATGCCAAGGTGGACCCAGGGCAGGGTGTGATAGCAGGAGAGAGAAAGAGGCAAATGGCCCTGCCTAAAAGAGCAGGAAGAAAGCCAGTTTCCCAGTAGGGAAAAGCACATTCTGAAAAGGCAGCCAACACCCAGAGGCAGGGTGACCAGAAGAAAAGAAGCCCCCCAGGACTCGTGAAATCCAGGGAGGACTTTGGGCTTCCCAGAGGCATGAAGGTGGGGTGTTAAGCCATCTCTTCTGGATCTCAGAGATCCAGGGGAGGCCCTCTAGCTGATATTTAGACTACAAGAGTATCCCTCTCTTTTAAAATCACCAGAAATTTATTTCAAACTCTTTCCCTCCCTGCCTTTTGAAAGCAGGGAACCCTCTTTTCCAACAAAAGCAAAAACAGAACTCAGTTACATAAAACAAATAGATTTTAAAAAGTGATCTTATGGTTGACTCCAATGGTGAGCCCCCAAACTCCCCCCTTGCCCCACTGGAGGGCCCTAAGAGTTTGCAGATCTCGTTTATCCCCCAATGTTACAGGTGAGGCTCGCGGAGCAGGGCTCAACCACAGAGCTGTGAACCGGGGCTCCACCAATGCCAAGTGTGTGCCGCTCAGGCTGGGACTTCTCTGCTTCCCGGCCCTGACCAGCCCCGCCGTGGGACCACGCGCCTGCTCGCCTCTGAGCCTCGCTCGTCTTCCTCGTCAAAAGAAAGAACGTTTGCCAACTAAAAGCCAGTGATTGTAAAAGCGTTCCAAAAACATTGCAATCATTCAAACACTTATGTTACAAAAGGACAGAGTTAAGAAATGAACCAGTTCCAGAAAACCCTCCCAAATACCGGGTAGAGGTGCACAGAAGGGAATCAATACAAAGACCCATCTCCCCAAACTGTCAGCTTCTCCAGCTCCTTTCATCTGTTGGGAAAAGACAGGGTGTTCCGTTGTTTCACAAACAAGAAACCGGAAGCACGGAGAGGTTGTGGGAAATCCCCAAGTTAGCATCAGATCCAGAACTGAAACCCCCCACAGAACGCGGGAGGGAGGGGAGGGGAGAAAGGAGAGAAAACTGAAAGTTTGGCCTCGAACGTTCACAGCGTCCCCGGGTCCCAGACCGCTCTCGCGCACATCATTTCATTCGGTGCTGCCGTTACAAGATGTGGGAAGATAATTCTAGGTCCTGTGGCTAGCTCTGTGATTTCAAACTCGGGCTCTGGAGTCAGACCGCCCCAGTTCAAATCCCGGAACCAACCCCTCGCAGGCTGTGTGACCCTCGGGCAGAGTCACAACCTCTCTGTGACTCAGTTTCCCCATCTGTAAAATGAGGAAATCTTAATACCCGTCTTCCGTAATTCTTGTGATGCGTCAGATGATGCGTGTAGCAGCCTTGACATGGTGCTCAGGTCCTTCCCGTAAGGACTCCTGAGGGGATTGCTGCTTACTGCGTAGGAAAGACTGCCGTTGACAGGGACCCAACCAAGTAGCTTTCTGTTTGCACGACTTGCCAGTTTCCAGTTCAAGGGAAACTTCATTTGGCCAAGGGGCAAACAAAGACACAGCCAGGGGGCGAGAAGCGTCTAAGGTCAGACACCTAGTGTTGTCAGAACAGGAGCCAAAACCCGGGACTTGTCTTCTTCTTTTTTTTTTTTAAGATTTTATTCATTTATTTGACATAGAGAGAGACAGACAGACAGACAGAGTGAACACAAGCAGGGGGAGTGGCAGGCAGAGGCAGAGGGAGAAGCAGGCTCCCCACAGAGAAGGGGGAGCCCGATATGGGACTCGATCCCAGGACTCCGGGATCATGACCTGAGCCGAAGGCAGACGCTTAACCAACTGAGCCACCCAGGCGCCCGGGACTCATCTTCTGTTAGACTGTAAGGTCCCAAGTAAGAAGCTGGAAAATGAAGCGAGTCTTCAATACACGTTCACAGATCGACGGCAATGGCAGCAATGCTCAGCACGAGGGTTCCGCGGGGCACAAAGAAGGATTCCCCACAGGGAGTTCATTCTCCTGCTCTTGGGGTGAGATCCGTGGCCCCAGCAGGGTGGCCTGAACTGCTCCAAGGCCAAGAGCCACTGCCAGGCAATGGCGAGGCTGGAGCCCCGGACACCCTGACCCCAAATCCAGAGCTCCCTGGATCCTACAACTGTTACACTCGCCAAGAAATGGGGAGAGAAATGACACGCACAGCTGTCCTTGAGTTACGGAGTCTCTCCTTCAACTGTCCATCAGGGAGTCCTGGGAGCCCCACTAAACTGTGGATTCCGTGAAGGCGGGGATCTTCTGTTTACCAAGACCTCACAAATACCCTGAGGATACCTGGGAAGCCCTTTTATCTGCTGTGGATGAGACAGGAAATCGTGGTCATGCTTCTGGAAGGCAGTGTTGCAGGTTGTTATCAAAAGCCTCGAAATGGAATGTCTATATCTCTAAAGTCCACTTTGAGGATATGATACCAAGGAGATGTGTACTTCCACAGAAACAAATTGCAAAAAGCCCACAACCCGAATATCCAATAATAATGGGTTGTTTCAGTAAATTACAGAGCATTTACATTTTGGAAGGTTATGCAGCTATTAAAAATCATAATATAAGAACAATATTTAGTGATCTGGGGAATGTTTGGAATATATTAAATGAAAATGGGATTGCAAAATAGTTTATAATGTAAGACGTCTACTTTGTAAAAATGTGTGTCATGGGAAAAAACAATGCAGTTTATAAATATATGTGTAGAGTATGTGTATACATTTATATGTGTAATATGCATGTGCGTTATATAATATCTAATATTATATATAATCATATACATGTGTCATCTACATGTATATAATGCATACACATTTAAAATCCTTATATATGTAGCTGATGGGGAAAGGGCATGAAGCTTTCTGTGTGAGCCTGCAATTCCTTGTAATCATAAAAGAAGAAAATCTTCTGATAGCACTGACCCAGTGGCATTCCCCACCCACCTACCCTGAAGCCTGACTCGCATCACAGCGGCAAGAACCGCCCGTAGCTTGTCTCAGGGGTGGGGGAAGTTAGGACCAAGAATGGGAGCCAGTTTTCTGCCCCAATTCCTCCAAGCACCTCGCTCAGCAAATGTGTGTGGCTTTCATACAATCACGTTGGACAGCTTCTTGCACTCGATGGTCGCTGTCATTGGGAAGAAGAGCTTCTGCGGACCAGGTCTTTCCCGACCTCTCCTTGGGGGACTTTGAGCCCATCATTGGACAATTGCGCCCTCATGTGGCAGATCTGGAGCATAGCTTTCTGTCCGCTGCAAGGAAAACGACACCTTCCCTCGAAGTGATAAACGTTGCGCTTGAGAGTCAGCCACCTGTCAAGAGCCTAGTAAGCCATCATCCACACAAGTAGTCTCGGCTTCCTCCCCATAGTAACGCTGTTTGTTAGGTTCCAAGAGTATCCAAATATTTGAGGTCCCCAACACAGCGCTTTTACTGGCCTTGATGTTTCTTCTACTTGGATCTCCTTACTCAAAATCCTTCTTCTCTGTGTCATATCTACCTATTCACCAAGACCGACCCAAAGGCCACCTCCCGCAACAACATCCCCAAAGCGCGTTAAACCAGGCCCCCTCCTCGGGCTCTCACGGAGCTTTGTATTTTCTCTGCAAAGCACTGTTATGCACAACTTTTCTTAGCCAGGAGCAATTGGGACTCATATGAGCCCCACGAGGACAGAGGTCTGTTGTACCAGTGGCGTAGCCTTCACACCAGCACAGTGCCTGGCACAGAGCGGGGGTTCGAGACACAGCTTTGCATCAGCACGTTCCTCCCGGCCAGCACTCTTGGGACCAGACATGGCACAGGCCGGGACAAGCATCTTACCCCAGTTATAGACATAAATGTTAGTCCCTGAAAATCCCCGGCTACTGAGTAAACACCGAGCCTGTTTGCAAAGGGACTCAGCAACCTCCCGTCTGCTTATGGCCTTTGAACGAACGTCCATCCACCCAGATCTCACGTGAAGCCGGAGGTAAGCATCCGCGTTAGGCAAGCCTCAGTTTCCCCAGCATCATGGCCTCATTGACAGGGTGCCTTCTTTTTCCTCGAGTACTCGGAGCATGCTCTGAACCTTGGGAGCAGGCAGAAGACCCTCTCTCCTACTCATCCCAGGCGATTCGCTGTTCCTTCCCTTCTGCCCACCAGCTTCTGGAGTGACCGTCCTGGGCTCAGCTGCTTTGTCGCCTTCTGAGTATCTGCGATGTTTTCCCAGGCTCATAGCACATCCTGTACCCATGCCCACAGATGAGGCACACCCCCTCTCCACCCGGGTCTGGGAGCAGAAGGTGACCAGGGTTTGTCTGATAAATAGATTCCTCTGTTTCTGCAATGTGGGTGGGTACCCTGGGACAGGCTGAGCAAATGCAGGGACTGTGCCCTAAGCCAGTCTGAGGGCCATGCTGAGCCCTTGATGGGGGTCGGCCACCATCATCCCGGTCAGACCCCAGCCTTGTGAACTGAAGTCAGAACACATCTTATTACAGGAGCTGTTCCCTTTCCGGAACGTTCCCACAGATGGTGGCTACAGGCCGTGCCGAGACAGTGCCAGAGCAGAACCCCCAAGCATCTGCTCTCCTACCCCTAGCCCCCATGCATTTGGCTTCCAGAGAAAAATCACCATGGAACACGCAGAAATTTCCTCTCTCTGCCCTTGTTTTTCCCTGGAAAAATTCTATTTTTCATAAATACCCACATTCGCTTAATAAAGACTTTTTAAATGCCTACTGTATGTCAGATAGGGAAGTCTCTTGTGGCCTTGAAATGAGCTTCCATGAGACTCTGGAAATCCCCTGGAGACCATCATGCTCAGTGTGTTAAGAGAAGAGCCCCTCAGCCCCTGACCCCTCTCATCCACTGCTGGGGCCATCCTCTTCGAGGGCCTTGGTCAAGAGATGTCAAGATAATAAAAGTTCATGTCCTTTGGACCACGAACCCTATTTGCAGTTTTTCTCTAAGAAGAATGACCACACAAGCATAAAGTCTATGTATAGACTCAAGCAGATGCTGAAAACAGCCCAAAACTAAAATAAAATAACCTAGATGTAAATCCATAAGAGATTGGTTTAAGTAGATTATGTTACACATCTACAGTGAAATATTATACACTGCCCTAAAAAATAACGGATGTCTACATGTATTTATATAAAGAGATGCTCATAGGGCCGCCTGGGTGGCTCAGTCATTGAGCATCCACCTTCGGCTCAGGTCATGGTCCCAGGGTCCTGGGATCGAGCCCCACATTGGGCTCCCTGCTCCACAGGGAGCCTGCTTCTCCCTCTCCCACTCCCCCTGCTTGTGTTCTCTCTCTCTCTCTGTCAAATAAAGAAATAAAATCTTTGAAAAAAAAAAGAGAGAGAGAGATGCTCGTGTGTACTGGATTGAATGTTATGTCCCCCCGCCCTCTCCCTCATAAATTCACCTGGTACCTGTGAGTACGACATTGTCCACAAATAGGATCTTCGCAGATGTCATCAACTTAAAATGAGGTCATACTGGATTAGGGAGGGTCCTAATCCAGTGATTTCTGTCCCTATAAGAAAAGGGAAATTCATACACAGACATACAGGGAAAACACCACTTGAAGAGGGAGACGGTGTGCTGAGCGATGTGTCCACAAGCTGAGGGATGCAGAGGGCTGTCAGAAACAACCAGAAGCTTGGGGAGAGGCATGAAGAGGCTCCCCCTCAGAGCCTCCGGGAGGAACCAGCCCCACCAACACCTGGACCTCAGACTTCCAGCCTCCAGACTGTGGTAGTCCCCTGGTTCCTGCTACTTTGTTTCGGTGGCCCCTGGAAGCCGCGCACCATGTAAATAGCGAAGTAGATCATATCTTGCACACTATGATGTTATCTATGTAAAATGTCACCATATAAATTGGTGCCCGTGTATGGAAGCCCAGAGGGATGCCTGGAAGCATGTCTGGCAAATTGATTTGGGTGACAATCTCTGAGTAGTGAAATTTGGAATGATTTTTCCTTATTGGATTTTTTTCATGCTGCTTAAATTTTTTACAACAATCCTGTTTCAAAAACAATAAAGCTGTGTTCATAAGACAAGAAAATGAACATATCTATTCACCCGGGCTGCTGTCACAAAATAGCGTGGTTTAACCTCTCATAGTTCTAGAGCCTGGGAAGTCCAAGATCAAGATGGTTTGGTTCCTGGTGAGAGTGCTCTCCCCGGCTTGGAAATGGCTGTCCTCTTGCTCTGTCCTCATATGGCAGAGACGGGAAGCTCTGGCGTCCCCTCTTCTCCTAAGGACACGAATTCTGTCATGGGGCTCCACCCTGTGAACTCATCCGCAGCAAATTATCTCCCCAAGACCCCACCTCCACGTGCCATCACAGTGGGGTTAGGGCTTCAGCGGGGTTAGGGCTTCAGCGGGGTTAGGGCTTCAGCATGTGAATTTTCACAGGACAGGGACATTCGGTGCATGACAACCTGTGTCCAGCGGATGGCAAGAAGGCGTGAAGATAATCTGGTTATCCTCAGATGCAGGGAAGAAACTCTACAGTTTACAGTCTATCCTCTCAGTATTCTTCAAGCTGAATAAGCTGTCTGCAAAAGACAGAGCAGCTTGGAGCTTGCTTGAGGTCCCGGGCTCTGCAGGTAGGTGGGGCTGGGTGCCAATCCGAGCTCACTGGGACCTTAAGCCACTCAACTCTCAAAGCCTCAGTAACCTCTGGAAAATTAACAGACAAACATCTGTCTCCTAAGGATATCCTAGCAATCCAATAAGTAATACATGGAAGAGGTTTCCATGGTTACGGGCAGATAATAAAGGAATACTTAAAGATACATCAGTTATTTATCAATAAAACAAAAACTCCCTGTCTAAGGGCACCTGGGTGGCTCAGTCAGTTAAGCATCTGCTCTCAGCTCAGGTCATGATCTCAGGGTCCTGGGATCAAGCCCTGTGTCCCGCTACCTCCTCTGCGGGGAGTCTGCTTGTCCTTCTGCCTCTGCCCCTCCCCCACTCATTCTCTCTCTCTCTCTCTCTCTCTCTTTCTCTCTATCTGTCTCAAATGAATAAATAAAATATTTTTTTAAAAAATTCCCCATCTGGATGGGACATTTCTGGGCCTCTGAGCCTGCTTCCTCACTTCTGTCCTGCGTTAGGGGAAAGAAAAAAAACAAACAGAGAGAGAGAGAGAGAGAGATGCTAAATCTAACTCTCTTATGATTTTAGTGACTTTATTGATGATGTCTGGATGCCAAGGAAAGAAGCAGATGATACCAGCACAACTTGCCACCATCCTGCTCACACTTCCTATGGCTCTTCCATCTTCAACCCAACAGGTAAGCTTCCTGGACGCCCACGTAGGCTGGTGACAGCCCAGGTCCCATGGCTTCATTCATGGTGAGCAACCCTCCAGCCAGGCTATATCCCCAAGCTACCTTGGAATTCAACAGTAAATAACACCCCATCTTTACACCTAACTCTAGGAACCACCGACTTCTCACTAGCTCTTCATTTGGGAGCATAGTGATTCCTCCCGGTAGGCTTTAGCTTTTCCAAACTTCCTGTTTGGAAAAGTGTAAGATTTGGGTACACGCCTTTTGTTAATAATTCTTTTAGACGGTTCCTCGGTGTGTGATCTCCAAAGGCAATCATTCTAGAACATTCCATAGAAGGTTAGACTCGTACCTTGTAACTCACGAGTGTCGCATCCCTTTGGCACTGTGTAAGGCCTACTTGTGGGAAAGAACACCTTCCCTGTGGCTCCTAGCTTCCTTTCGTGTGTCTCCTTCCGTGTCTTGAGATTTCTCATGTTCAGATGGGGGCTATCTAACTTCATTTCCTCACCCCACCTTCGTGGGGGACAGAGAACCAGTTCCCATTGTCCTCAGCTCCCGCCTGACCTCATGTACTCGGCGCATGAAGCATGAGTGGGATCAGGGCTGAACTCAACTCCCCAGCCTGTTGACAACAGTATGTCTGAATTTCCAGAAATGTCTGAACTCAGCTACTCCCACCGGACCGGAACACAACCATGCCCACTACTTGCCTTTGACGACTTGTCCAGAAATTCCAATTTCACCAACATGCACCTTCCCTGTAAGTTCTATCCAGGAACAGGGACCGATCACCTCTCACAGAATGAGGTGGAAATGAAATGACCTACAGCCGAGCTCTGCCTGGCAAGCGTCTCCATCTCTTCTGTCTGGGGTCTCTGCCCATGGCCTTGCCAACCCCAGTGGGAAGGGCTCTGGTTTTCAGGGAGCTGCTCTATGGGAGGAATCCAGAGCAGCTGGGCAGGACTGGACCTACTGGGGTGTGACTCCAGCCAGCCAGAGCCCAAGATCTGAAACTCTTTTCTAAAAGACAGGGCCTCCTGGGTGGCTCAGTTGGTTAAGCATCCAGCTCTGGACTTTGGCTCAGGTCCTGATCTCAGGGTCTTAAGATCGAGCCCCACATCAGGCTCCGCGCTGAGTGCGTGGAGTCTGCTTAGGATTCTCTCTCTCCCTCTGCCCCTCCCCTCATTCTCTCGCTCTCTCTCTCTTTTTTTTTAAAGATTTTATTTATTTATTCATGAGAGACAGAGAGACAGAGAGAGAGAGAGAGAGAGAGAGAGAAGCAGGCTCCCAAGGAGCAGGGAGCCCGATGCAGGACTCGATCCCAGGACCCCGGGATCATGACCTGAGCCGAAGGCAGACGCCCAACCATCTGACTCGCTCTCTCTCTCAATCAATCAGTAAATAAAATCTTTAAATATATCAAAGATGCAACTGATCTATCTGGCGGAGGGGTTCTCTGAGGGGTTTCAGTTTGCCAGATCTCGAACTGTGCCTCGATCTGCCTCCTCCACCAGGAGGTTCTGAATTCCCACTGTCCTGGAGGTAGCTTCCAGAAGTCCAGCCTCTGTCCCTCCGCAGGCCTGAGGTCTCCAAGCAGCCTCCATGCGCCCGTGCCTGCTGCTGTGGCTTTCAGGCTCCCACCAGGCTTCTTTGCATTTGTGGGAAAATGAAAACCTGGGGGAAGAGGTTGGCAGAAAGCCTCTGTCTATGGATGCCTCTTGGCAGCATTCCACTCGGCCAACTCCCCTTTCTCATGCTGAATTCTACTGCTATTTTCTCTACGTTGTGGGAGAATTCCTGCCTTTTGTTACTTAATTAAGAGTCTGTTTGTTCCTTCTTTATCAGTGGGAAAGACCTTGACCTCCAGCACACATTAGCAGTGTGTTTTGAACAGGGTTTTGTTCCTCTCTGGACCTCTCTTTTCTCATCTGTGAAATGGGGATGGTAATACTTCCAACTTTGTTCACTTTATTTCAGCACCTACGCGAGTTAATGGATTTTAATAGCGCCAGGCTCACATTAAGTGCTCAAGACATGTTGCCTGTTATAACCATCATCATCATCACCGTCGTCACCACATGCTTCCTCTGTCCTCCCTTCCTCCAGCTGCTACTGATCCTGCAGTAGACTGCGATATTCTGCAGTTGAACCTGAGGGTCTGCCTGGCAGACTCTCAATAACCTCCTCTATTCTCAAGCCTTGGGATGTTCCACGCCTGCAGCATTAACCTCTTGCAAGCAACCCCGTCAATCAAATTCTTCCCTTCTAAATTAACGCCCATTGTAAGGACCCAACACCAACTGTGTTTCTTGCTCCATCACCTGTCCTTGTCTATCAGCCTTGGGTCTCGAGGTAGCTGTGAGCGAAGCCAGCCTTCCATTGGGTTTGCCTGCCAAAAGCACCAGCCTGCTCTCTCCAGAAGCAATCCAAATGTCTGCATAATTTTTGTGAGCCAGTTCTCTGTTGGGTCTATATAGCGCTCTCCAGACCATCCCCTCTCACATTCCCCAAAGGAGGCCTTGCCCAGGAGCTGGCCTAGAGAACCTGGCCATGGCCCAGTCCTAGCACTTTCTCAGACCCAACCTCACCCCGCAGCTCAGGTGCCAAGATCCCGAACCCCTCCCTGTGCGAGAATACTCTGAGCACCATCACTGTTTGTGCCGAGTAGATCTGTACTTCTTGGCTCCGTTCTCTTAACAGTTTGACTGCCATGCAATAGAGCCAGTCTGTGGCTCTGTTCTAGGGTATGATGATATTCGAGAGCAATTAAGTGCCAATCTCGGTCTGATATCCAGATGGTGCTTGCCATCCCCCAAAGTACCCTCAGAGCTAGACGTTTCACCATGGAGGGGAAAGGGGGTGCAACCTGCAGCAGTGTGGCGAGGTCGGTTGGTCAGGTGCAGGCTTCGATTCCTGGAAAACGTGCCATCATTGTCTGTCCTTCCTCTGGGCTTTGAAGGATGCCACTGGTATTCAAGTGGCTTTGCAAAGCATCCTTGCTAGAAGGACCTCCAGCAAGCAGAGGCACTGAGGGAGACGCTGGGCAACAGACCAGACAGACCGTCCCCGACACCGGAGGCTGGACATGCACGGGCATGGCTCTTCTGATTTTAATGTCTGATATGTTTCCGCACTGGTTACAAATTGCTGCTGTCCCAAAACTGCCTAAATGTCCCTCTGTTATGGTGGCTGCCCCAGTCCCTCCCTCTCAGGCCACCCCGACATCATCCCCCTCCACCACCGCCATTACTCAACAATTAAGGACAAATATTTGGCACAAGAGGGGGTGCCTAGACCTCTGCCCCCATATGACCCCTGCTTCTTTCTGATTGGCCAGGACAGGATGGTAAGTATCTTGGCTGCCATCGCTGGCTGGACCCATTCACAAGTAGCATTATGAAAAACAAAACACAAAAATCTAGGGATTTTCTGAACTCCTCCCTCAAGCCAACCAAGACGGTAGCCAAATCCCTGAGCTACTAGCACAGACTTGATCAGCTGGCCCTCAACCATGGGGTGGGGGGGGTGTTGGGGGATGAAAAAAGGCACCACCCACATCCAGAATCTCCCAGGGACACGACAAATGCATATTGGAGGAAGAAATGCCTGGCCAAGTTAAACCTCTTTTTGTTGAGAACAAGAACTTTTAAGAGATAAAAAGTGGAGGCATTTTTTTTTTTAATCTCAAGGATAAAGGGAGATGCCTATCATCGTCTAGGCATATAAAACATCAGGGACAAAGGAAGAGAATTGGAGCCAGCTTCTAGGAAACTCTGAGGGGAAAGGTCTGCAAAGCAAGATTTCAAAGCCCAGCAAGTAGGTCTTCGTGATTTAAGCAGCCTAAGGCATATATCAGCCCAGAACACGCCTCTTATGTAACTTTCCTCGAAAATATTATGCAACCGGGCTGTAAATCAAGTTAGAGCTCAGCAATAGGGAGACTGAATTATAGAAGGACTTCCTATATATAATCGCTGAAAAGATATCCATTTCAGAAGCGTGGGAACTCAGATGACATAATTTCAGTGCATACAGTGACAAAATCATGCAGTTTAATAATTCCCAAAGAAAAAAATACTTAATAACAATGAGCATTAAACTTTGTCAAAGGAAAAAAATCGTAGACTATGCCAAAATCCTGGAAGGCAGGCTGAGGTGGAAGAAATTAAAACCAGAGATTTTCTCCCCTCGTGATGACTTCTATTGAATGTTTGCAAACTGTTTAATGTGCTGTATAGGCACTTAGGTACTGGAATCCCACACAGTTTTGAGGCCAAAATCACGCCCTTTCATACGTGACAAAATGGGTACAGAAAATGACTTGTACAAATAAAAGGAAAAACCCTCTAGAAATACAACACACAGAGGAAGAAGGTAGTAGGACAGGGAGGTTTGCATACCTTTATGCCTAACAAAGTAGATTCTTTTAAAATAAGGATTTAGAAGACTTGAAATGACATCACCAATAAGCTTGGCTTGATATCTCTTTAGTGTCTCCATCTTCAATGTCCTCATCTGTAAGAAGGGGAGGGTCCTTCCTGCTGCAACGTTCTCCGTGTGCTAAGAGGATGCGTCCTCTCAACAAGCAGCTTGGGGCTATTTGGGCAGCTCTGGGAATCTCCAGAGCCTGGTTTCCAAAGAGCTGAGGTGTTCACCCCAGAATGTGGGACCCAGTTGGAAGAAAGGACCACAACTCCCCTTTGCTCTCAAGGACAGAAATGAACTTCGCTTCTCCGGTTGCAACATCATGGAGGTCCTGGGAGGGGCCGCTGCGATCCCTCCGAGGGTCCCGTGAGAGCGTGGCAAGAAGAAGCCCTCCTTCTGCACACTTCGCTGGCCCTCAGTTCCTGACCTCACTCTCCCTCCCCCGGCTCGCACATTCCCTCGGGGGTAAAGGATTGGGCAGGGCTAGTCTCTGGTAGTCTGCTTCTGGAGATAAGTCCTTGATGACTCTCTGCAGACTCCCATTCGGGAGATAAATTTCCTATTTGGGAGGAAATCACACCCCCTCTTCCCCAGCGGGGTTGCTGCATCGCCCGCCTTGGCAATGGTGGGAAGTGACCACACCCACCCTTCCCAACCCGGGGGATTCCAGCGTTTGAAAGCTCAGAGCTGGAAAGATAAACATCACTGCTTCTCCCTCACTCCCTCATTGTTCCTCGTCAGCCTCAGAAAAGGAACAGAGAACCGGGCTGCGCGGAAATCCACCCATCTGCAGACGTTGTTAGGGGAACCCGGGCTGTAAGCTGTCCTCAGGGGCTCCTCCCTTTGCTCCTCACCACCACCCCACCCAGCCCTTAAGGAAACACAAACCAAAACGCTGAATCTCCTCCCCTAGGTAAGATGCACTAAACCTGGGCCTGCCACCCCCTTCCTCCCGTATTTCCAGAGATGGACGCACGCCGTGAATTGAGCACCAGACCTAGGTCCGGGCTCGGGAGTTCTTGCTTCCGCTCTGTCTCTGAGTATGAGCTCCCGAACTGTTCCACAGCCCCGGCCCCTGACCCACACGAGGGAATAATCACTTCTTCTCTACGTGATTCACGGGGTGGTTGGACAAAAGGGTATATGGGGCCCAATTCTGTTTCCAAATTGCAAAGTAAAAGAACATCATCCTTAGCTCCCAATGCCTCTTGCACATCTCTGACCTGCCAACTGAACGAGATTCCTCCTGTTTTTGCCAAACGTGGAGGGCAATGTATTTTTTTCTTCAAAAGACTTTGTTCAAACTGTTCCCTCTGTCAGCAATGTTCTTCCGCTTCTCTCTTTGATTTCAAAATCTGTTCCATCCTTCCTGGTGAAACTCTTTCTTCCAAGAAGTCTTCCCCATTCTGATGTCTTTGTCCAGGGTTGACCTCTCCTTCTGAGCACCACCGGCCTCCTCCCCGTCACCTGGTTTCAGCGCTGACCCTGCTCTGCCTCCCGTTCGGGTTCTTTCTACAACTGCTGATCCTCCCCGTGGGTCAACTGTAAGCCACTTGCCCCTACAACCACCCGCCCCCCATGCCTGGCATGCAGCCCGGACCGGGGACGTGGCCGGGGTGGGGGTAAAAGTGGGGGTCTTCTATGCCGTGTGTACGCGTGCGTGAATTTCTTTGGGGGGGATTCGCAAGCACTCTTTCCCAAAAAAGAGTATAAGGAAACTGTACAAACTCAACACAACTCCCAGCAGAACAAGTGAGGGTAAAACAGAAACAATATGTTTCAAACCACCTGGGATGAGCTGTTTACTACAGCTGAACACTGGATTTATCTCTGAATTTCCTGGATGAAGGGGAAACAGGCTGGCTCATATACTTTTCATTGTACAATAACTCTGGAATCAGATTGGAAAGAAATTTTTCCTGGCACGGTGTTCAAGGAGAAATTTATCAAATGCGTCCTTACATAACAGACATGAGGTAACAGTCAGCGCCATCTCCAGCGAGCGTTTTGCAAAAGGACCCAGATGTCTTCACATGGGCGATTCTGGTGTTCGACCTCAGTTCACAGAGAAGGGATTTCTGCAAGGAAATGAGACCACATGGCCCATATCCAGGGCATTCCCCACAATTAAGAAATCTTGAGAACCTAAGAAAAAGAAACGTTGGTGGGAGTCTGTTTAATATCAGATCCCAAAGACCACATCTAGGTTCATCCCAAAGATGGTGGTGGCCAGCTTGCAAGAGCTCAAGGCAGGTCAAGGCCGGGGGTGTCCCGGAGCTGGGACAGGGGTCACCCTTCCAGCGGCAGACTACAGAGGGGTGGGCATGCACGGAGGTGGGCAGGGCTCTGTGTCCAAGCACGACCCGTGTCGGTCCCTCTGTTGAACCCTATACTGGATGAGGTCAAGGGACCCATCGCTCACCGGGAGGGCATGCCCAGCCTGGTCAGCCTCCAAGGAGAGTCAAGAGAAGTGTGGGGGCCTCGCTGATGTCATAACAGGCAAGGAAAAAGGCTTGAGGAGAGACAGTTCATGAGAGTAACACCAGGCCCTAGGGCTGAACATTAGGACTACCAAGATGGCAGACAACGATGTGTATTTCCTAATTCAGGTGGGGCTGAACCAGAACGTGGGAGCCTTGGGGTGTCCCTCTGTGAGTTCCACAGGCAGGAAAGAAAGGTGGCCTCTGACCATCTCAAACAGCCTCCTTGTTCTATGATGGGAGGCGTGGAGGCCCAGGGAAAGAAACTCAAGTCCAAGGGCTCACTTCTGTGACTACCACCGATAAAAGGCTCATGGCCTTCCATTCCAGGTGGGCTGCTTTGTCTCCACAGAGAAGGCCCCCTTCTGGGGCCTCACATATGCCTGAAGCAGGGCCTCCCCGAGAGTCAGCCTGCTAAGATACCTCCAGGGTTTTCAGCCTGAGATTTTTATGTCTGGAAGGAACTGTCTCTCTCTCTTTTTCTCTTTCCTTTTCGGGCATTTCCTCCTAAGGCGGGTCTGGAGAGGCCAGCTCGTCCCTGTCACTCACGCGACCCCAGAAGCCTGTCTGCTTGTCCCTGGAGGCATTTCAGGCTGCGCAGAGGGGCCAGGCTCTGACTCCGGCGAGGCCTGCGGATGCGGGCCCCCCACGCTCCCCAGAGACCTCCACGGACACGGCGAGATTGGCACAGAGCAACCACCTGCTGTCCTCAGCAGCAGGTGCCACGGGAAAGGAGAGGTTAGGAGAGCTTGGAAAGGTGGGGGGGAGACGTCCGGGAAGCCCAGAAGGACAGGTAGCTCTGTGTTCCCTTTCCCGTTCACGCCCCGTGGCTCCGCTCTGGGCGGTGTCCGTGTGGACCTTTCGCAGCCACGCCGGGGCTGTGAAGCACTTTCTCTGAATTTTGCTCAGCAGGATCCAGTGGATGAAGTCGGGCATCAGGACCACCGTGTGGTGAGTGTCACGGGCGGCTGGTGCAGAGAAGCTGCAACCCGGGGCCGGTCCCATAGGAAGAGACCGGAGAACCTGGCGCACCCCTCAGCTTCTCCCTCCAGTCCTTCCCGTCCGCGAACAGCAAGGAGGATGAGAATGGCCTTATGGGGACCGACGGCTCAGCCATCAAGTGCTAAACTGTATTTTCCCCCCAAGGCATGTTTTCATTCAGCTGGAAAGTCCGGAGCATCAGATTAACGGCTTGATGGATTAAATGACTTTTTAAAAATTCTTAATAACTCATCCCATTAAACAAGTATTGTCTTAAACACCCACGACGTGCCCACCGCGGCATCGGGCACTTTGCACTCAATACGGCCCAGGATCTTCCCCTCGCCAGCAGAAGGCTCGGCTCTGACAGCGGGGACACCGCAGGACCACGGGAGGGCACAGCTCCTTGGGAATTACTTGTCACCATTTCACGCTGGGCCAGAAAAGAGAGGCGCAGGTCAGCCTGGAGGAGGGTTGGGGAGACCTGGGGTGAAGAAACGACCTTCGGAGCAGGGACCCACAATGGGGTGAGATCCCTGAGGCAGAACCCACAAATACCAGTGGACCCTAAAATCGTCTACACATCTCCAGTGAGATGTCGGGTCAGGCAGCGTGCCCTGGGACCTCGGAGGCGCCCTCACACCCTGCACCCCACCGCGTCCTCCCAGTTCCCTAGACGGTAGAGCTCTCTATTTTGCTAATAAGGCAAATGAGGTACAAGCGATCAGGTCAACTGCTCAAGATCCTGGTCAGTCGGTCACGAAGCGAGGACTCCAGCCCTGCCCCAGCACCTGCTCCCGGCGGGCACGCTGCTGACATGCACGACCTGGAAAGAACACGCTTTCCTCCTTCTGGAGTTTTGTCTAAAAAAGGAATGGGCTGCCATCCTCGGGGGAGCCTCCGTGTAGCCAGCAGCGCAGCAGTGGAGGGCCAAGGATGGACCGAGCAGATGGACCCCCCGCTGCCTCCCACACTCAGGAGCTCGCTATTTCTCTTTGCTTGCTCGCCTTCTTCCCTCTTTTGTTTTACTCCTCTCTTTCACCTGTTCTCCAGCTCCTTATCTGAAATCGTCTCTGCGAGACCAGAACCCCGCCCCCTTCTGCCCCGCTTCCCGGGCTCGGGGCCGCCGGGGGCTCACGGGATGGGCTGCTGGAGCCGTGCGCCTTTGCAGGGCCCCGGGCGCCGGGCGGGGGGAGAAGTTAGCTCATGGAGAGGCTGGGAGAGGAATGACCTCGATGGAGGCTGCAGCCTGCTTCTAATTTTAGCGGCAGCGGAGCCCTGGACTTCCTGGAGGTATCGGGTTGCCGGTGCTCCCCCCCTCCCCGAGCCGGGCTGACACCAGACATGTGGAAGAGATTCAGATCACAAGAATCACCAAACCAGGTCACACCCATGGCTCATCCGGCTCAGCCTGTGTCTCGGAAAGTGGGGACCGAGAGCCCCTGACTGTCGGAGCTTATCCGTCCCCTCAGAAAACTCCCTTAGTCTATAGAAGGGGCAGAGGAAGAGAGAGGGGAAGGTGGTGCTTGATAACGAGGGGCCAGCAAACCCAGGTCTAGGATCCGGGTCCTCGCGCGTCTGGTCTTGAGAGTCACCTATCACATCTCCCTCTCCAGGTGAGGGTTGTAGCCTGAGGACAGACTCGTTCCTTTTTGAGGTATGACCCAGGCGGGAATATTTCTAAGTAATTTTCCCTGCCATTTCTATATTTTTAAATATATTTTAAAGTTCACTTACAGTGAAATGCACGTATCTTATATGTGCAACCCGATGAATTTTGAAAAACACGTAACCTCCATCGAGATGGGGAACACGCCCACGGCCCCGAGAGAATTCCATCATGCTCTCCTTCCTATCGACCCCAAAGACTGTGCCACAGGTAACCCCCATTCTAATTTCTGTCATCAGAGATTCGTTTTTTTCCAGTTCTTAACTTCACTATTTGAAGTTAAGTTAGTTCCGTGCAGGTCCTTCACCGGGTGGTTCCAGGTGCGCTTCTCTTGTCCAAGCCCCTGCTTGCTGGGCTGAGTGGGGAGGCCCCTCAGCTCTGGGTCCCCATCCCAGGGACTCAAGGCAGGCCACCGTGGTCCCCGTTACATTGTCAGGTCACGAGTCATTCGTTCAGGCTCGTCCCTGCCCCAAGGGAGACTTCTTGACTCCATCCTTCCAGATCTCCTGCAACAGACTCTGCAAACCTTCTACTTGTTTGGTAAGGACTTCACCCGCGCGTTAACCTGAAAGCTTTTCTCCTTCCAGCGCATGCCAGTTGGGTCCCGTTTTCTCCCTGGTGAAGGTGGTGAACCGTTAGTCAACAGTACAGTAACTCAGTAGGAAAGCTTCTTAATCTGTATGTCATGATCCCGCCGGGCAGGGGATTTCCGTATCCATATTCCCAAACATGTGGCACTGAACGTAGGTGTGTGTTTATCTGCTACATACTCACTTGACTTGCACTCCGCCAGGGACTGGCCCCGTTCTTGAGACTTGTTGCTGTGTGTCCTCGGCTGCCAGGTTGACCTCCGTGGAAAACACGTGTGTGTTAGCGAGTGGTGCCTCCTGGGTGGCGTCTCTCACCTGGCCTCACCTGAGATCACCTGCACTGTCTCTCCCCTAAGGGACAGTGAATCTTGTCTTCCCCAACGCCTGCGTGCAGCCTGTGCTGTGGTCACACAGAACGCCCGGGGCCTTCATGTCTAAATCCCAGTGTTCAGCATATGGCTTGGCTTAATACACATGAACAAGTAATCAATGAAATACAATGACTCAGCCCAGGGAAGAGGGACAGAGAGGTTTCCCCGAAAACATGGGCCCCTCCCTTCCCATACTCCCTTCCCGAAGGTGCCGAGCCAGGACAGATCCTCTGAGGATCCAGGACCAAAACCTGCCCACCTTTCAGGTGGTGGCAACTCAGTTCTCCCTGTGCCCCCTTTTACCACCACTTCGTTTGTCTCTGTCAGAGGCTGACTTTGGGTACCCAGCTCGTTGGACTGTGCTCACCACAAAACAAAGGGAGAGTCAGTCCCTTAAAGAAAGTTTTCCACTGTCTTCGTGTTGTTTCCTTGAACTGGGATCCCACCAGCCAAACACCCCCTTTCATCCGTCCAAAGTTTCACTGAGCCCTCATCTCTCCCCAGTTCCTTCGACACCTTTCCCTTGGCCTCCTGGAATGTGGGCTTACGGTTCTCTTTGCTGCCTCCAGGAGGAGAAGGAGAAGCTCCTTCCCTTGCCTCCATCCTCAAGTCTGGCCCCACATCACCAGAGCCCCAAGTCCTTCCACTCAGCATGTGTTTTTCATCCACAAGCAGAGCTTGAGCCTTGCGGGTTTGCTCCGCACTCAAACGCCAAAATGAATAAGCACCCTTCCTATAGAAAGCTGCTGACCCAGAGTCCAGGAGTCCAGAAGCCAGGGACTCACACTCCCCCGCTCGGCCGTCCCAAGAGCATCTGACCCCCTCCCTGGGCGACAGCAAGCATCACATGGCACAGCCCTGCAGCAGATCCTAAAATAGAACTCCTACGAAGTATGCATGGGTCATAAGTGATGGAATCGGAGCCAGGAGGGCTCTTACAAACCTTCTGGCCCAAAGCTTTCAAGATTTTAAAGGAAAAAACTGAGGAATAGTGATTTGCCTGGGTCACCCAGCAAGCAAGCAGCAAGATAGGTTTCTGGTTGATTCTATTCCAGCCACGGAGCCATCATTCTAGGTAATATGCTGTGATGAGACCAGATATGCTCAGTACCTTTCCAGTTAACCCAGAGAGATACATGGAATCTTCTGGAAACTTACAGACAGGAAAAGGCAGCTCTAGTGTATACAGGTGCTAGGTGGGTGATGAGGCAGAGGTTCCTGGGGGAGTTAGGGTGGAAGTAGGTGCAACTCTAGGCAAGGGCATCCTGCATCCTCATCCTCCTGGGAAGGCCTGGGTGATGCCCAGCAGGACACCATTCGGCTCCGGCCAGAAAACTCAGCTCTGGCAGGGTTGGCGGGTGGGTGTCAGGGGTTAGGGCTGCTGTGTCTCCTTCTTGTTTCTGGAGCAAACACTGTAGGTGCCAGTTGCTGGGGAGAACGAAGGTGCTAGAAGGTGCACATGAGCAGGTGTGTGTTTGTGAATGTGCAAGCGTGTGTGTGTGTGTGTGTGAAAGTGTGCATGTGAGTGCAGGCTCCTGTGTGCATGGGTGAGCAGGAAGAGTGCAGACAGCGGACGCCCAAAGCACTTGGTGTCTTTTCCCTTTGGAAGCAAATGTACAATCAGCGTGAGAGCACTGAAGAAAGAAGCGAGAACAGAGAACAAAATCCGACCCTCCCCCCGCCCCATTCCCGTCACTTTGACGTAGCAATCTTCCTGTTCCCTTCCAGTCATTGTCCAAATGCAGACATTTCTGCATGTTGCTGTCACAGTGCACACATCATTTTGTCACCGATGACCCCTCGACACAGTGCTCCGAGCACTTCCTCAAGTTGACGGACCAGCTGCGGACGGAGGGACCGTCGTGCTGGGAGTGAGCCCCTGAGGTTGCTTATCTTAGGTAGTAAAGCCACTGTGAAGGTGGGACTTTTTCTTCTGATGAATTATTTGATCAGGATAAATTCCCAAGAGTTTAGGTCAAAGATGATGCAGGCTTCTTGGCTCTTGCATATCGTTAAACGAGTCAACCCTACAAGCGTCCAGCCGGTGACACCCCCAGGTGCAGGGAGGGGGAGAGTGTGCTTCAGAGAGAGCACTCGTCAGACCTGGAACGCTATGATTTCAACGAGGCTGCAGAGCCCTACATGGGTGGACTGAGCCCAGCACCTTCAGCAATGTCTTACAACAGCTAACAGCAGATGACCAAGGGCCGGTCCAGGCTTGTGATGCCTGAAACCTCAACAAAGTAAAGAACCGCCTTTAAGAAAAAGGAAGATGTAATCACCAAACCAAAACTAAGTATGAAAGTGACTTTTTCAAATGAGGGGGTGGGAATCCAAACCGATCACAAATGTTTAAAAGACATCCATGCCACAAATTCACAAAATTGGGGAAAAGATAATCTTCACGAACTATCTGACACCCCTTTGTAGCATTTTTTCCCTACATAGTTGGTTGCATACTTTTTGATGTCCTGTTCACCTGATGGCGATTTTCATTGTGTGTAGAGCAAGAAGAGAAAGCTAATTCAGCCTTTCCTCTGGCACGCTCGATCAGAATTAGGACAGCTTATAAAAGTTCCTTCCACCCTCACGACTCAGACTCCTCGCTAGCAGCATCACAATAGTCTTACAATTGTAATAAAATTTGGGAACACCTTGCTCACGGACCTTTTGGATATGAGAGCAATTCATCTCCGTAAGTCGAAGCTGCTTTTATCCTAAATTTTAAACCAGAATTTGTTTTCCTAATTTGGAGAGATGCCTTGGAATTTGCTTTATGTCACAGTTTGATGTAAAAAACAACCTGGGCTGAGTCTGAATATATTTCCCAACTTTGTGTCTCTACCAGTACGCACAGACTTCCTGTGTTGGCCACCATAGGATGTGCTCATTAAGGGACAACCTCTGGCCGTCCACTGGGTGACCACATGACCCAGATGAGTCAGGGAGTGTACCTGAAAGCCATTCCTATACAGATATGGCAAATGACAATTTCACTCTACGTGGAAGGAAGTGTGAATCACATAAATATATCCCACCAAACCCAAAACAGATGTATCTCTGAGTCTATTCCAAACCCAAATATACCTGCAGCCACTCCTATACCAACTGACACAAGGGCAAATGAGCAGAGGGAGAGCTCAAGTAGAAAGACACTGGTCTTCACCAAACGTGGTTACAAATATCTTGTTTGTTCAAATTGTAAAAAAGCGTATGACCATTCCTAGGGCCCCTCCCAGGGCTTTGGAAAGGGTCCATGTGAGGGAGTGCACCTGAGGTGAAGCCTCGTGTGTTTCCTCTGTGCATCTTCTAAATTAATTCATGCATGGGTTTGATAGAGTGAGAATTTTCAATTACCTTAATTGCAGTGGGGTGTTGTGTGGGACTTTTCACTGCAACTGAGAAATCATGCTGAGGAAAAACGTATTTTGCATTCCAAGTAATCATCACCCCCCCCCCTGCAGAGATGATTAAGAGGAAGCCGAGCCCAGCCATCACTCCAGCCACCCTCCCCCAGTCTGTCTGTTAAGCAGACTGCCACAGGGGACGCAGGAGGAAACTGAAGCACTAGAATTAGAACTCATCAGACTACTTTGGAAGTTCTGGGGGTTTTCCACCTCCAACACCAAATGATGGGTGGTCCAAAGCAACCTCTCACAGTGAGATGCGGGGGGGGGGGGGGCTTGAAAGAAAGGGAAACTGACCCCTTACTTCCAGTGGCATGGTTATTTGTGCAAAGGAGGTGTGGACATGCTTCCTGCCTATTGGAGCCGGGGCTGGGGAAGAGAACTGGAGAGAAACGGCAGGTGGAAAGTGGGGTAGCAGGTGGCAGTTTGAATTCCCCAATTTGGGGAGGCAAGGCTGTGTGAGCTTGCCACACAGTGGTGAACACGACAACAGTAGCCAGGACTGAGCCTTCTTGCCGGCATGCCCCTCAAAAGGGATGGCCAGCAGGTGAGGGAACCTCCCCAATGGAGGCTCTGGAATACACCGTCAAAGTGGAAGCTCCTGGGGATAACAAGAGGTCACACCAGGCAAGAATGGGCCTCCTACATCCGGGGAGTGTGCAGGGCAGAGGCCCCATCCCAGAGGGCCTTCCACAGGACTCACACGTGGACCCCACCAAGGGGCACCAGCTGAGCACCGGCTACCCACACGGCCATGATGGAAAGTAACAACCACCAACAGAGGAAGGACCGTAGCAGCATCAACCCCCAACACGCCGGAGGAGAGAGTGACCCCCGGGAGGCAGACGAGGGGTGCAGAAGGCCGGCTCAGACCCATCCACTCCAGGTCCCTCGGGCTGAAGCCAGGGGCTGGACATGGGCCCAGTGAGCACTGAACCCACCATCATCCCAAAGTTTTAAACCAAGGCTTCAGATCTGCGTTGTGAGATGCCACCAAGAGGGGAAAGGGAGGTTTGTCATAGAACAGTCACAGGCAAAGGGTGGAGGCTTAAGAAAATTTATCTCTACAACAAGTTCAGACTGTTCAATAAATTATCCATTTGCTTGAAGAATTAGGCAAATAGATAAGGAAATCTGCTATGGGACAAAAATCATCCTTCCAAAGGGCTTCTGTTCGCTGCCGCATCCCACAGTGTGCCGGCCCAAAGAGACCACCAGCCTCCTTGCTCTGATGAATTCCCCAGTTAGTGGAAAAATGTTTCTCTCCAAATCTCTGGTTTATTCATCAGAGCGATAGTCATGAAAAATAATGCTCGTGAAAATGGGTGCTTTTAAATGTATCATATATAAGCCTTCCAAGAATAGAGGAAGCTCAAGTCTGCAATGATTTTTTTTCCTCTACTTTTGGAATTCTCTGGACCATCTCACTGGTGAGAGGCCACATGGCCCAATGAAAGAGACATTCATTCAGCCGGCCGTTGGTACACCTGGGTCCCAAGTCCCACCCTGCCGGCTGTCGAGTGTCAGTGTTTGCCTCTCCTGCGAGGACCCGCCCCAGTCTTGCGGGACTTCTGCCGGGTGTCCACATTAGGGACAAGGGGACCGAGGTCTCAAACCCGGGTCTCCTGCCTGCAGATGAACTCTGCGTGGACATCCGGCTCAGCAGTCATAACTACTGTGTGGGTCTCTCGTTTTCCATGTGTGTGCTCTGAAGGATGGGGATGGCATCTTTCCACAGATGTACCCCCAGCACGTGTCAATGTCCTTGGCACGGAGGACACGCTCAGGAAATGTTAAGTGCGTGAACATGAACGCAGAGCCGTATTTTGTGAGACGGAAACCACGTGCACCAGCATTCTCAGAAGCATCCCCTGTGATACCCATGGATCAGCCCCACTTCACCTTCACAGTAAAAAAGAAAAGAAAAGAAATAGAAAAAAAAAAAAGCAGAATGGGAAGCACAATGTCTCTCCTGGAGTGGGTGACCGGGGACAGCAAGACCACTCGTCGGAGGGAAGGAACCGTTTGCTTCATACCCTGGAGGCAACCTGAGCCATTTTCATTTGTGAGGGAGCAGGTGATTCTGTTGTTTATGAAAACACTCTGACGGGTCTTCTTCTGCCGTGGAAGGTGAGCCTGGGGAGAAGACAAGCTGTCTCCCACCATCGGGAATTTGGAATTGTTCCCTCAACCGACAACAGAAACGGGCTCAAGGACCCCCAAGCCCTGGAGAAGAGAGAAGATGAGAGAAACGTCTCCCACCCAGACTGGATCCCAGCTATGAGATGGCGATCCAGAATCTAGGGGGAAAAAAATCTAAAAATGGAATCTAAAGAAGGCCCGAGGTTGGGGTGAGGCAGTTACTGCCTCTCAGGAGTGTTTTCGAATCACCATCCCTTATCCCCAAAACCTTGGTAAAGTCTCTGACTCACATAAGTGTTATTGGGGCTTTAGAAAGCGCAGGGCCGGGAGCTGGACCACACTTCTGATAAAGCAAATCAAAGACGAAGCAGTTACAAGCCCCTGACGAGGACTGGCCAAGGGAGTGACCAGCACGCCCGGAGCAGGAATTTCTAGGGAGCAGCTGCAGAGGTAACAGCATTAGCCCGAGTGGAAAGGAACAGAGGAGTGGGGGGAGGAAGAGTGGAGGGTGGGGTCCTGCAGGGCGGGCACTGGGGAGGGGGCTCTCCTGGGGGCAGGCAGGAGGGTGGGGAGACGGGCGGATGGAGGGGATTCTGAGCTCGCGGTGGATGGCTTCCGTTCCCGACGTAAGAGGAACGCGCTGGATGGCTTCTTCCAGTGGATGCTTCAGGAGCCCGGCAGGTACTTCCCACGGCACGAGAGGATGCTTTTGGTTACTTGCAAATGGAAAGACAGGTGCACGTGGGCACACAAAGGACAGCTATTCCGGAGCCTTCCACAAAGGAGCAGGTCACAGCAAATCTTTTTGGATGCTGATGTGGAGTGAGAGAAGGGTCTGCTGGGGCATCAGGCTTCCCAGGTGTCTTCTGAATGTCCCCCGGTCATCCAGCTCTGCGGGGTTACTCTTTCACGCAGCATCTGTCTTGTCTGGCTTCCACCAGCAGCGGGTCCCCCGGCAAGGCCTGCGGCGCGGGGTTTCCCCCGGGGGGGTGAAGAGAGGGCGGTGGGGAGCGAGACAGCCATGGGCGGCAGCCTGTCAAAGGTGCTTTCTCAAGCCAGCTCACCGAGAGTGGCTGGGGCTGGGTCCAGCAGGGGACGCTCGGGAAGCTGGTGCAGAAACATGCCTCAGTCGTCCCCTCCGGCGGGGGGCCGGGGGGCCGGGGGGCCGGGTGTCTGCACGCGGGCTCTCTCTCCAGTCAGCGTCTTCCTCAGCCTGCGGGAACCCCATCCTCAGCCACTTACCCGGCTCCCTGGGCAGGAACCCAGACCCCAACCAGTGCCCATCAGAGTGGTTGCTGTCTCTGCCCCTTCCCATCAGAGTGGTTGCTGTCTCTGCCCCCGGCTAGAGACAGATGGGACAGCCGTGCAAATCAGCATCCCTGCCTCTCCTTCCTTACACAGTCGGATCGTAACTCTGAGCAACCAAATCAACGTCTTCATCACAGCCACCTCGGGCTCCTTCTACTTCTTATCCACTGCCACCGTGAATGCACTTCTCGAGGGACCCCCTGACTCCTGTCTCCTGGTGAGACAGACATCAGGACAGAGGATGTGACCATTGCTCCTAGCGCTCAGGGAACTCCAAGGGTTTGGGGACCTGTGAGCCAGGAACAGTGCACGAAGACCAAACAGATCTCTTACGATGGACCACAAGGTCACAGATCTACAAAGAGGAAGTGACGTGCCCGGGCCGAGTGGTGAGGCAGGGCGTAGCTCAGACACCAGGCCAGGTGCCCTGCTTCCCAACCCAGGGCTTTTCTCCTCAAGACCCCCCACTTCCACGATGAGCTCCAGCTTCTCCCTAGAGAACAATAATTCAATAAGTAGTCATTTAGGGACCCACCACATCCGCTCCGTGTCCTTTTACTCTTCAATACAGTGAGACCATAACCCAAAAAGAAGTGCTCAGAGCCCAGGAAGGGGCAGACAAAGGCGACCACCCATGTAACAAAGCAGCAGGCCAAAACTCAGGTCAGGGCCTCGCGGGTCAAGCCCTATTGCTCGTACTCGGACTTCTTCACTTTAGACAGATCAGTTAACATCTCTGGCTCAGCTTTCCCATCAGTGAAATGGGTGGAAGCCTGAGGTTTCCAATTCCAACCTCTCCGGGTCCCACGTTCCTCTGATGTCCTCAAGAATGGTGTGAGCTCCCGGACCCTCAACTGTGAGAAATCAGCCTGGACACTCCTCAGCAGCTCCTCACATCCCTCTCCCACTCCACTGATCCTACAAACATTTTATTGAGCACCTACTACGTGCCAGGGGCTCTTGCAAGCAGAAAAAGACAAACAAAGGAACCCGGCAGGCACTCATAAGCCCCCTTGGCTACCTGGCTTTCCGGGGCTGTCTTAGGAAGCCCACATTTCTCCCACAGGGTCACATGGAGCAATTCAGGGGTCCCTTCCGCTCATCCCGCCAGCCAGGCTGTGTTCGGGCGGCTTTGTGCTTCTCCACTTCACCTCACCAAGGTGCTTCCACAACAAGAAATCATCCCTTCTCTCGAAATACGCCACTCTCCAAGCAGGCAGACATGAATGCAGTTTTGTCTTAAGTGGACATGGATATTTCCTAAACTACCTGGGAAGGGGGCAGCTCAAGTGAACTGAGGCGAGGGTAGGAGAGCACTTCGGTGAGTTTTATGAAAATATGAAGGAATGTGTGTGGAAAGAGAGGCTTTCAGTCGTTTTCCCCAAGTCGTTTTCCCCGTCCTGGTGCTGCGTCTCGGCCTCACGTAACCTGGCGTTCAGTGGAGTCCGACCCGCCAGAGCGCACTGAGCCTGAGGGCGTTCTTCTTTGCAAAGAAGGCTTGAAGGAGTGGGGATCTGGGGACCTGTGACTCTTGGCCCCAGAGGCTACTTATGTCTACCAAACAGCAAGAAACAATCTCTCCCAGATACTGCCGGGGCCAACTTAACCTCTGCCTTCAGCTTCAGCAGGAGCGAGGCTGATCAAAGTGCCCCAGAGGGATGGGTGGTCATTCTTTGCCGCAAAGGCAGCCCTGCCTCCGATTTCCCTTAACCCTCAGTAAGAGTTTCCATTGTAACTTGAAAAGGCAGAGACCAAAGGGAACTCCAGGGGCTGCCTTGGCTTTGGACCTCGTTAAATAGCTCTGGTTTCTTTTCTCCTTGCTTAAGTAGATAATAGTATTGCCAATAAATACAGCCCGGCATGTCCTCGGCCAAAAAAACGGATTAGACGGAGTTTTAATAAAGTCAAAAATTGTATTTAGGGAAAGGACGTTTCACGTCTCACGTAACATGAGAATCCACAGAGTTCAGGAAGCTGGGCCTCGAGCCACGAGGGATCTAAAGAGCAGCATGACCAGGTAACGGAGCCGAAGGAGCTCACGGTGGTGGGCAGCCTCCAGGGGAATGCTCGGGGGTGTCCACGCCCCGCGGCAGGGCTCCAGATCCAGAGGCGGGCACTGCTGGCTCAGGGAACCGCCTTGGAGCCCACCTCTCGACAAGAGTCCTCCAGGGCTCTGCTGAGGGGAGGGCTCTTTCTTCAAGTACAGCCCTCAGCTGGCCTCACCTGCTCTCTGACCTCCACCCGCTGGAGAGCCATGGGACTCCCGTCCTGGGACCTCTTCCCCACCGATACTCACTCCCTAGTGGACCTTGTCCACCATACTCCCTCTGGATACTGCACGTCCAGTCTCCCAGAGGGAGCCCTGTCTTCCTGGACTCCTGCAGGAACTCTCCCTGCCTCCATGCCTGTCCCCTGAATGTCCATCCCTCACAGAGATGCTAGAGTGCTCCTTTAAAATCCTAAGTCAGGTCATCTCACTTGCCCCCTCAAACGCTACAGTGGCTCTCATCATAATCAGGGTAAAAGAGAAAACTCCTTAGGATGGTCTACACGGCCTTGCCTGGTGTGACCTGGCTACCTCTGTAAGCATCTGCTATGCCTCCCTCCCTCACCCCAGTCTAGCCACACTGACCTTTTGGATGGGTCTTGAACATGTCAAGCTTCCCTCTGCCACAGGACCTTTGCATGTGCTGTACCTCTGCCTGGAACACTCTTCTCATATACTCATATTTACCACTCCTTCATTTCCTTCTGGTCTCTGCTTAAATGTCACTTTATCAGAAAAGCCTTCCAAGGTCCCTGTTTAAACTAAGGTATGCCTTCTTTCCCCCCTCTATCCCTTTAACTTGACCTGATTTTTTTCCACTTAATGTATTCCTATCTATCATTATATTATGCATTTGTGGGTTACTTTGCTGTCTGCCTTTCCCTCTAATGGAATATCTGAACACTGTATCTCCAACCTCTGGAACCATGCCCTGGGCACACTGTGGGCATTCAATAAATATTCGTGAATGAACAAATGAGTCGGTTAATCTACATGCCAGTAACGTCACACAATTTTTTTTTTTTTTTTTTTTTTTTTTTTTGCAACACAGAGTACAGATAGGACCAAATGGGGTTGAACCTGTGAGGAAAAAGCACTCCTAAATGTAAGCGGATGGGATCTGCTGTAGACTTAGCAAACATCCTGTGCCTGGATCGGGAGGGGCTAGAGGAGAGGGTCCTCCGTGGCTCTGTTGCCCTTGGAGATCTCAGCCTTCCAAGCGTTGCAGAGAATGCCTGATTCTCTAGGCGGGGAAGTAACGAGACAAGAGCAGTGGATGCTGAGATGTGCTGCCCAGATCCCCCTTCAGGATGGAAGGACCCGAAGCCCAGCCCAACTCACGGCAACTTGGTAGGGACGGGGTGGTCCTCCCCGTTTTGGAAGTCACCATGGGGCTGGCGGGGACTTCCTGAGACTGAATCACGACCCGATTTCCCCTGTCCACCTGTGTCCCCTTCCCTTCTCTGCCACCCGTGCCCACCCAAGAACACTCCCCAGGTCCCTGCGGCCCACTTGTCTCCGTCTCAGAGACCCTACCTTGGAAGACAGCCTTTCGGAATCCCCACTTTTGTGCAGGGTGGGCTGGAGGGAAGCGGCTGGACGTGCCCAGGCGGTGCCCTGGGGGAACAGATTAGCGGATAGGATAGGTTCACGCGCTGGACGATGGATCACACCGCAGTTCGATATGCTAGATCCAAGCATCCAAGTGGATGAATCTCAAAAAACACAATCCTGAGTTTAAAAAAAAAAAAAGCTGCAGAACATATCAATATGATAGGATTTCTTCACTTTTTTTTTTTAATACATGAAATAATACTCTATACTGTTTTCAGGGTAGCACAAAAGCATAGAAACACGGGCCTGGGGGCATCCACAGATTTCGTGATGGGTGTGTTCTGAGGAGGCACAGGGAGGGCTGGGACCAAGGAAGAACAGAAAGCGGATTTCAGGGACATTTGATTTCTGCCCTCGTAAATATTGGGAGAAAAATGTGTCAAAATGATGGCATCTGTTAAATGCCACTAGCAAGTTATACGAGGATTTGTTAACTTAGTTTCTGCACTTTTTCTGTTTTTAATTTTTTTCAAAATTACAAAAAAAAGATTTTTCAGAGTCAAATGTTAAAAAAATGAAATCAAAAAAATCACCAAAATACTATATAAGTAAAGTTTAATATAAGAACTTTCTAAGAATAAATTCAATGAGACAAAATGACAGAAAAGGGTCAGTCTGGCTTTAAAACAGTTTGAGTGTAGGACAAAAAATTCCTGAATTTAATTAGAAGACAGCGAATTGCAAACTTGTGATAAAATGGCAAAGGATTAATATTCATAATTCGTATGAGCTAATTAAGAAAAAATCACAGCTATTTAGGAAAAAACAATGGACAAAAATAAGAGTTTTCACAAAAGAGTAAGAATAAATACATTTTAAAAAATCAATCCCACTACTAATCAAACAAATGCTAATCAAGATATCTTTTATTAATTCATCAAATTGGCAAATATTTTCTTAAAATAATACAGAACTCTGGCCAGAGTTGGAGAGTTCAATCAGTAAAGGTGAAAAGGAAATTATTCTTCGCTCAGGGCAAAAGCATAAATAGGTTGAATCCTCCTGGAAAACAATTGCTGTCGGTATGTAATAAGAGGTTTAAATATGTGTGTCTCATCAAAAGGAATGAGATCTTGCCATTTGCAACGACGTGGATGGAACTGGAAGGTGTTATGCTGAGTGAAATAAGTCAATCAGATAAAGACATGTATCATATGACCTCACTGATATGAGGAATTCTTAATCTCAGGAAACAAACTGAGGGTTGCTGGAGTGGTGGTGGGTGGGAGGGATGGGGTGGCTGGATGATAGACATTGGGGAGCGTATGTGCTATGGTGAGTGCTGTGAATTGTGCAAGACTGTTGAATCACAGATCTGTACCTCTGAAACAAATAATGCAACATATTTTAAGAAAAAAAAAAAGAAGAAGAAGAAGATAGCAGGAGGGGAAGAATGAAGGGGAGTAAGTCGGAGGGGGAGACGAACCTTGAGAGACGATGGACTCTGAAAAACAAACTGAGGGTTCTAGAGGGGAGGGGGGCGGGGGGATGGGTTAGCCTGGTGATGGGTATTAAAGAGGGCACGTTCTGCCTGGAGCACTGGGCGTTATGCACAATGAATCATGGAACACTACATCCAAAACTAATGATGTCATGTATGGTGATTAACATAACAATAAAAAATTTAAAATTTTTAAAAATAAATAAATAAATATGTGTGTCTTCCCTGAGCTACCTCTAGAAATCTAGTGTAAGGAAATAATAGGGAAGTAAGCAAAGATTCAGTTTAGGATACATGGAACCATGGAACCAGCATGGCCCATACATGCCGGTGTGGAACATTTAATATCAAAAACTAGAAAGAGTTAAAATCCCCAAAAGAGAGGTGCCTAACCAGATGATTTTGCATCCACATGGAGCAATGCTGTGCCCCACCTCGGGTAGCTTTCCCAAAGATATAATGATGATATGAACAAATGGCACCCAGTAAAAGCAAGATGCTCGGGTATACGATGTGTTTCTAACGTTGTGTGTGTCTATGTGCACATCTTATGCTTAGAAAGAAATCAGCTTACAAAATGAAATAGTATAATCCCAGTTTTAAAAGCACATATGCATTTCAAAAAACGAAAAATTATTAATTAAATTTTAGCATCATGTCTGGACTTGTGGAAATTAAGAGACCTTTTTTACCCCTCTTGATCTACCCTGTACTTTTATGAAGTCTGTAACTGAGTTGAGGAGAGAGAGACACGACTTTAACAATTTCCAGAAACTTCCCGGTGAGTCAGAGAAAAATGATGAAACAAGGTCCAGCTATGAGGGAACCCAGTGGTGACACCTAAGCTCGTCCTGATTAAAGCTCTAGCATGGCAGAGGCAACCACTTCTGGACAGATGCAAGATGGCGCAAGGTAGGCCTCTTGAAGCTGTCCTAAGTTCGTGGCTGGAAGGCAGTGTCTACGCAGCCTGGAGGCCCTCCCATGCAGACTCCACTTGCAATAGCACCCCAGCCAGCCGCCCAAGCACCCAGTGTCCTCTCTGCCCCGGGGCCTGTGTCCTCCCCTTGTTCTTGGCGTCCTGCAGCTCGAGGGCCCCCTCCTGTCTGTCACGGGGGGTGTTGTCTTCCTGAGCGAGAGCACATCTCCCAGGCTTTGCATCCCCAAGCGGCCTGAGAGGCCTTCTGTTCACCCACTTACATTGTGAACGTTTGATCTTTGGGTTCTGGGATGTTATCGCACATTTCAAATCCTGTTTCTCTACCGCTAGGTCAGAAGAGAGAACAAGAACTCAGCACAGCAGCCATGACCGACCTCCAGTCACAGAGCCTGACTACGCATTTTTCCCAAAGCAACAAACCAGAGACAACTTGTCCCAGTTCGCCTGGGCTTTCTGGGTTTAGTAGCGAAAATCCCACATCTCTGTAAGCCCTTCTGTTCCAGGACAGGTAGGTGGTCGCCCTGGAGGGTCCAAAATCTTTTGGCAGTAACACAGGGCACGCTCTCTGAGGCCCAGAAGAGAAGGATGTGTTCCTCCATGGCTCTTCCTAGTCTCAGGCCCCGACCCCTGACCCCACTGCCACACCAGGTCCTCCGGGACCCTTTCCTGCAAGGGAACACAGAAAGCATCCTTCCTTCTTCTGACCCCTTGTTCTCTCAGGCACCGACCTTCATGGCCCTTCTTTGATTCAATATCCAAAATAAAAACCATGCTCACTAAAGCAATAGTAGTCACACTGAAATTCTAACAGAGAATCTGCTCTAATATCTTCCATGACAAACCAGCGGCTGTAATTCCTCAGGAACCGGAAGTGTGGAGCCTCCGGCTGTGTGATTTCACGCAGCCTCTTACACCTGCCCCCGAGGGGGAGCCCATTAGTCAGGGCTCCACAGGTTCTCCAAACCTGATTCAAGGGAGCTCAGCGGAGTTGGTCTGATCAAGTCCATAGCCAGATCGTGGGAAGGCAGCCAAGCTCAGAGATGACAGGCCCTGAACTAACTCTCTCTCTCTCTTTCTCTCTCAGGCTCCTTATGTTGGTTTCGTTCCCTTCACATTCACTTGTCACCTTTCACATTCACAGTGTCACTCTGACACTGAGAAAAGCAAGCCTCTCTCTCCCAGTCCCCATCTGCAAAACCCCATCGGAGGACTTTGTTTCTCTGGCTGAGGTCACATGCCCATCCTTTTGGCTGGGAGGTCCTGCTCTGTAACCAGAGGACAAAGGAAAGGACTAAGCAGACAAAAGCAATAGATGCCCACCACGGTCCCGCTCAACCACAGCTCATGTTCACCCGGCTCCTTGGAACTCTGGCCTCCAACTGCACTTTCTGGCGATGGTGGACACAGAAGCGTGAGGTCTGATCTGATTTGATAAATATCCATGATTCCATCCTCTCTGCTCCACCCTCAGACACTCACACGTCCTTTCTCAACAAAGTGTAAATCTATGCAACTGAATCATTTTTCACAAAATTATCTGTTGAGAACGCTGAGTATTTATCGAAACAAACTGCTTGTGGTAGGATAACGGGATTGCAGGTCACACAGACGCTCACCTTCCTTCCCTGGATCCTGACCCATGGGGGAGGTGTCCCTGCCGTGAAAAGCGTGTATGACCATCGGTTGCCTTCCCACTGGCTCCCACAAACTCAGATGTCCTTAACCTTGGAAACCACACACTTCCAAAAATGACGACAAAGAGTAAAGATAGAAGGTGCCCGAGCAGGGTGACGTGCATCCCAGCTCTGCTTGCCCAGCCTCCAGGCCGGTGAGACGGAGAGAGAGAGGAAGCCAAGTGGGGTGGGGAGAAGCCTGAGAATTGGCACTGACATCCTCCCGTTTGGAGGGACGTGGACCAAAGCACGTCGTTGCACAGCCTGGGGAAACGTGCCGTTGGAGCCCTGACACAGCCCCTCACTAGCTGGGCAGCCAGTGGAAAGGAGAGGATGGCTCGGGGCTGTCACATCAGTCTCCAGAGCTCCGAGCTGAGCTGGGAGAAGGACACAAAGGTCAGAGATGGGTCTCCTACCTCCCGGGAAACAGAGGCACACCCCTGTGTTTGGGAAGTGAGCGGTCCAGGAAACTATTTCGGATCAAAGGCAAGGCTGCCCACGTGCTTTCTGATGGGTGGTCTCCCCACACTGTGCCCTCCAGCCACAGGAAGGCAGGCGGCCGACACGAGCTCTTCTCAGACAGCAGCGACGAGATGAGTCGGGGAGGGAAACAAGTTCAGGAAAAAATGAAAGAGGTGCTACTGACCCAAACCCAGGCCTGGAATTCTCATAGGTGAGCTCTTCCAGCCTGCCAAAAACATGTCATTCCGTTCCCGAGCCATGACTACCTGAAAAGAATGGCACCAAAAAAAAAAAAAAAAGAAAATTCAAGGAGTTGCAAATTTGGAGGACCTCACAGGCCAAGCGGGTGACTAAGATGCATGACCTTGACCGACCAAGACCACGGGAATGCAGGCTTTTGAGCGCTGACCCTGGGGGGCTGCAGAGCCTGGCCCGGGAGCGCAGAGCCGACTGCCCTCCACCCCAGGTGGTCTGCCACATGGAAACCCAGGTCCACCGAACTGCCTGGCTCTTCAAGAAAAGCTCAGCTGGTATGTTTGCCTCCCCCAATTCTGAAACTCTTACGGGCCAAACAAACTTAGCCGGCCCACTAGATGTGGATCATGACCCACTGGTTTTCACACCCCTCCCCATTGATGCTGTACTTAGGAATATTGACCTGAAATCTTTTTTAAAAGTCAACAAATATGTTTTCTCAATGACCAACGGGGACCCATCCTTAGACTTAAAAGCGTAGTTCGATCTGAGGAAATCTGTCAATACATGATATTAACAGATCAAAGAAGAGAAAGCATAAGAATATCATAATAGGTCCCTCACAAATTCCAATATGGGTCCTCAATTTTTAAAATCAAAATAGCCCTTAGTAGAGCAGACATGCTCACATTTCCTAGACTGCTCAGCACTTTTGATTTTAAGAGCTAACACTCGACTCAAGCTATGTGAAGGGAAAACGCACAAGGAAATGTTTTGTTGACCTGCGTATTTGAAACGCAAGGTGTCTCTTCGCTTTCCATGTGGCTGGAAACCAGAGTTTAGCACAGGTCGGTCCTGACTAGCTTGTCACGACTCACCTCGGCTTCTCTCTCCACATTGGCTCTTTTCTCTCCAGCTGCAGGTCGCGTTTTCCGCGCAGCCGGGAAAGGTGAGAGCGAGGAGCTCTGGTTGAATTCATGCTTAAAGTGAATGTGTGGGCGGCTTGTGGGCAGCAAGAAAAAGAAAGGTCTCTCCCCATGATTTCAACAGCAAAGTTCCAGGGTGGATTCTAATCTGCTCAGCTAGGGACACACATATATATACGCAGTTGTAAGTCGTATATCTGACAAGTGGCTCCTATCTAGAATATATAGAGAACTCCTAATAATAAAATGACAACCCATTTAAAAACTGGGCAAATGATCTGAACAGACATTTTTCCAAAGAAGGTATATAAATAGCAAATGAGCCCATGAAAAGATGTTCAACATCACCAGCCATTGGGGAAATGAGAACCAAACCCACTTTAGGAGACGCAGCCATTTGGAGAACAGTCTGGCGGTTCCTCAGAGAGTTAGATGGAGAGTTACCACATGACCCAGCAATCTGCCCCTAAGTATATACTCAAGAGAGAGGAAAGCACACGTCTACACGAAAACTTGTACGTAAATGCTCAGAGCGGCTCATAGCCAAAAAGTGAGAACAATCCAAATGTCCTCAGCTGATGGATGGACAAACAAAGTGGTCTAGCCACACAATAGAACATTATACAGCCATGAAAAAGAATGAAGGACTGCCATGCACTACGCCATGGATGAGCCTTGCAAACATGAGGCTAAATGAAAGAATCCAGACACAAAAGACCTCATAGTGAGGGTGATTGATTATCTTATGTCCAGAATGGGCAGAAAGTAGGTTAGGGGCTGCCCGGGGCTGGCTGGGGGAGGGTCTGGAGAGTGACCACCAAAGGGCACAGGGTGTCGTTTTGAACAATAAAGTGTACTGAACTAATTATATGCTTTAAAGGGGTGAATCTGGTGGTATATAAGTTATATCTTAATAAGAATTAATTTTTAAAAGTAGAACTTGCTAAGGCACCTAGTTATACAACTGATAGATCAAAATTAATATCTTTCCCATGGAAATAATAATAATAAATCATAATGGAAGATAATCTCCCATGTACAATAGCAACTAAAGGGAGAAAAGGCCCAAAGATAAACTAGGTAGGAATCACACAGAACCCACATAAGAAAACCTTTGAAAACACAAGTAATTGGAAACACAGACCTTGCTCCTTAACTGACAATTTTTATTTCTCCTTAGAGTAATACCTATAGTCACGGGTTTCCAAATACAGTATAAAAATGACTATCTTGAAACTTAATAGGAAGTAAAATTTATCTAGAAAAATACTCATGCAGAATACTCAGGTGATTTCTGAAATAGCACAACAGACTCGCAGAGAATGAAAAGAACTGATGTTCACATATATTATCAAGCTATAAGAATAAAAAAAAAAACTGCTTTTACTGAAGAAGAAATAGACCAGTAAAACAGAATAAAGGGCCTATAATTAGGCTTAATTGCACATAGAATTTAATTTAGAATAGAGTCAGTATTTCAAGTTAATGAGGAAATTGGAAATTATTTAACAAATGATGCAGTGAGAACAGAGTCTTTGGAGACAATAAAGCCGAATCCTTGCTGTACCCCTATAACAAAATAAATAACTCATTGGCCAAAGCTTTAAATGAACAAATCAACAAACAAACCCATCAGACTTGAAAGAAAGCACAGGGAGTCGACTGCCATTCTAGAAGTAAAGAACACCCACCAAGCCCAAAGACATACAGAAAGAAAGCTGGCTAATGTCATTACATGAAGACATTCAAGTTTCATATAACTACAAAAAAAGGACAAATAAAACCAGAGTAAAATTTGAAGCACGTGTGAAATAGAGATCCTTGATTTCATTATGAAGAATGCATGCATGTCAAGAAAAAACCTTGTCAGTCTGATTGAAAAATGGGCAAAGCATGGGACACTTCACAGAAAAGTGGATTCAGACAATCCAATGAGCATATGAACGTGTTCAACCCCATTTGTGATTTTCTTTTTTTTTAAAGATTTTATTTATTTATTTGAGAGAGAGAGAATGAGAGAGAGAGAGCACGAGAGGGGGGAGGGTCAGAGGGAGAAGCAGACTCCCCGCTGAGCAGGGAGCCCGATGCGGGACTCGATCCCGGGACTCCAGGATCATGACCTGAGCCGAAGGCAGTCGCTCAACCAACTCAGCCACCCAGGCACCCCCCATTTGTGATTTTCTTAAAAAGGCAATTTTTAAACCGAAGGTCCCTTTTTTTTTATCCTTCAGCTCAGCAGAACGCGCAAATGCTAGCAGGGGCGTGTGGACACTGGCACTCCTCACGGTGCGCACGGGAGTTGATGCAACATTTTGGGATGGCCCCGGAACAACAGCTACCCACATGCCATGGATTTGGGAAACCAGGCATGATCCCCAGCTAGGAATTTACCCTGCTCAGGACACAGACCAAAGGTGACCAAGATATGTGAGAATGCGCACTGCAGACTTAGAGAAGAAAACAAAACCACACAAAACAAAACAAATGGGACCAACCAAAGAATTCAGTAGCGAGGAACAGATAAAGTGACATACTCCATCCTCCACCCTCCTGAACCACACCAGCATCACCTCAGCCTGGAATTTTCCAGAAGTCTCGAGATGGCTCTTCATGAATCCTTTCATGCCCCACCCCCCGACTTCACCCAAGTTCATCCTTCATTCTGTAGCCAGGGACATCTTCTCGGAATGCAAATCTGATGATTTTACACGTATACACATCCTGCTTTGTTCCCTTTCAAAGGCTGGCCACTGCTCCAAGATAAAGCCCAAACTTCTTACCGTGGCCTACAAGGTGCTGCCATGGTCTGATCTACCTGTCCCTCCAGCCTTATCTTGGGCCAGACTCCAGCCTCCATTTCCTTCTGTCATACTCACAGTGCTGCCCCCACCCCTGGACCTTTGCACATGCTATCCCATCTGCTTAGAGGGTTTTCTTTTTTTTAATTTTTCTGTCGGTTTGTTTATGTGTATGGGTGTCTAAAGTCTTATTTTTTACTTTATACTTTCCTATATTTAAGAAAAAGATTAATGAGATGCTATAAAGAATCTTAAAGCAACATTATTCCTATTATTTGCTTGGCCTTTCCTCAAAGCAATCACATTCTGATTGTGATCCTAAATTGCTTATTGTCTGGACAACCAACCCTCCTTCTGCCTGTATTTACTGATCATCCATAGTGAGGGTGTCCGCTTGACAGGGACACTTCTTTCCTTTTTTATTTTCACAGAAGAGAAAGTCAGCTAGCAGGTGCCTCCTTTGCAGGCCTTCTGGCCAACCCCACATATGTTAGGTGCTGGGGGACAGGGACAAACCCTATCTTGGACTCACAATCCCTCTGACTGAGCCTGTCCAGAGAATCTCCAATCAAAGGCCAAGACATTCACCTCCTTACTGGCTGCTTTGTCCGCAGAGCAAATTTTTCTAAGCTATATTATGGTTTCTTCTTGACAGATTACCACCCGAAAAAAATAAGGGGATGGGTGCCCGATGTAATCAAAATCCTGCTTAATAATTTGGCCAACCTTTTTTAAAAAATCATATATTTAAAGAAAAATCATAAGCAGTCATCAAACTCGAGTACCATGTTGAAATGGAAAATAGTGCATCTGGAATAGCATTCTTCAAATACCCTGGATTGACAGGGAAAGGCAGTAGGATGGCACTTTAAGAAGCACCTTAAATGTCTCCCTTCCTTGAAGTCAATAAGTTTATTTTAAAGTCAAGCTTTAAATAACCTCTCTGTTCTAGCAGGCTTGATCTCGTTCTTCGCTGGGCATCCTGGCATATCCCTGCCGGTAGCCTTCTGGAAAGAGGGCAGCGCAGCTCAACTCCTACAACCTGCAACAGTGGCCACTTTTACTTCAGAATAAAAAGGTGTGGGGCGCCTGGGGGGCTCAGTCAGTTAAGCGTCTGCCTTCAGCTCAGGCCACGATGCCAGGGTCCTGGGATCAAGTCCCACATCAGGCTCCAGAGCCTACTTCTCCCTCTCCTCTGTTGCTCCCCCCTGCTCATGCTCATTCTCTCTCTCTCTCTCTCTCTGAAAAGTAAACAAATAAAAATACTTTCTAAAGGAAAGAATAAAAAGGTGCACACTCCGTAAGAGGTGTTGCTGTAGGGTTATTTGTCATATTGGTGTCCTTTATAAATTCCTCATGAAGAAAAATGTCCAAGAAAACGACTCGGGGCTATTAGTTAAATGTTTCATTTGTGCAACTTATTCCCAGGAAGGATTGACCTTGGACACTTGTTAGCGCTTCTCTGTGAGGATTCAGCTGGGCAAAGACAGATGAAGACGCTGACGATGGGCACAACTGCTAACTTGAGCCAAGCCTTAGCTTCAGAGTAGACAGAGCCAAGCCCAGCGTCCTACACAGACTGGGCAGCTAGGTCGTGCCCCAGTAACATGACATCGTCTTGCAGAAAACCTTCAAATAGCTCCCCCACTGCCAGCAAGTTAGAGTGTGAACTCTTTACCACCACCTGTAGCGTCCCCCATGGTCTGGCCCCTGCCTGCCTCTCTGACGCATCTTGGCCCCTTTCTGTTTTGTGTTCCAACATCAAGGCCTGCGCTCCTACTCTCCCCTTTACCACGACTGCTCCTTCCATGGCTCCCCTTGCAGCCAATTCTTCTGTACAGTTTTTACAATAAAACTCAGAGAGCCACCTCCACCAGGAAGCCTTCCTCGATTTTCCTCCCCAGTCCAGGCTGGACAAAGTACCCAATATCTGGGTTCCCATATTCCCCTATTCACCTCCCCATCCACGCACTTGCCACACTGCATCAGTCACCTGCACACATCTGTTTCCCACCTCAGACAGAGCCCAGAGCAGGGACGATGTTTTGTTCAACTGCGTAGACCCTTTGCCCGGCAGAACCCCTTGACCCATAGCAAACATTCAATAAAATGAGAGAAAGAGATTTGGATGGTGATAAGAAAGAAGATCTTAAAAGTTCTCATCATAGGAAAAAAGACGTCACCTTGTATGTAATGGATGTTAACCAGACTCCTTATGGTGATCATTTTGCAATATAGACAAATATCAAATCATTATAGAAAAATAATAATCAAGTGGAGAAGTGGAGGCCCTTTTGGTGTTTAGATATGAGTTCTAAGAAAGTAGAATGCTGTCCTCAGCAAGAAATCTTGGCTCTCTCTGACCAATCCGGAAAGAATGAAGAAGATAGCAGCGTATTTATCCCCCACCTCCGCTGCTGTAAGCGCCGGGGGTAAGGGGGGGCGGGTGGAGAATCTCTGCCTGTCTGGTCACTACTGGACTTTCCTAGTTGCCCAACACAAACAATAAATAACTATTTGTGGAATGAAAATGGAAATGCTTGTGAACTCAACAGGGAAGCAAATGGATCGTGCCTGATGGCGGACTCATACAAATCGGTGTTAATTGGACTGTTTTTAGTTCCAAAGAACAGAGACCCAGGGCAGTCAGCTCACGGACAAAGGGGCTGCTGAACGAGTTTCTGGGGGAATGAGGGCCTCCGGGCCTCAGCGAGACGGGCCCGTCTTCAGAAAGTGACCATAACTTTAACTAACAGCCTGGATGTTGGTCAGATGCCAACAAAGCCAAACAAAGTAAAACTAGGTGCAAAACAGCACAATGTGATCCCACCTCCGTTTTTTAAAGAGTGTTTGAATTGCCTATAAAATGATGGAAGGAAATAGAAGAATCCGGTACAGTTTTTAACATGAAGACATGAGAGTGGGAAGTGCGCCCCCATGGCGTGGGTGGGGGGGTGGGGGGGAGACAAAAGTATTTTATTTTTGGTTGTATGCCGTTCTGTATTTTTCATGTTGGAGTTTTTGCCAGGAGCCTGTATTACTTTTATAATTTATCAAAGTAGCTCAATCTCCGGAACTCTCGGGGATGACACAGCCCTTCTCCGGGACTTGCCACGCTGGAGAAATCCTCACTGGTGCATCTGGAATGTGACAGCTGGGCTGGGGCTGCCTCCCACCGGGAACGCTCCCCACCCCAGGAATGGTGGGTGGCTAAGACCAACTGCTCCAAGCCTCTAGGAAGAAATGAAACCCTCTCCTCCCGTTAATGACTGTTCTGCTTGTCCTACCACTGGATGTCAAGGGCCAAGCGAGGGTGTGGGCCTTGGGGAAAGGGGCCAAGGAGGCTGCTCAGCCTTTGTTTCGTTCTGGCTCAGACCAGAGGAGCAGGAGAGTTCTGGTTCACTCGTGGGCCGGGGCAGCCCACCAGGGTCAGGGAGCCCACAGGATGGTTTGAGCCCGAGATCTTCACTGAACATAAAGAAAACATGCCGGGCCTTGTCCCGTTCGCCCTAAAGGACTGGTGGACACAGTAGATGGCGGGGCTGTAGCCAGCATCAGCTAGAGACTGGCCAGGGCGAGTGAGTGTGCCAAACCCCTCCCGTGGGCCCTCGGATCTCCCTCCACCCTTCCCCACCCTCCTCGGTGCCCAGGGGCCTCACTTGCGTGCACGCCCGAGTGTGCTCTCCGGCCTCTGGCTTCCTGGCGGGCGTGGCCAGTGGGAGGCCCAGCAAGGGGGAGAGAGGAGAGTCAGGGTGCTGTTCTCCCGCTTTCTCCCTGTATGTCTGCAGGTGAGTGTATCCTGAGCAAGCAAGGCCCCTCAAAGCACCTTCCCTGTAAGACTCTCTCCTTCCAGATGCCTAGAACTGGTCCCTGCCCTTGTCCGTTTGGACTGTACAAGTTCCAGGTCCCTGCATGACTCCCCTAACCTACACCCCGTTATAATCACCCCCTTTATTAAATCCTTCTCGAACTAGGCATACCTGACTGTGCCCTCTGTTCCTTCCTGGGGTCCTACGTGGTAGAGGATCTATCCACAGAGACACCCAGAGGGACATTCATCTCTGCACTTCAAGGGCAAAAATAAAAAGCATGTGTTACAAGCGGTGCCGCCCACCCCACAACCTGAAAACCGTAGAACTACATGGACGCACCTGGATCCCACCGTCCTCACAGGCTGCTCCCGGCCGGGGACATCCCCTGTGTGCTCCTGGGAATTTATCACAGGCTTCTAGTCCTGACTTCTGCACTGCTCTGCGGGCTTCTCTAACTAGACCGATTTCCACGGGCTCTGCATCCTTGCACGCTAACCCGGACCTTTCTGGGGCTCACCGCGCGTGGGTGGGCTGCTTGATGTTCCTGCTCCGTCTCCGCAGCCTGAGCCCGGCCGGTGACGTGTGACCACCGCTGTGAGGACAGGAGGGGCGCTTGAACCGCCTTCTGCCGCGGTGGCCTTCCACCAGGCACGCTCGCGGGCACCTGCCCTTCCTCATCGCCACGTCCTGGGTCACATGATTAAACATCTCCAGCCAGAGTCGCTCCGGAGATGCCCGGGGCCATACTCTGCTTCCTGCCTGACCCAGTGCCCCAAGTTCCTGCCTGACCCAGTGCCCCAAGTTCCTGCCTGACCCAGTGCCCCAAGAAAGAGGTTGGCCTACATTCTCTCTGGAAGCTGGGAGTTGCTGCCGGCTTTTATTTCTAAGGAACACACGAGGAGTTCTGCCGCCCTGCAGGTGAGCCCCAAACTCCACATGAGAAGTTTCCAAGACAGTATTCAAAGAAAGGGATTCGAACTGTTCATCCTTCAGAGTAGCAGGGTCCTGAAAATGAGGAAATCTGAATTCCAACACGGCTCTGCCGGGTTCTTGAGACGTGATTTACCTTTTCAGGCCTCAGTGTTCCCGTCTGTAAGATGGGGGCAATCGGACAAGACTGTCTCTTAACACTCCCAGACTTAATATTAAGAGGTCGGCCGTGATTACTGGGGAGGTTGAGAATTGTCTTTCGGGACTCTCAGCCTATCCAGCAGCATCTGTCCTGGGGGCCTCATTCCCTGCCTGAGACAGGGGATGGGCCACGTGGTCAGGCAAAGCTCTTTTCTACCCTACAACCTCGTGGTCATCTTTCCCCGCAGACCAAGGCAGTGTGGGAATCAGGCCCACAGGCTGTCCATGGCCCCCGACAGGTGCTCATCCCTGGTTTGCCACATTGGGTCTTAACTTTCAGAGAAAGCCGTGACTTTCCTTACACCCGTCTTCACGGTCAAAGCCACCTGTGAATTGTGTTCAGACGAGGGTACAAAGGAGTCACAATGACTCTGTGACCTGCACAAACAGGGGCAGGCCGTCCCGAGGGAGCCTGCTATACAGGGTGCTGGCCCTGGGACAGCCAGGGGAAGAGAGACCCGTCTTCCCAGCCAGAGGCCGCCCCGCGGCTCGCCTGGGACTGGGCCGTCTGTGCACAGGCAGGGATGGGCGAATGTGCCTCCTTCCACCGGAAATGGGTGAAGCCGGCTCGAAATTATTACTCAGACGTTTTGTGCTGTGAAGGAAATGTCTTCTGATAGCACAAAGCTATTGGTTTCCTGTTGTGAACGGAGGGTTTCTGGCTGGTGCAAGAATACACAGGAAGGGAAAGGATGGTTGTCCCTGGAAGCTTGTTCAATGAAACCTGCAGCTCAGGGGCGTCCGGGACCGTCCCGGGGCCCGAAGGGAGGCTGGGCGTGAGGGAGAGCACGTCAGTAAGAGAGGCAGTGTGGAGCGAGGAGCTGGGTGACCCGTGAGTCCCACAAAGAGCTGTCGTGCGCCCACGGCTCGGGCGGCCCGTCCCCTGGAGGCGACAGTCCCAGCGGACACAAAAGTAATGTGGACACACTATGATAAGGACGAATACGGAGCTCTGCTTGAGCACTAGCGATATACAGCGGTACCCCGCACCGAACTTGACACCTTGTCGGCTCCGTTTCCCCTTGTTTATAATGAGGGTTGGAACAAGGAGTCGAGTTTTCCAAGGTGTTTCCAAGGCAGGAGTCATAACTACTGGGCACGCAGTATGTTCTAGCTGTTTCCCAAGCATTTTCTCATCCAGCCTTCACAATAACCCTGGGGCGGGTCCTGTGATGTGTAGAAGGGACGACACCTTACGGAAGGTCCCAGAGTAAGTGGCAGGGCTGGATGCTAGCACCCTTCCTCCATGCTTACCCGCCATTCTAGATACTCCCTCCTTCAATGAATATGAGGAGGGCAGGGCTTGCCATGAGCCCGAGGTCTGGCCCTGGGTCGCCCCCCTGGCAGGTGCACCAGCGCACCTGCCCATGCTGGGACGGACGACCCGGTCTGCACCACTGGTCCAGCCCCACCACGTCCATGCAGTGTTGCTCCTGCCACGCTGGCCTCCGGAAAGCCCAGCGTGCCTCGGGGACCCAGCCTGGACGCCCCACAACACCACCTCAGAAGGCTGATACAATGTGAGGTCACACCACTGAAGACTTTGGGAATTAAGGTGTAGAAGAAGAAACTCCAACGGTTCATCGGATAGGAGTGCTCCCTCCATCCCGAAGAAAACAGTCTCTGCCAGAACATGACAACCCATCAGGGAGTGACGGCTTGCAGGCACCCCCGATCCTAGGCTCCACCTCCTGAGTCCACTCCTCTCCTCTCCCTCCACGCTGCCAGTGTTCACTCCACGCCCCAAAGCACTGTCGGCTTTGTCCTGAGCTCTGCCCCCTGCCTCCTCCCCCTCGAAGACACAGCAACCTACAGAGTGGGTCTGAGGCTCATGCCGACTGCCGCCGGTGCTCATCGTTTGAGACACATCCCCGCCCCCGTGTGCACCCGCTTTCTGTCCTGCATTACACGGCCGGCTGGGAAACGACCTTCTCCACCTGGTTAAAAAAAAAGACAATTCTTATATGTTTTCCCTTAATCCTTGGTGTATGGTATGCATGTGTTCGCTCAAACATGTGTGCAATTTCAAATCACAGCCAACGAAGGGCCGAATACCGTTCTAGGCACTAGGGATTCGGGACAAACATTCACGGACTATGCCTCTTTTAGGAGATGGTTCTCAGTACGGGGGACACTGGTTGTAGTTCACACTGTAGGTTGGCTCACCGGGCACCTCATGCCCGCTCCCCTCTCCCTTCGCCCTCCTCTGCGACAGAGACCGGAGAGCTAAGTACTTGCTTGCCTGCCCTCCCTTCTGGCTCGAAACGGCGGCGTAATACAATCAGGTCAGCGAACCGTAAACAAAAGTCTGTTGAAGGGTGTTCTGGAAAGGCTTTGGTTGTTGTGTGAGCAGAGGGGCAGATACAGACACCACCTTTGCTGCCTGCTAAGAATGCAGTCACGATGCCCCAGCCATCTTGTGACCAAGAGGTGACAAGGCAGACCCTATGAGGGCGGAGTCCCTGATGACACTGGGCGTGCATCCCCCCAGCGACGCACCGCCTGTGTTTGCATTTCTCACTGTGAGGAGAAGAGCCCCCGCGAGTCTAAGCATCCGAAGTCAGGTCTGCAGTCAGGGCCCTAACGTGTGAATACATCCCTAACGTATTCCTACGTGAGTAATACAGCTAGGCAAGAAGTCCTGCTGTAAGAGGCAAGAAAAACAAGTTCTGGGAGCAGAGGCGAGAAATGCTCCCAGAAGGAGGGAGCATCCGAGCGAAGCTTGACGGAGGTGCTGCAGAGGCCAAAAGGGCTTCCCGCGCACACACCTGCACAGGGGGAGCGCCAGGGGCAGGGCCACGGTCCTGGTCAGGCAGGCGTGCAGGTTAAGACAGAGAGAGATGGGGTCCAGGAGCCACAGACGAGGGCAAAAGCTGAAACCAGTTTAGATTTTATCATTGGAGCCATAGAGGAGCCCCTGAAAGCCACAAAGCTGGAGGACGCGCTGGGGTGGATGGTTGGGTGCCGGGGTCCCTGGGGGTCTCACCCCGAGGGACACCGAAGCCTGCACCACGCTGGCGGCTGAGGGGTTCCATGGGAGGAAAGGATTTGTAAAGGACTGGAACTTGCTCCCAAACGGCAGGGAAATACACACACACACACACACACACACACACACACAAGCATACAAAAGCTGGTGAAAACGGAGTGAGGTCTGTAGTCTAGTTGACAGGACCGTACCAATGTCGCCGTCCTGATTTCCACACTGTGCCCCGGTTACATAAGGTGTCACCGCCGGGGGGAGCTGGGCCGAGGACACACAGCACCTTGTGCGCGGTGTTAGCAGCCCCTGTGGATTTGTAATTATTTCAAAATAAAAAGTTTAATAGGTTTTCATTTCTTTAAATTTTCTAGAAGAATCTAGACTTTTAAAAGGAAACCATTTGTGTTAGCCTCCTACAGATGCCAAGCAGACCACGCGGTGGCATATATGAACTTCTGAGGATGAATCAAAATTGGGATCTCCAGAACGGGGAAGACGTAGTTTAAAAGTACTGAAAGTGAGTCGTGAAGTCATTTCAAGGTTGAGTAGTCCTTTGAGATTGCTTTTGATTTTCTAAATGTAAAAATATAACCCTTTAAAGACGAGGTGCATGTTATAAAAATAATCACTACATACCCACACGTGCGTGCATCTGCATGTGCACGCGAACGCACACACACACTCACACACCTGTGTACACATGCACACACGTACATGCGTGTTGGATTATTTCTCCTTTTGCCCTTCTAACTCCTGGGCCCACGTATACCCCTTTGGGCTGGTGGTCTCTGCGTTCCTTTTTCGAGCGTGAACATTACCTCTGACCATCGGTCCCAGACCACCCTGGCCTGCGTCCTAAGCCCCTGGAGGAACAGCGTCCCCAGGTCCCACCTCAGGTCTCTAAAGGACCCTACATGAGCTCCAGAGCTGCCCCCGGGGACCCAGGGAGGCTGACAGCTTTGCCTGCACTAACCGGTAGCCACACCGGGATCGCCGCGTGTCCTCCTGCTAAGCTGACCCCACATCCCCGTTAGCTGCTCTGACCCTCTGGTGCCTGATCTTGTGTCACGCCTGACACTCCAAACAAAATGAGCTCTCCTTCAGCAAGACAGCAGATGCACTTTGGCCCACCTGTGATTCCAGATTGGAAGGAGTCATTTCAGGCCCGCTTTCCCCCAACTGCGTTCTATAAAATACTAGGATCCCATGAGATATTAATAGGTAGTCTGGAGGGGAAAAAAAAAAAAAAAAAAAGTCCCACCAGGACACTGGGGAAAGCAAAGTGAGACAGGGTGATTGCTCTTGTGCATCATCTCAGGGTTTTTAATATGCTCAATTATTATAAATATAATGCCCCTCCTTTATGTGGGGCATAACCTTTCCTTTATTTGAGGAAATCTTAATTTTACGACTCAGAACTCCACACATTCATAGAAGGACAGTTTGGGGAAATGCTGCTGGGGTCGAGGGGAGGTGTCCTCAAGGAGCTACAGACCCTTCCTCCGTCCCTGCCCTGCCCCGCCCTGCTCCCAAGCCTTGCTATAGCAGAGAAGACTTGTGATGCATTCCAGGGTTAAGAGCCAAGTTCCCTCTGTGCAAGAAAAGGGGAAGGAAGGCACCCAGGCCGTGAAGGGTTGGCAAGGAGACGGAGCGCTCCAGGGAAGACAGGAGTGAGGGAGGCCCAGCGGCAGGCGGGGCGACCTCAGCTTCACCTCACGCTCACACAGAACCCTCGGGGGGAGAAGCCTCCGCTCACCCCGGTTCTTGATATTTCCAGGCAAAGAGCAAAGTAGGTGGGAGGGAGAGAAAACCATGAAAATGGGGCAGGAGAAGCCACGGGGATAAATATAGGCACCTCTCTCCGGATGCTCTTCTATTTCAGTCCCTGCCTGTTTGCTCGCTCTCTCGCTCTGTCTCCCTCCCTCCCTCCCTCTCTCTCTCTCTCTCTGCCAATCACCCAGAATGCTCGAGCAGCCCTTGCCCCCAGCATGGCAACCTCTGATGGCAGCCCTTGGGGCTGACAGTGTCCCCAAGCCCGGGAAGTATAAATACATGCCACAAACCCACCCAAAAAGTCATTTGAATTTTTAACTATTCGCATTTCTTCCAGACCTGTTTACTTTGGTCAATGTGGAACATTATCTTTTTAATCTTTTGTTTCGGTCAATTGCTTACTATCTGCAAGAGGGACCGATCATATTTTTTCTTTAATTTCCGATTCCAAAGCGTGTTGTTCCAAATTCATAAATGCAGTAAGTATATGTGGAATTTAAATAATTTTGTACATTTGTTTAACTGGTACTTCCAGAGTGATTACAGCTGAGCCCCGTGCAGCGTAAGTATGACCAGATATTAGTGTGTTACTGGCTTTGAGGACCCAGGGCTGGGCCCTAACAGGCTCGGCCTTTCTCTGGGTCATGCCCCAGGAAGCCGCAAACATGCCCCTCGCTCTGGGATTCTCAAAAGCCTCTGCCTGCGCCCTCCCCACCGGCCCCGCTGGAGGACTGGCTGTGTTTGGGGCGGGGGCGGGGGGGGGGGTTAGCCGACGCACTGAAACGCAAATATCATCCTGTTCTGCCCATCTTTCTCTCCTCTGACACCGAAGGGCTTTCTACACTGGGTTTCTGCTTGACAGAGATTTCCCACCCTGCCTTCTCAGCCCCAAGAACTGTCAGGAGTCTGTCGTCCCTTCCAATGGGCAAATAAGCTGCGGAGTCTCGTCTTAGGGGTAAAAAGACTACAGGGCGGGAAAACCAGACACCAATCCACAACAGGGTTTGTTTGCAGCGAACATGTGCTCCCTTTCTCCCCCGTAGAGGGGCTGCCTTCGGATCTAGGAGGACAGTGTGCCCGTCCCCCGATTCCAGTGGCTCTGAAATCCTGTCCGTGCTGGCTAAGACAGGTGCTCGGTACGGGTCCTGAGTCCACTCTGGTTCGGAGGTCCCCGCGGCCGCAGGTGGAGAGGCTCTCTTGCTCTCTCCCCTGCCCCCTCTGCCGGTCTGGGACCCCGTGGAAACCAGGTGAGCTTGGACCTTGTAGAGGTGCCACGGCAGGTGAAGAGCGCTATCCTTGGACCTGGTACGGGTGGTGGACTGGACCTCAGCAGCAAAACAGGTCACCACAGCTGCCCCCCCACCGCAGGCCACGATGAGCGTCAGCTGAGACCATCCACAGGGCGCCCCGACCGGCACTTGGCAAGGCCACAATAAAAACGAGCTATTCTAATCTCTAAGTACATGGAGACCCCTGGTAATATCTGTTTCAGTTCCCAGTTGTTCATGAGCCATCAACTTGATAGACTGTTCTAGAAAAGTGCTGGAAGTTAACATCAATTCACTGTTGGAGAGTTTCTGGATTCCCTCTTTCGTGTCCCCTCGTTAGAAGAACTCGGAGCAACATTGATCGTTTCCAATTTCTTTACCGTGACTCCTCCCTCTCCCACTGCCCTTGACTTCTGGAAGATTCCTAACACGGCTTCTGCCATCACAGCCGCACTTCCTCTTGGGCCCTGGCAATTTAATTCATCCAAGCCCAAAGACTTGAATCCAGTCAATCTGGCTACACCCTCTCCTCCTACCCCATCACGTACCTTCACTCAGTCACTCAACAAACATTCCTGAGCAAACACCGTGCTGGGGCTGCGTTAGTTACATGCTGGCAAGACCAAGCTCGGAGCCTAACATCCTAAACATCCGTTTGCATGCCATTTGTTTCATCTGGGTAACATTAGAGATGATTCTCCTTGCCATAGAAAATGGAATCAAAGTAGGAGTTGAGCAGTTTTGCTTCCTCTTTGTCCCCTGATGATTTCACATCATTTCCTTAAGCAAGGGACCTTTCCTTGTCCTGTTCTCCACCCAAGCAAAGCCCTAAAAGTCCCTTCTGGGGAGTTCAGCATTTCGCCCACCCCTCTGCTCCTCCCAAATTCCGTCTCTGCACATAACCCTCCTCCCCCCTTTCATCTGTGATCTAACTCTGGGCCGAGGGAGAGATCCTGTGCAGCCCCACTGGCTCCCCCATGCCTCTCTCCCTTTCCTCTCTCACTGTGAAGGGCATTGGTCAGGATAAGCCAGTTTCTGCTGCAGTAACAAACACCACCCGTGTCTTAAAGCAACAACAAGCCATGGTTTAATTCTTGCTCACTCAGCCAGGGAGACTCAGCAAAAGAGGCTGACAAAGGCTCATCGTCCTATACTGCACCCCTGGAACACGTAGCCTTCTCACCGATGGGGCAGGAGGAGAGAGCATTTGAGGGTCTCCCACCAGCGGGTCAGTAGGGCAGCAGGGAGTGATGCACGCCACGGCCACTCACACGCTGATGGGCAGAACAGGGCCCCGTGGTTCCATCGAACTGCGGGAGGCTGGGGACGTGATTGCAGGAAGGGCAAGGGCAGAAATGGGTGAGCGCAAACTCCTACCGCGGGCTGAGTCACAACCACACGACTGACATCTCATTTTCCAGGCCCTCCCGGTCCTTAAGCAGGGACGGACCCTTGGCGATGCTCTGACCCTCGGGTCACACCCATCTCTGGCAGACCCTCCTTTTCTAATACTGTTCTGTGTCCAGTTCCTTCCAACCTTTCCCCTCTTCACTGCTTAACCCCACGGGCAAGACTCCTTGGTAAGAAACTCCGGCTGATCGGACTTGATTCCTGAATACCCTCTTGGGCATCCTGGTGTCACCTGACTCTCAGCCCCGGTGGGGATCTGCAGGTTAACCAGATCCCAGGGGCCTGGCGTGCACAGTACAATGCTGAGAAACCCTCAGCACCCACTCACTGGGAGGGATGACCTGGTAAGCTCTTTGGAGCATAGTGAGAGCTTGCAGGCAGAATTCAGCAACCCCATACCTTAAAAACATCCGTGTTAGACACTCACATATGGGGTCTGGGGACGTGCCAGTGGGTGGTGTAATATATGTATTTTCAGCAGCAAAACACAATGGATTTACAAGCATGTTGTTCATGCTTCAGAGAAATTCCGAAAAGTTTTTACCGAGTAAAGAATAATAAATGAAAATTACTTATGGAATGCTTATCATTGTTGATAGGAGGTGTGCTGCCAGTTATTGATAGCCTCCAAATATAGCATTTTATTTTAGCAAGAGCACAGATCTCAGAAGGCCTTCGGGAGGTCCCCTTGAATCCTCAGCCCTTCCCTGTTTCTTCTCCGTATCAAGTCCCGTTGGAGGTGCGAGGTCACAAACTGTCCTTCTGCCTCCACTGACTGAAGAGGATGCGTCCCGGCCTCTGATTTTGTCACTTCAAATTCCCGACATTCTTCCGGCCCGCTCTGCACACCTCCCTGCTGCAGCCACTGCACCACTGACCTCTTCGTTCTGCACTGCACGGTCGCAACCTCCAAATTTACAGACCATTCTTCACCATTCACTGGGGCGTGGTGACTTTCTAACGGCCTCAGAGCCGGGGGTCCCTTGGGAACAAATCCCAATCCCAAATGAAAAGACAAAATGCAAACTGATTTCACTCAACAGAAGGGCTATTCCCTGTACCGCTGGTACGCCAGGCATGTGTCACTCTTTTTAAGGAGTTTCTTTATATTGTCATAGATATAGATAGACACAGATAAGAACATAGACGCAAGTATTCATTGATTCATGCACGGATATAGAATATCTGTTCCAGCCACGTGGGTTGTAAGTGGTTGTCATGCTTTCTCACCTCTTAGAAAAGGCCAGGGCTCGGTGTTTAAAATGAAGCCAGCACACCAAAGAGCCCAGGAGCACATTCATCTGGTTATTCCAGAGGCCCTACTGTCCGCTCTGCTTTTTGACTCAACTCTTTCTCAACCATGAGCCAACCCCCTTTTGTACAAAGTACCTCGAGCTAGGTTTGTGTTACGTGGACCCAAGAGACCACAGCCCTTCCCCAAGGCCTTACCCTTCCTCCTCAGGCACTACGCCCCAGATAGGCCCACAGGCTGACTATAATACACCCTAACATTGGAACATTTTAAACACAGTGACAACAGACGCATGGCTACTTGCATCCATGTTATGATGCTAGTACCAGAATTAACCCACCTCCCATCCGTTACAGGATAAAAGCTCTGTCCTTTCCCCAACTTTATATACCCAGACAAGCTAACTGGGGGAAGTAGGAGCGTGTGAGCAGCCCTGCATGTCCATCACCACCTCCAGAAAGATCCGAATGCATGCCCCAGACACAGAGCGGAAGTCGGGCAAGACGACATCTCTGAGATCACATATACCAAAACATTTCCACTGGAAGCTTGCTGAGTAGGAGCATGGACGCATCCCATTGCTCCTCGGGCTGGGTGAGTCTGTGAAGGACAGGGAATGTTTCTGGAGAATCTCCACCTACCGGGCTTTGCGTGTTACCTCAACTGGCAATCCGTTGGCTTACACATGCCATGGCATTGGGAGTGTGGTCATCGTTTTACAGAGGAGGAGACTGAGGCTCAAGGACAAGCTCAAGGTCATCGGCTAGTAAACAGCAGAGGAAGGATCTGAACCCAGATCTGTTAGACTCCGGAACCCCTTCTTTTCCCCTGTTGCTGTGCTTCTCAAACTGTACCGTGCACACAACTCACCTGGGGACCTTGTGGAAACGCAGGTTCTGATTCAGTAGGTCTTGCCGTGAGGGGAGGAGCCGAGAGGCCACATTTCCAGCTAGTTCCCAGGCGATGTCGATCCTGCCAGTCTCCAGACCCGCTTCAGAGAACAAAACCGTAGAGGCCATCATGGCCCCGAGGGCTTACGCTGAGAATGCTCAAGTGCCCTTGGGAAGTAGGAGCAATCCTGGGGGAGGATTTTGACTTCTGTGGACCATGGAATTGGTAGGGGTTTGAGCTAATTTCACATGGCTCTTGGGGGGAAGGGAGGCCTCCAGCTAACATCTGGGCTACATAAGTATTTACTTGTACAGAACACAACTCCTTCCTTTTTTCTAAGATGCAAAGGAGTTTGAAAGTTCCTTTTTTGGTCTGCAGGCGATAGCTTCCCTGGAGAAAGAAGGCGTCTCCTGCTGGCCCCTAGTCCCTCCAGAGCTCGATCAGCACCACCCAGCTCTTCGTCCCCCTGCCCACGGCAAGCAGAGGGCACTTCCATCGGCCGGCCACCAGCCCCCCCACCTCCCAGCGTCCCTTCCTCACCACATGCTTTCCAAAATGTTAAAATTACAGCAATCGTGCGAATTGCTTTGAGAGATGGAGAAATGGATTGGTACAATGGAGCACGTATCATAAAACCAGGGTTAAGTCCAAGTTTTCAGGAAAAACAAAAAAGCACACATTCCAAAAAGAGGGGGAGGAAGGGCAAAGAAAACGGACCTAGGGGTCCTCCCAGCTGGGAGTCCGGGAGAACTAAGATGACTGCCGGCAGTTCTTGGCTGGGACGGGGTGCGGTCCCTCACGACAGCCCCAGCGCTCGCCCCAGGACGAAGCAAGCAAGTCAGACTCCGCTACCGCCTTCTTTCACAAGACTGAATTTGAGCTCTATGTCTAATCTCTCAAGAGCTGCAGCTTGAACCCCAGCCCCCAGCTTATTTCACGAAATCCAGCCTTCAAAGCCCCAAGCGCATGTTTGGCAGCGTCTGCGTCAGCCGAATGTGCGCACGCCTTGCAAGCCCGCGGGTCCTCTCCTGGGTACACGCCCGAGACAGGTGTGTGCACATGGACCTCGAAGACGTGGCCAAGGCTGTCCCTAGAAGCCCGATCGCTCTGAACTGGGAATGACTCAAGTGTCGATCAGTAATAGATGGGGTGAGAGAATTGCACTGTATTTATAGAGCAGAACATGCGGGAATGAGTGAACCGTAACTGTATGCAACAATATGGACAGATTTCATAACATATTGAAGGAAAGACCAAAGTAATCTGAGGCTTTGGAAGTCAGAATGGGGACATCCTTGGCAGAAGGGGAGAGGGAGAATAAGGGGACACAGAGGGAAGGGCGTCTGGGGTGCCGGCTGGCCAGGCTCGGTTTCCTGATCTGGGCGCTGGTTACACCTGTGCTCCTCATGAGAGGAGTCATCAAGGGGTCTCCTCACCATCTGTGTTTTTTTCATGTCTATAGGTTACACGTGAGTTGAAAAGTCTGCTTCAAAAAAGAAAAAGCCTAACATTTCCCTCTAAACGAAAACCTCTTTTCTTTCAATGACCTCAAAGCAACCCCTGGAAGGTGCCCGAATTCTCCTTCCCACACCAGCCTCCCCCACAGTCTGGCCTTGTGGGGTCCCCTAAGTGACGGGCAATTGTCCCCTCCCTGGGCGCATCCTCGCCGCTCCCCGGGCCAGGGTCTCAGCCCCGGAGCCCCGTTGTGAGGTTGCTGCCCCACTCGGCTCCCTGCTTCCCCCACCCAGGACCTTCCAACGAGACCGTTCCTCGTCTCTGCCTTCCTGCACACAACCACCCCCCAGCATGTGGAGGGTAAAACCCAGCCCCGCCGCCACCCGTGGCGCTCCTCCCCTTTCCAAAAGCCAGGTGGCCTGTCCCTTCCAACTTGACCCTCGCTGTGCTCCCTGCTGAGCTGATTCTCCAGCCCAGCGGCACCCGGTGTCCCCCTTGTCACGGCCCCTTGCTCCGTTTTTGCCTGCACCCCGCGCAGGGGAGATAGCCCAGGTCCCCTCCATCTGGTCCATTCTTCCCAGAAGGGCCAACTCAGATTTCTCTTAGACTTCCTGGAGCAGAACTTGACCTTAGCCTCATCGCCTAGCACTGGCCATCCGTTTTTACTTGTCTAAACCACTCAGGGTGTGCCCTTGCAAAGAGCTAGAGAGAAAACTTCCTGAACTTTTTTTCACCCAGATACCCAATCCGGTCCTGAAACTTCACAATACACAGAAAGTAAGGTCAGCTGGGAGAAAACTGCCCACTGCCTACCAGAGATGACACAGCATGAGCATTTCCTCCGGCTACACAATGGAGAAGCTGAGTAATCCCTGGAACCACTAAATGACAAGGACTAAGCTCACGGGGTTTTAAGGTCAGCTGAGACTTGACTGCCATATTTGTCCTTCCTCTTGGGTGAAGCCTCTCTGAGAAAACCCTGCTTTTCCAGAAAATCAAAGCCGGAGTCACGGCCCAGGCAGTTCCTGGCCTGTCGGCCTGGGTCGGGTACTTCTTGGCTCTTCCCCGGGGCCAGGCAGCAGGAGCACCGGGGACAGAATGAGGCAATGTTGGCAAGGCCCCTGCCCTGGGGGCTAGGGAGCCTCTGCCCAGCTGCAGCGCGGAGCTTGAGAGGAAGCGAGTCAGCAGAGGGAGGCAGTGATCTGCATGCGAACAACAGGAGGCCCACGACGGAATCTCAGAATCTCGGCCCCTGCACAGATGATCCTCCTCAGAATGTAAGGACAGGCGTCATCCACAAGCCAGAAAAAAGCCCAGGAAGCTGCTCAGAATGCCCATGCTGGGGGGAGGGGGGGGTGTCGAGATAGGTCTGGCTGTGCTGTGCTTTCTCTGGTTGACCTCAGACAAGGTTCTAGAAGCCTCGGAGACCCTGCCTCCTCATCTGGAAGATGCTGATACCGATGTACGTGCTTCAGAGCAGAGTGGTGTAAAACGAGAATGTCTGCAAAGTGGCTGGCATGTAGCAGAGCTCCCGAGAGAGCTCGTATGTTCGACATGCTTGCGGGGACCCCAGCCGTCTTGAGCTTATCAACCCTCAACGTGCAAAACCCCCCTTGGGGGTTCTACTTCCCTGGCTCACCTACAGCGTGGCAGGTGCGGGTGAAGATGTTATCTAAGGCAGGACCAGCTTCGCAGCGGTGGCCCAAACAGCGGACTCCTGGAGGGGATTAGTCTCCTCCTAAATCTCTCCCCCTTCACACGGTCCCTTTATCTGGAATTCTACCAATACACTGGGGATCCAGCATCCTCTTTTTTAATAGAAGTCCTTCTGTGAAGAGGAAGCGTCTGCTTGAGTCATTCACGGACTATTGATGAATTAGCAGGCTGCCACCATAAGGGGCTTGGGGTTTTGACTGGAGTTGGAGGATGCAGTTAATTCAGGAGCACGAGCACTCAGGGGGGTCGGCCTGGACCACCTGGGGCCTTCCCTGACAGGCCATGTGCAGCAGCCTCCTTCAGAGCATGGATTCTAGAACCACTGTTCAGGCTCAAATCCAATTCTCATCCCTTAGCAGCTGTGACCTTGGGAGAGCTCTTTCACCTCTTTGGGTCTCAGTCTCCCCATCTGTAAAATGGGGATGATGACCATAAAGTCACGTCATGAAGATGAAATACTCGGAACTGGGCCTGGACCATAGTAAGCATCACGTTCGTGTTGGTTGTTATTAAGAAATGAGGGAACCCGGGAATTACAAGGGGACTGAATTACAAGGAAGATGATACCAGAGACAAATTTCTTCTGTTTCCAAACTCGAGGCCCAGCCAGAGTCACTATTCCTCCCGACAAAGGGGCCGTGTCCGCAGTCCTTTGTTGCCAACACAGGGAAGGGTGCCTCCACCACAGCCCAGCCACATGGGGGAAAGGGGGTGTTGGGGTCGCCTGAGGATCCCAAGCAGCAGTGCTAGTACCTTTTCCTTGGCAACATGCACTTGAGGCTCCAAACCACCAGGTTTTACCAACGGTGTTGCAGGTCGAGGCCTTCTTTGGCTCCTCTTAAAGCCTCCGTGTGAACCAGTGACCTACACTGGGGACGATGCAAGTTTGGGACAGTCCACAAAATGCACTGGAGTTAAGATGGGTGAGGGGAAGCTCTTACCTTATACACATGGCACCTAAGATTAAAAGCTCTTATTATCACAACTATCCGTCTAAAAAAGCCTCACGAAATGCCCTTATTCGACCTTGACCTCAGCCTTCAGACTCAAAAGACAAGAATCAGCTTATTTTGCTTTTCTTTGCATTTTCACTATGACCTCACTTCCCTGGGACAACACCCTAAAGCAGTTAATGTCCCCGCTTTGAACTTCCAATTCCTCATCTGTAAAGGGGGGGATAAAAAAAACCCTCACCCCCCAGAGCTTGAAAAGGTTTAAATGAAATCATGTAGGTAATGAGTTTGGAGATACCGCCCACATGTAACTGGTTAGTTACATTGTTACCATTAATATTCTTTTCCAATGCCAAACAAATTTCTCCTCATTAAAAAGTTTCTCCTTTTAAAAATCTCTTCATTCCTCAGCTCCTCTTTGCTGTAAGCCTGGACCCTGCTCCTTCATCAGTGATTTGGTTTGCACGGAGGTGTCGTCTTGGAGTCCTAGGGCAGAAATCTTCGGGGCTGCCTCACTGTCTGCCAGCAGGTCCCATGGAAACTGTCCCAGATTGCTGGACGTAATTAGACACTTAAAAAAGGAAAGTATACACTCGTGCTTACCCACACCCTCCAACCATTTAAGGTGCACAGAATGGCACCACTAGAAACGACCTAATCCAATGTCCTCATTTAGAGATGAGAAAACCAAGGCCCCCCCCCCCCCCGCCCCGAGGACGACTTGCCCAAGGTCACAGAGCAGGGTGACGGCAAAGCTCAGGTCAGACTCCTTCACCCCTGAATCCCAGGGAGCTCTCAGATCTCCTCCCAGGAGTCCAAAGCCAGGAAGATATGTTGGAAACCACTCATGGAGATAACCATAGTTGTCTTTCTCTTTGAGGATAGGGCTATTTGGGTTTCTATCTTATTCCCCAGCTAGACTCTGAGCTACTTGAAGGCAGGAACCAAGTTCAATAATTTCTTCACTAATGCCCTGTACTCACTACATGTGTGTTGCTAAACATAGAGACACTTTGTGTACAATAACAGAGAGCTTAAAATAAAGCTGTTCACCTATTTCTACAAATCCATCCAAGTAGGTGATCTTAAATGTGGAGGGAAAAAAGTCATTCATAAAGATGTCCATGCAAATACTACTTGTAAAAGTAACCTATTGACAAAAAACAATAAGATATCTACCTAGGAGGGAATGACCAATTACACTGTAGTATACTTACGCAATGGCATTGAATTATATTTTAATAACATTTTAATTAATTTTAACAAAATGGGGGAATGTTAAGTTAAAAAAGCAAGTTACGAAATAATCTTTTTGAACAATGAACTGTGTTAAAGAATATGTATAGAAAAAAATACTTGGAAGGCTACAGGCCAGAAACTCAAGAGGGGCTACTCCTTGGGAGTGGGTTATAGTGGGATTTTTTTTTTCCTTAGGACCTTTGGTGTTTTCTAAATTATCTACAGTGGGTAAGCATTTTATGACAGAAAAACAAAGTTACTCTAAAAGTAACGATTGAGAAGCTGCTTTTTAAAAGAGTATGTGCTTAGGTCCATAGAAGATCCCAGGGTACCAGGGAATTATCACTGTGACAGGGAAATTTACTGCCGCCCAAAAGCTAGGTGCTTGTCTGTAGCCCCAGCTCCCCTACGATTGGGGTATGTGATGGCTTCTGACCAATCACCTTGTGTCACGGCGCACTTCGTGTCCTCTGTAGGCTGAATCGATGAAAAACCAGCAGGTTAGGCTCTTGCCTTGCTGCAGGCACGGAGGTCATGCATTCCAGAGAGTGTAGACGGCACCAGCCTCAGTACCTGAGTGACTGTGTGGACCAGAGCGCTCCGCTCCTCCCTGCATTTTATGCTGGACGTGTAGCATGAGCAATAAGCTTCTGTGATTAGATCCCTGAGACCGCCAGAGTTAACTCTGTTACCCAGTACAGTGGTTCTCAAACTTTGCAGATGACTTGAGGCCCGGTTTATGAATCCCAGTGCCTGAGGTATGTCAGGCGGTTAAATCAGCATCTCTGGATGTAGGACCCAAGCATCAGTGAATCCAGTGTTGCAGCCAAGGTTCTCAAAGTGTGGACCCAACCAGCAGAAGCAGCATCACCTTGGGACTTGCTAGAAGGATACATTTTCAGGCCCCACCCCAGACCTACTGACTCAGAAAGTCTGGGGGTGGGTCCCAAGTTGTGTCTAATAAGCCAGCCCTCCAGGCGATTCCAAGGCGTGCTCGAGTTTGAGAACCACTGCCCTGGTTCTCTTAGCCTTGAATAGTACTGTCATAGCAACTCACGTTGCTTAACTGAAGATAGGCTTCCTAATTAGGAAAAGGCACATTATAACAAAGCATGTCACAGCTCTTCAGAAATGCCTCTTTGCTTGGATTCACCTTCAAACGTATTTTTTACGTCTGCTTTTCCAGAAATGATTGCACTAACTCAAACACGTTGCGAAAGAGATACCGTAGGACTCAAAATATGTCACGGGCAGGCAAGGCCACTGGCTCTCAGACTTTGAGATTTTGGAGTACACAATCTTTTTTTTTTTTTTTCCTAATGTTGGGAGAACCAAAATAAGATGAAGGACTCATTCCGCAACATGACGATACCTTTAAAAATTACGACGACTACCGGCTAACACTGTTATTTTTATAAGATGACATTTCAACAAGAAAGATGGAAAAAGGATATAATCTCAGAATAAAGAACGCCCACGAAGGTCTCTGTCAGGGACCTTACATTTCACCATCTCCTTTCTCCCTTTTGCTCTGACTGGTGAAAAGATTGTCACAGACAGGCTCTGGTCCTCAGCCAGCCTCCCAGAGCCACTGATCTAGGTGACAATTAAGGCTGACTCTCTATTCCCCGGGACATTATGTAAAATATCCAAAGCCTTCCAAAACGTGCCAGAAGCTGAAACTTCTTAGCACTGCTGTAACCTTCAGCACCAAATTGTTACAACTCACACATTGTTCCACCTCTCGGGGGACCTCTGTGCCATGCAGGCTGGGAGGCTTAGCTCCTCCTGTCCTCAACAGAACTCACATATTTCCCCAGTCTTCAACCCTGAACACAATGACCGGCCAGGGCATGCCGTTAAGAATGTCCATAAGTAAGCCCCATTTTAGGACAGAAGCCATGGCCAGCCTGACCCACCCTTCCCCCAGCACGACCCCACCACCACTCAAAGGGACAAAGTGCTTCTCTCCCAAGGGACAAGGGACCAAGTACAATCTCCATGATTTTTTGTCACATTCGGTTATGAGCTGGCGGACTGCCTGGGAACCAACTAGGGCATCCTCCCTTTGCGGGCGGGCAAGGCCTGAAATCTGTGCTCCGGGACGAGGTTATTAGTACAAAGGGCAGAGTGATACCAGTTAAGCAATTCAACTGGCACCGAGTCCAGATTTCTGTTCCAATATGTTTTGCCCCAGAAAACACTACCTCAGATTTCTTCCTCTGAGCCTTGCAGGACTGGGCTCCTGAAATGCAAGTTCTGCTCTAGGAGCATTCGTGCTTTGAGCAGCGAGAGTGGGTCTTCCTTTTGTATAACCAGCCCCCCCGCCCCCCCGGCTGCACGGTAGGTTTCCGGGAGCGGTGGATTGGCTCCTGGCACATTTAGGAGGACGCACTTGTTGGGAAGTCTGTTGTAGGATAGGAAGTCAGGCGGTGAGTGGGGAAAGCTCTCCTCCAGGGGACATGAAAGGCGGTGTTGTTCTGAGAGGGCAGTGAGCTGCCTCCAGTTGCTATGAGCTAACCTCTTCAGGGTTAGGATGCAGGCATCCTCGGACAGGAAGTATTTCAGGGAGTACTTGGGGAGAGGACAGGGGGCTGCAAAGACAAGGGGCCAGACTTTACCTCTCACACCTGCATTTATACCCTGTGAGTGGTGATTTTTCCTCGTGCCAGGGGAACAGGACCCCAGACTGTGTCTCTGAGCCCCAGCGCAAATTTTTGGGTGTGCTTAGAGGTGCCGCTAAAATCATTATTCTTTTCATCGGGGATTTCTTCCGAATCACAGTGTAAGAGAAGCTGGGGGAACCCCAAGCAAGGCATCCAGCCACACCCCAGTGCCCCCAGCCCCGACCCACGCTCTGTGGGTCCCTTGTCACATCACCAGAAGGGGACATGAGCAACTCATTTCGGTTTTTATGGAACTTGTTATGGCAATGCACCGTGGCCATGGTAACTCTATCTGCTTGTTAGTCCACTGAAACTGGAATGTCGGCGCTGGAAGGAAAGTTAAATAATTAAGTAGATGTAATACTTTTGTTTAAAACAATTCCTTTAATTTGATAAGATAACCATAATCTTATATTTTTAGGTAGTGTCAACAATCAAAGGCAAGGGGAAAAAAAGAAAGTAAGAATAACAAATTTAATGAAACTATTCCAACTGTAGGGATGAAATGGAAATTGAGCCCAAAGGCCCCCGTGCCCATTTGCTGGAAGCTGGGGCTTTGGAGGCTTTTCGTTCTCCCCACTCCCAGCGATTCTGGCAGAGCGTCCCTTCCTCTTCCCTGAGGCTCCGGCTTCTTTCCTCCGCTCACAGTGGAGCCTGGGCCCGCTCAGCCCAGAGCTCGGCTCCAGTATGCTATTACAACCCAAACCTGATTATGGAAAGTCATGAGTAATTTTTACATTATAACAATTATGGGATTGAAAGCCAGGACTCACTCCCTCAGTCAATTCTCACGCCGGCTTCAAGGGCTCCCCAGGGAGTACGGTTCTAAGTCGGCTTGTGGGAAAAAAGCCTGCCCTCCCGGGGTGGTGCCCAGTTTCCACATCCCTGCTGGGCCCAGCACCCGCCTGAGGATGCTGCTGAGAATCACCACCCAACTGCCCTCCAGTCCCACAGCTGAGGCCCCAAGGAAACCAGACCAGCGGAGAGAAGAAAGTTTGGTCCGGCCAGGGCCTCTCAACGATCCCCTTGGAATCCACCCACATTTCTGGCAGGTCTTCCAAGAACCAGATGTGTCAAAACAGCCCGATCCTGCAGCACTGAGAGCCCCAGTCTTGGGCCCCTAGAAGCTGTCTGGGCTCAAGGAGTTAACAGTTGTTCAGGCAGATGAGAAAGACATTCACACGGAAGCCAGCAAAGTCACATGCAGAGCAAGGAGGCCCACCATGCTGGAACAAGGCTCGACGGGACTGGGGGTTAGTGGGAGGCGAGGGCCACAGCCCGATCGAGGCCTGGTGCTGGCCACTGTGTGCCCAGGCCAGAGGCACGCTGTTGGAACTCAATTAATGCTGACTACTTGAAGTTGCGATTTCGGACCTAAATTTGCTGCACCTAAGGCACAGGTAGGGAGCAGGTGAGAGCAGGCCCGGTGTGGGCGTGCGGCTCAGGCTGCAAGCAGGGCTCGTTATGGAGCCCTGTCCAGGTGAAGGCCAGGGAGGCCCCGGGCTAGGGTCTGCGCGGGGCAGTCAGGGGAGAGGAGCAGATGCCGAAAGCCCTAGAAAGGAGAACTTGAGAGAACGTGGTGACGTGAACAGTACGTTTGTCCATGCAGAAATGTTTACTGGGGCTCACAGCGTGTTAGGCCAGTGCCTTAGTCACTGGAGGTCAAAGGAGGACTCTACCACCCGATGATGATACAGACGGGGGCCGTGGAGAAGTAAACAGAGAATGACAACATGGTAAGTACTACCGGAAGTACTAGGTGCTCCAGGGACCCGCAAGAGAATCTGTCACCCAGGCTGAGGAATCCGGGGGCAGGAGGAGGGGTCCAAGGGACACCCCGTGCAAAAGCTTGGAGGTCAAGTGAGAGCATGACAATAGAAGGAAATCTGCAGGTGTTACTTTGGCTGGAACGTAGTTTGCAGGGGGCTGTGAGACACCAGATGAACGGGAAACGCCTCCACCGGGAGTCTGGTTTTTATCCTAAAGTCAGTGGGGTGGCCGTGGACACTGGGCAAATAACAAAGATGTTTGCACTTTAGAAATCCGAGTGCAGGTCACTCGACAGAGCAGAGGTCGACCTTCCTCAAGCATCCTCCAGGACACCAGCATCGCATAGCAGGTAGAAAACACCTGTCCATGCGATCAGCTCTGCCTGAGACTACAAGAGGACCGTGGGCATGTGGGGTCCTGTGCAAATGGTCCAGGAGGGGCTCAGCCCAACACCTCAGGTGAGGCTCAAGGGGAAACCCACAAAAATGGACATACGAGTAAGGTTAAAAATAGCAGGTTTGGAGAGCAGTTCAACCTCAAACGGCAGAGGGATTTCATCCTAGAAATTCCTTCTCGCCGTAGTCAAGTGGCTAAGGATGCCGGGCTCCGTCAGAAAGACCCTACTGCTTGCTGGCTTTGTGACCCGGGGTGGCTGGTCTCAGTTCAGCATCCTCACTTATAAAATGGGAACACTCTTCCTTACCTTGAAGGGTTGCTTTGAAGACTAGGACACAATGTAAAGTTCCTACCATACATCGTAGGGGCTCAAAAAATGCCAACTCTTGCTTTTCTTTCATTAAACAAACATTTATCAAGCATGCTGGCCACCTGCTAGGGATGACAGTGATGGGAAAAAAAAAAAAACAAAACAGTTCTTGCCTTCGGAAGGCCCCCAGTCTCTCGGCGAGCCTGCACCCGCCCCCCCCCCCCCCCCCCGCATGCATCTTCAGGTGTCCCAGCTCCTTTCCTGGTGATCCACAGGATCAGGCAGCCTGGCCCAGGAGCCCTCACAGGCCCCATGCAGGCCTCCTGAGCCAAGGCCAGAGGCATAGGGGG